>NC_092825.1:99470296-99802615 GCF_039878825.1 Excalfactoria chinensis | reverse complement strand
CAATGTACAGAAGTTGAAGAAGCTGCTAATATGGAAGAATAGGGAGCACTGCTGCGTATTTACAGAGGTGAGGCATGCCAGGTGTGCCATGCAAAATGTCTGAAAAAACATAGCGAAAACGCCTTCACGTATTTCCATATCCCAAATGGTTCATTAAAACAAAAGATGATGGAAATTAGGAAGCACAGGAAAAGCTAATCCAAACGACATGGAACTACCCTGTACAAGGAATCAGCACCTGTTCACATGGTTCTTTCTGCAACAGTTCCTGCAGTGCGTGCTAACGAGTCTCGAGACCGTAACCCCAAATGTTGTAATTTCCACATGAAGTTACACAGTTTCATTTGTAACAAATCACTTGTGCTGGCTGCATTTTTCATCGTCAAATGAATGCAATAACACTTACACAAATTATAATGGCATCACTCAAAGGGTTGGAGCGCAACGCAAAGGTCATTCTTGATGATACCGTGACAGTGGTGTGGACACAACCTTGGCACAAATGAATGGGTCTATAAATGTCAGATAGCATTATGTAGCATGTCACAACCAGCTGCCTTTCATTTTATATATTAAAATGAGAATACGTATTAGTAGGTAATCAAAATGAACCATAGAATCATAGAATCACAAGGTTGGAAAGGACCTACAAGATCATCCTGTCCAACCATCCTCCCATTACCATTGCTACCACAAGCCACTAAACCACATCTTGTAGCTCCTCATCCAGACATGAACTTTTAAATCTCTTTTAACTGTAAAGTTTTCCATAGAGTTCAGTTGATTCCAGATAAGGTCAGCAAACTTCAGTAAGCCATGGAAAGTTCCTGTTCTCCTTAGCAAGGATGAATACGATCTTGCAATGCAAATCGCACTGAACGTTCATGTTTGGTTTATTACGATGGTACATTATTTGCTGTGAATAACTCCACAGTTTTGCAACAGGTTAAAAAACAAACAAACAAAACAACAACAACAACAACAAATCCAAACAATTAAAAGATTACGTTGCTATGGATATCTTAAATATACACACTTTCTCATTAGAAAAATAAGTCTGGTTGGCTCTTTCTTTGCAAAATGTGATCTGTGAAAGCCTTATATAGCATGCCATTGTAACTAGCTGCTGTAATAAATAGTTCAAGTTAAATTAGCTAGTAACCCATTTCTGATATTTCCTTCTTAAATTAATGGCATAATATAGCCAGAGTACTGCTACAACTCGTCAGTGAGCCACTAAAAACCGTGGCAAAAAATTATGTATCATTTACTTTCACAGCCATCAGCAAGTGTCTTGGACTTTAAAAAACAACGTCAGAAGTCTGTGCTCAGAGTTTCAAGTATGAATTTCCCTAAGAACGTAGCAGTAAGAGAAACCTAACAGCCTTTGCTTTTCTTTCAGTCTACTGAAGTGTGAGGAATGTTTAGTCCCTTTCCAAAGGTGGTACTATTTCTGAATCAGGAACTTCTTGTTCGGAGTCCTGATGGTGCTCTGTTGTTTCGCTGGCCTCTTCCACAGTCTCATCACTTTGACTTTTAGGTTCTTCTGAAATGACAGTGAGCAAATCATGACAATGATGCTCTTCTTCTGGAACTGGAGAAAAAAACTGCGAACCACTAGGAGGCTTGCTCAAAAACTGTGAAGGAAAGAAGAAATGAGAGGTAGCTGCACCAGTCATCCCATCCTGCTTGCTTAGTTTTATATTGTTTTCCACACAAGCTGACTTTCTTAGTCCTTAGAAGCCCTTTAGAGTGCTGACAACAGAGTAACCCTGTTCCCCCTTGCAAACCTGAACTGCCTTTATTTGTAAGAACCAACCCCAGTGCAACCAACCTTTATGGAACATAAACTTACTTTCTTTATAAAAACCAACCTCCTAGGTCTTGTTTGAGAAGAAAAATGACAATGACTTTGCTGTAGGTCAAGGAGTCTACAGAGAGATTTGTAGAATAGCTTCAAGAGATGCGAATCTTTCAATCCACCTCAGAGAGATATTAGCTCGATACACTGAATAGTGCTGTCAACATTTATGTCAACATAAAACATAACTATTGGGTAAAGGATAGGGAGGTAGATCTACAGACAGCTATGCCTTCACAGCAGCTGAGCTCCAGATTCAGCAACTGCTGAGTGCTGAGCATATGCTTAACTTAAAGTACAAGGTGATTGCCTGCTACAAAGCTTTGGAGTGCTAAATCCTGAAGGAGGAAAAATGGAAGGCTGAAGAAAAAAACTTCAGGAAATTTAGAGCAAGTTAGCAACTTTAGCAACATGTAACACTCTGCATAACCGTGTTCCTTAGAAGAGATTCTGGTATAGCGTAATTGATTTTAAGTTGCTGCATGGGTAACAAGGTGCTGCTCCCCAGAAGCAGTGGCTTATGTTATCCCAAGTTCAGATCTCACTAAATTCTTTGCTTGAGTTGAGTTTTAGTACATTTGTGTAAGAGCCATTTCAGAACAGGTGTACAATCTGAAGTGTAACATGAGATAGTGGAGACAGATCTCAGCTGCTCGCCATCTTAAAAGAGGAACCATGGGTTAACACCTGCTGTTCTCTGACTTCAAAATGCAAGACAACATCCTGTTTCTAAGCCATAGAAAGCCTCATATTACAGATTATGTAATTGCTTTAGGAATAAAATAGGTAAAATGAATGCAAAGTTTATAACCCTGAAGTGTCAGAAACTAAACATTTAATGAACCCATTTCCACCACCATGCTCCTGCTGAAAAGCACCACCTTTTGACAGCTTTTGTCACCAAAGATCACAGCTTCATCACTTACACTTAGTTAAATAAATTGTCTTTAGTTCATGTACAGCAAGAGCTACCACACACAGCAGATATATAGTAGCAGACCACACAATGGGCTCTTCAGAGCACCTACCAACAACCAGCACTGCTCTTTATCATCTACAAGCCTCCCAGATGGCTGACAAGCAGGAGCAAAAGAAGAATGCAAAATAAAATGGAAAGGTTTGGCTGCAGAGAAGCTTTGAGAAGCAGACAGTCGTATCAAAAAGACCAATTTTAATTGTGTTAGGTAGGGAACAAACCTCTTTCAAGTGTTGTGGTAAAATATAGGAAGGGCAGAAAACATCCTTGGTGAATCGGTATAGACACCGAATGGAAAAGAAACAAACAGGAACGGATATCATAACAGCCAGCATTGATCCTAGAAGAACAGTCACAACTATCCACACAGGAGTTACACCTGCAAAGAGACAAAGAAAAATACATTAAAACTGCAACTATGAATTCTATACATGCTCATCAAATAATCACCTTCCCAATGGAATCATAAAAAAACCCAACCTGCCAGGATTACAAAACTGTAACTGCAAACACGAGTCTTTTTATTCCAGGTGGAAAATACATCTTAGCTCTTGTGTTTCCAGTCTTAACAGGCTGAGAAGGTTCTCAGTAAAGTGCATATAGAAACTATTAGATTTAGAAATTTACAGTTACACTGCTACGTGATTCTGCATGAAACACTAAGCAGAAGGCAAATGTAATCATCCACTGGATGATATGTAAAAAGAAAGCTCTTGTATGCATTTTTTGGTATTTCTGGGGTGTAGGAGTTGATACATGATACTGCCAGACTATAGGGTTTCATTTTCCTCTTATGGATATGTGTAGCAGCAGCAGCAAAGTAAAGACACAAGACAAAAGGCTGTAGGCTTCCAAAATACTGAGACTTTGAGAGAATTTGTGTCCATTTATGGATTTCACAACAGGTGATGGGAACGATGCAGCCATGCAACACTGAAAATATTTTACGTCTGGATTGCTAAGTGTTGCTTTAGCCACAGATGACCAAGCAATACCACCACCTAACGCCATCTGCAATTCAACTGCAGTGCAGGTAGGCAACGCATAGCAAAAATATTTAGGAAATTTTTAAGAGGAACAGGTTAGCTTCCCAAAAATGCCTTCATCTCCTCATTAACTTGTGTCTGAATGAAGAGAGTGTGTAAGTTACCTGATTATATCTATGAAACAGACATTGTGTAGTGTTCCTTCTTCCATTTTAACTGATCATTTATCCTAAATCTCCCTGCTGAGATGGCAGGGTTCAACAAGATGGATTGCTGGACGCCATGGGCAGCAGCTAAAGTGGCAGGGCTGGAGATGAATGTGGTTTTGGTGCCTAATGGCCTTAAAAACGAAAAGCAATTTGTTTTTATGATCAATTAATAACTACCGTGCTTTACACAGAAAAAAGCGCCGTGGCATCATTGAAGACATTAGCACCAGCATCACAAATGGAGCAGACTGCAATTTGGAGTCCAATTCCTTTCTCAGGCTTATGGAACAAAAGCTTTAGTACAAGAGTGAGTACAGCTAATGGTAACTGGAATTCAGAAACACAGCAGTGATCAGTGAAGAGCCTGTACTTCATTTAACTCTTACTTTCAAAGTCTGAGCAATGCAGAGGCCTCTGCAGCAAAGTGACCGTGATCAGAGCCACATTGATCGTAGCTTTCAGTTAGTTTCTAACCCCTCAGTTCCAAGGGTACACGTGTCACCAAATAATATTAAACTAATCAATGCAAAAGTTTTTGGAAGGTTTACACATTATGCTGATTTTCACTTTGGATGCCTTTTGACATTTCCTAATTGAACACCATGTTTATAATGTTCTGATGCTCCAGATCTTACCATCATGGGTAGTCTGCTCACAAAGCTCTTGACTCAGTTCTCCTGTTTTGTTCCACTCCGGAATAACCCCTTGCACTTGAATACAATACGTCGTCCATGGCTCCAACTGAGATAATATTTCAGAGTTATGCTTAGTATCTATGTGAATTACCTAATAAAAGAGAAGGATACAAAATAAATGCAAAGCATGAGCCCAGTGAATGCACGAAGTAATTAAAATGGCTGTAGGACAAATCCTAGCAGCTACATCTCCAATGTGAATCAGGCTTTTAAAGGCAGAATGAAATGTCTTACCAGCATCAAATAACTGGTAACTCTCGCTGATTTCATCTCTGGTTGGAGAGTGAGATCACTCATACCACTGCCTTTGTCTGCCTCTAGCTGCATTAGTGAAGCTGTGGCCTAAAGAGCCCTACAGAGACAAATTAACAGGATGCTTGCAGAGAGAAAGAATTGCCTTGCCAGATGAAATCACCAGAGAATGCTGTTACAGACAAACATCACTTAGTTCCAGACAGAGCCAGTAGGATGGAAGATCTAGACAAAATTTAAAAGAAAGAGAAATAAAAAGGATTGTTGAAGCTTTAGAAAATGGACAACAATGCACGGTTTACATTTACAGGCACGGTTGGTTATGTTTCTTTAGTTACATTTACGGTCCCTGCAAAATATAGCAACTCCTATGACTTGGCTCACTGTGTAATAAGAACAGACTCTTAGGGCTGAGAAGACTTTCTAGCAAGTTTTCAAGACTTTGAGCAAGCCTCCACTTCAGAAGAACAGCCTATGAAATTACACAGGCTGTCCTTTTGCCTCTGATCCCAGTGGGAAATTTCTCAGACTGAACACAGATTCTAACTGAAGTTCCCACCTTCTCTGGTAAACGGCCTAAGTTTGTGGCCCGTATGCAAAACCATCTTTGTTTCTTGTAATTAGAGAACTGAAAAGCAGTATATTGTTTGGGAACTAATGATCCTTCAGCCTTTCTGAAATTGAATGCCAAGGAGTTTTGCAGAGTAACAAACACGCACTGTGCTTATATGTAATAGAGTCCTATTAGATGAAAATTATAGTGATGTACAAAGACCTTCCAGTAAAGTGCTTCCTTCTTTTCCTGTAATGGAATTTATGACCCTAAATTATTACTAAATCATTTATGATCTTTCACCAGGCGTTCTTTAAGGAGAGGCCTTTTGAGTTGAGTGACAAACCTGCCTGGGGGAAAGGCTGTGTATGTCTATCAAAGAAAGCAGGCAAACAGAAAGCAGTAAGGTAAAAAAGCGATCACAGGAACAGAAGGCCCCAGCCACGGTGTTGCTGAAGGCTCAGGGTTCCACAAAGAGCACAAACAACACAAGATCTGAATCTATGTCAGCTTATCACCACGTTCATAGATACCATTGATGTCACAGCTTCTATGTTTAACCTTGACTGTGAAATGCACAGACTTGGTGGGAAGACTGCACCACAGATCACAGCATCACTTCCTGAGGGAATTAAGTCTTATGATGTACCGGTTATTTCTAATTAAAGAAGAAGCAAATCATCTCCGCGCTACTGTTTAGCTACACAACTATCTACCATTTTGCTCTGAATACCAGTTGTACTCACTAATTAGTACTGATATATTTTTATGCCAGTACTGCTATTTTGTTGAAACTTCATATCAACGCAGCATTTTACCAAGAAAACCCTATACCAAAGTCACGGAGTCACAACATCTTGGAGGCAGCAATTACCTTTTCATTGCTGCCTTTCTTCCAGTACAGTATTCGGTAATTCCATGAGCCGTAATATTGCTTCAAAGACCACTTGTCATGCTTACGGTCAGCAGCAGGGCCTGTGAAGTCCACGTGCAAAGTCCCTGACTCAGACTTCACATTCACACTGGGTGGCCCAATGACCGCTATAGGGAAGAGACGAAAGAGCACAATTCAGTTTTATGTTGTTTCTGTTTTGAATTTGTATATAAATTGTGACAATTCATGCTCTAAATCTTCTGTATTAGAAGAAAGCAATTTTCTGTCCTGAGTCAGGCATAAATAAACCTTTTCTTAGTAGAAAGGCTCTTTAAATAGATTTGTTTTTGCAGATCATACACTCAATTCACTCAGTTCTCTTTTTCCAGCTGTGGGCACCCCTTGGGGAGGAAGGACTATTTCCATGTGTTATTACTCACTTCTCCTCCTGTGCCACACTGTTGCAACATCTGTTACCTGAGCTGACCTTCCAGTGAAGCATCTCAATGTTTCTTTCACAGCGATTGTTTTGACGAACTGAAACATTTTAATTACTTCTATACGTCTTGATTGAGCTCTTTATGTTTAATATTGTATTTCTGTGTTTAAAAAATGGCTCGTCTTTATCAAGTTTTTCTGCCACCCCTAATTTCATGACTAGTTCGGTTGTCAGCTGCACTGTGTGCTGTGAGCTCTCCATTAAGGCCTCCTCTAATTCCAGCAGCACAGCTCTGCCTTAGCTGCCTGTAATAAAGTCTGACCTGCCTACAGTCACACTATAAAGTGTCTAGGAAAGGAAGAGCTCAATATACAGGTAACTTTGCATTGACAGATACGTGTTTAATTAAAACAAAACACTTTTTCTTTTCAGGACCATAGATTCATATAACACTCATTAATTTGTTTGTATTTGAGCTTGTCTAAAATGACGTGAGGAAGGTCTCCGTTACTTTCTTAAGCTGTTCCTACAACGAAGCGTGGAATTTCTTTTAGAATAAAATAAACTAAAATATACACCACCAAAAATGGTAACACAGAGAGGCATTTCAGGTATTTTTATCACATTGCCTTGCTCAGATCACCTATGACCACCATATAAATCTCCATGCCTTCTGCAGAGATCTGGCCCAGGTAGTACTCCCAGGTCCTTCTTTCCAGGTGCTTATATATCCAGATTTGCCTTTCTAAAGCCAAGCCTGCACTGAAGACTACATTTTCTTTCAAACATATGCCAAACTACAACTTCGTTAATGCTTTACACGGTTGCTCTCTGCTCTGATAACCAATTCATACTTTTTGTATTACACTTTCTTTTGGCTGTAACTTGCATTTGCCATACATGTCCAACCTGCCAGTTTTATGGGTTGCTTTTTATGTTGTTGCCCCTTTAATTTTATGCTTACACATAAATGTATGCATATATATTTATAAAAAGAAGTTTTTTTACTCCTATACATTATCTATACTACATATTTTATATGCAGCCCCACGACAATTGCTCTTCACTCAGTGCAGCCCAGGCAAGCTAAAAGGTTGGACACCCACATTCATTTGCAGTGTTGTGGCTTGTTTATTGTGCTATGTTCCAGCACTTCAGTTCGGGGTAGATTAAGTTACATCAATATTGTGCTTTTGGAGAGATAACTAATAGAAATGTTTAGAACAACAAGGCTGTAAGATTACTCTGAAATCCAATGAAGCCTGGTCTGGTATTACATGTGAAGTTGGTGGCCCTGCCTGTGGCAGGGGGTATCATGATCCTTGAGGTCTCTTCCAACACAGGCTGTTTTGTGATTCTGAGATTTTTGATTTAAAATTGTTTTCTACACTACAGCTTTTCTTCTGGGGCCAAATTGTGTAGGTGTGTCAAGAGCAGACAACATTTTCATGGCAGATTTAAAGAAGGCTTACTGTCAGCCATTGGCTTAAACCTGACGACCGCCCAGTCCGAGTGCTCATCTTCCCCCTCCGCCCTGACCCGTAGCACGTAGGCTCCATAAACAGACAGAGAAGAGACGTCGCACTCTGTGACATTCAAGTTGGTTTTCACATTGTTAAAGTTCTGCTTGGGGAAAATGCTACATGGAAGGAGGAGGAAAAGAAAAAAAAAAGCAAACGATGGGTAAATTATAAAATGGACAAAATATCTTTCCTGACAGTGAACAGGGACAGTGACATATCTGCTTCTTTATACACCCTGCTATGACTCACAGACAAGGAAAGGTAGATTGAGTTAGATTATCTCTAGTGTGTACATGCACATTAAGTACTTTAAAAGTACGTATACATTCATGATAGACTTGGAGATTAAAATTATGAGTCAGAAAGCCCTTCTCTTGGCAGCGGTTACAAAGATGTGATTCTACAGACACTAGGTATCAGACCAGACTTCTAATATGGGACAATACCTCTGCGTGTCTTTGCTCTCTAACTGATTTTGCTGGACCCCTCAGACATACATCTAAGAGAGAGCTGGGGAAACACAGCCTGAGAGCTGACTGGGGACTGTGTAATATGAGATTATGCTGCTGGGAGTGAGAGATCAGAGAAGGATCCTCAGCAGGATTACAGCTGTCAAACAACAGGTGATGGCTATGCAGGCAGTGAAGAACATACAGCTCATTCATAACAGCCAACTCCAAATGCGTTTCCAGCTCTGAAAAAGCACATATGAAACTGCTTTGGGTGTGAAATGCATAGAAAAAAATGTCAGCCTTGTTACTCAGCTCAGAAGACGAGCATCTCACAAGCTAAGAGAAGAGCTACCTATCTCCCTATAAGAAATGGGAAGAAATCAAACATGCACAGCTGTAAAATGTGGATTTTAAAACACAAAATCACCAAAAAACCCAAAAACACAACACAACAAAACCCCACAACTCTGCCAGACTTACCTTTTGGACTGGACAGTGTAACTTAGATTGCCTTTGTGAACCCCAGGTGGGTCCCATAGTAAAATGCTCCGAAAATTTACTGAACTTATCCTTGTATTTCGAGGCTTGGGCACTATTCCAGACACTGGGGGAGCAATCAACAACAAACATTTTAGTATACCTTCCTCCACTGACTTTTCAGTCATCTGTAACATAAATACAACCCTCCCTTCTAATCTCAGCCTTTAAAATGTTTTCTTAAAGAGACTTCAGGGGTTAATTAGTTGTTTAGCACATGCTGATATGTACCACTTGTCTCAAGATTGCACAACAAAAACAAATCAGCTGGCATCAATGACTTCCAGTAAGCACTGCCTTCACAATCACATCACTTCCAAGCAATGACTGTTCCCTCTTATGACTTGTTGCCTATCAAGCTGCCTGCACAAGCTTTCACTGAGATTGCCAAGGCAATCTGTTTCTCAGTGGTGCTTCTGTACTATGGCTAAATATGGATGAGCGGATGATTTGTTTTTTCATGCTGAAGGAGACCACAAACCATAGATCCAGAATGGATTGGGTTGGAGAAGACCTCGAAGCCCATCCACACCAACCCTGCTGTGGGCAGGGCTGCCCCCCACCAGCTCAGGCTGCCCAGGGCCCCATCCAGCCTGGCCTTGACAGAAAAGCCTCCTCCATACAGAACCAAAAGAACGAAACAGAAACCCTACAGATGTCATCAGTGCATGGATTAGTGCTGATACCTATAATGCTTTGTTCATCCCTTTTAATAGTCACCCTTTGGAAAAAGGGAGATAAACGAGAAGTAGCCTCGAAGACAAGAGATCTATGAAGTATGCCGTACAGATAGAGGTGGTATTAATCGGCATTCTTCATTAGTGACGAGAACAAAACTGAAATTAAGTAAAGGAAATCCTCAAGCAGCACCGGCCGTAGTCCATTACTGCTACGACTTAATCATTATAAAGCAACAGCTGATACCGAAACGAAATCGAAAAGACCTTGCCCCGCACCGCAGCACACCTGAGCCTCGTAAACAAGCCTCACCCGACCGCTGCTCCGATAGCTCAGGAGCGGAGCCCCAGCACGCCCTGCCCCCCTCGGGTTTCGCGCACCCCACGCGGGCTGGGTCCCACCGCAGCGGCCCGGCCCGGGGAACGCCGCCGCCGAGCGCCCCGCCGAGGCGCCTCTCCGCCCGCCAGCACTCACCGCACAGCAGCAGGCAGCCCCAGAGGGCGCCCCTCAGGGCGGCTGCCATGGCGGCTCCCTCCCGCCTTCAGCCGCCGCCTCACGGAGTCGGGCGCTGCCACAGCGGCGGGGCTGCCCCGCAGCCCTTCCGCACTGCCGCGGGCCGCTGGGGCGGGGCGGCCTGGGGAAGGCGGAACAGCTGTCCAAAGGGAAATTCCCTCTCACAGCGGCACCGGTGCTCGAGATGAAACGCAAGCGGCACCCGGCGTTCCCCTGGCCTGGTTATATGGAGGGGCCGAGTCGGGCGTGTAAACCTGCAATTTATTAACTTGGCAAGATCCGAAGTGGCAAGGAACTGTACCTGCTTCGTTCTGAAGAAGTCAATACACAGTATATTTTAGTAGCGCATTTTTAGAAACGCAGCTGTTGAATCGTCATATTGTGTGATTAGTTCTTGCTTGATGGCTTTTAGGTGTTGCACTGTGGACTAGAAAGCAGGCTGTAAGGCTATTCTGTTTTAACGAGAGAACTTCAGCAAAAGAAACAGTAATGAAAAGACAAGAGTAGGCTATCAAACATTAAGAGGAGCCAGGGCCTCCACACAAGACCAAACTGTCTCATCCATGAGTACAGCGGGATGCAACAAGCAGATGTTAAGATACTCTCCTCTATCCTCCTTATTTTCCAACACTCCGGTATATCTCATTAAAAGATAGGTTGCCAAACTTACATCTATCCAAGGATGAGCAGATGTTCAGAAATAATGGCTGAATGAGCAGATCTTACAATTTTGGTACCCATAGATTACTTACAATTGATATTCTCCTACTGAGTATGCATCAAGAAAGAAAGATCATCTGGAGGGCAAGTGAGAAAGGCCACTGGATGAAGTAAAAGGCTGTCAGTTGGACTGTCATGGTGCTAACAGTACATTAGACAGTAGAAGAGACCATGGAATAGAAGACTGGAAACATCATCAAACACTGCCTGAAAGAGGTATATACATATTATCTTGCACACAATTGAATACATACTATCTCTGGAAATATAACAAACTCTGAATCATGTCAAAGGGCTGGAGCACCTCCCCTACAAAGACAGGCTGAGGGAGCTGGGCTTGTTCAGCCTGGAGAAAAGAAGGCGAAGGGGTGACCTCACTGCTGCCTTTCAGTACCTAAAGGGAGCCTATAAACAGGAGGGGAGTCAGCTCTCCAAAGGGGTAGGACAAAGGGAAATGGTTTTAAGTTGAAGGAGGAAAGACTGAAGTTGGATGTCAAGGGGAAGTTCTTTACTATGAGAGTGATGAGGTGCTGGGACAGGCTGTGGATGTCCCATGCCTGGAGATGTTCAAGGCCAGGTTGGATGGTTGGATGGGTTGGATGGTTGGACAGCCTGGTCTAGGATTGAAGGGGAGGGGGGAGGGGAAAGGTTGGAGCTTCATGATCCTTGAGGTCCCTTCCAACCCAGGCCATTCTGTGATGTGTAAGGTGGAATGATACAAAGATGGTAACAGATATTCAAAAGGTTATTTATAAGGAAAAACTCACCAACATGGATGCCTTTAGCTGGGAAATGCTGAGGCAATCTCCACTGAGGAGTGATCTCCAAGAGAGGCTGCCTTAGTGGTGGTCAGCCCTTAAATGAGGTCTAGAAGAGGTGGAGTCAAGCTCCACCCCTTCCGGGAGCACAGCTAAATTACTCTCACCTGTGCTCCCACAGCTGACCCAACACTTGCCTCAGCTGCTTAATCAGAGGTTCAGGTTGTGATTACCAGTGTCCCATACAGTGATGTCATCTTTGAAGTGCTTATGGTGGAAATGTCCCCAGTGCCTCTCAGCACCACCAATACAGAATCCATGACTTGATGCAGCAGTTTCTTAGAATGTGGTACGGCACTGTAGAGAACACCCTCATCTCCACCAGTCAAAAGAATGAGTGCCAGACACACACCTCAGAAAGTGCTGAGCCGATCAGCAGAAAGAGAGAAGAGCTGCTTACCTGGCAAAGTGACACCTACGGTCCCCAGCCCCCAGGAGTCAATTCTTAGCAGGCTAACAAATGTAACTTAACAAACGCATGAAGGAGCTGCTGTTAAGAATTCACAGACAGAAGTATGAAAAAATTGCTTTTTATCAAGTGTTGGAAGTACAACTTCGCTCTCCAGACATTTTTAAATGTCATATAAACATTAAAAAGTAGTATGCAAATGCACAACATTGTATTAAAAAGGTATACATATAATGCCTTGATTCACAGTAAGAACTCTTAAGCATTCTTTTCTGGGCATTTTCACCTCCCTTCCCCAGCCCTTCATGATTTCATTTGATCAGCTTTCTCTGTGCAAATATAGAAATCAGTTAACTGAGCCGAACCCAGCACTGTCCTTCTAGCCGTGATCCACCCAGCAACAGGTTTCAGAGTAACCCACCAAGAGAGCTAAAGAATGGTAGCAGAGCCCTTTCACACTAAAAAACCGACAGGTTAAAAGGCAGGCTGCTCACATCTCCCTGTTCTATAAGCTACCTCCTCACTTGGGTTTATAGAAAATATTTACTATGTTACAGCTAAAAGGTATGATACGGTATTGAACAGCAAAACAAAATAACGACTCCCTTTTTTCTGCTACATCCTAACAGCGCTCTTCATTCTTCTGTAGGTAACACCACCTGAATCATACCTGGGAAGGTCATAGAAATATTTGTTACATAGAAGTCCTGTGTATTTCTGATACTCGGGTATATGTTTTCAGAATGTTAAAAAGAAATAAAAATGACAAAAAGATCAGATCTGTCTATTCAGTCCAGAAATAGGTAAGCTAGATGATATCTGTTGGTATGCTACAAGTTATTAGTGGTTCTCAGTTATTCATCTTCGTATGTATTCGCTTTTTGGGTCCATATCTGAATCCGATGAGTCACTCTCAGTGGAAGAACGAGATGAGATTTGCCACACATCAGAGCTGTTTAGATGATGTGGTTTCTGTGCGCTTTCTGTGTCGTCGAGGAGTTTTGATTCAACAGCGTGTGCACATTGCCAGTCAACGGCATCTTCTTGGGAAGAGAGGAGAGCTGCAGAACTATCTGCGGTCTCTTCAGAGATTCCCAGAAGCACAGATTTTAAGTTTATGGTAAAGCAAACATTGTCCCTTGACCTCTGAGAATAGGTACAATTTACCTTAGACAAAGGACTGAGTAACTCACTATCCGTGTCTTTCTCTTCTTCAGCATCCATCCTGTTTTCCTCAAAGACTTCTGGGTCATCATCTGGATTCTGACTCACCCGGCTGCTACTGTCATCACACGTACTGCTCGTAGAGTGCTGCACAAATACATTAGATGTGTCAGAAGACTGAGGTGCTCTACGTACGATATCACGCCTTGTGTAGTCATGATCACTCATGGCATCGCTTTCACTGTCATCACTGTCATCACTGTCATCTTCATTGCTGACCGTCCCGATGGATCCTTCCGCCTTTTTTTTAACCTCTTTATAAATGATCTCTACAGAGTCTATTTCTTCAGATTCAATTGTGCACGGTAAGTAGGTAAACGTCTTCATGAATACCTAAAAGAACAAAGCGGATCACAAAACAACAGACTATAAGCCGAACTGGCACACTCACACAGGAAAGCCTGAAAGAAAGACCCCAACCATGAGGCTGTCAAACAAATGATTCTCTTTATGCCACACTGTCAGCTTTTCTGCAGAGGTCAAGGCGTCTAGGACTTTTCCCTTTTCTCCACTCCTGTAACTTGACAGCCCTCACTTCAAGTCAAAGCACACAGAATGAAATGAATATGCTGCACAAAGGACTTACATATACTAGATAATTTTCAAAGGCTAGAAAACTCTCTTTATGCAGGGTGCTCTGCTGGGGAATCTAGCCTGTTTCTGTGCACCACAAGGCGCTTGTTTAAGTGTGTGTGATTCAGTAGCCTATAGACTATCTTTGATGCAAACTAATGGCAAACTTAAACGCTATACAGACATACATTACTTGTACCTAGTACATATACTTAGAAATGTTATATGGCAAGCTTCCTGCTTCCAACCAGGAAGGTTAAATATGAAAATTACATACCAAGGTATCTGGAAGTGCTGTCTTTAGAAGAATACAACCTCCTAGATGCAGACATCTCATGATGACAACTAAAATAAGTGAGAAACATACAGCACCTACAATTGTGATGCTATGATAATCTGCAAGTGAAAACAAACAAACAAACAAGCATGAATGAAGTTTCTAATTATCACGTTTCGTATTTCACATTCAGAACAGCTACTTAGAATAATTTCGGATAGAAGGGACACCTACAGGTCAAGACAACAGCAAATTTCAAGTTAGAATCAGAAACTAAAGACAAATTACACCAATCTTTGATAACTACACGGTTAGTGCGGATTCCAGTCATTCATGGGATTAGCAATGGATCTGTACCCCAAATGGATGAGATTTTATATTTCGCTTATGAATCCCCATAATGTTTATCACTTTTGTAAGCGCTTTCTCTCTCACTATTTTTTGAATCAACTTGTAAACCTTCTTAAGTACAAAGAAACCACTGGTACCTAATGGAAGCAAAAGGCAGTTTCTGCATCACAGCACAGTTACCTTTCTCAGCTACGGAGTCTGTAGTTACGCATTTCCAGGCTGATGGGATGGAATGTTTATTTAGAGATGCAGTGACCATAACAGACACACAGTAATTTCTATTCGGATACAGTTCTTCAATGACTGTACTAAAAGACTCTTCGGTGATTCTCTCGGGTGACCTCTGTTATGAAAGAGATTGTTTTAAAGTTATCTGTTTACCTAAAAAGAGAGAACGTGGCACGTGAAACTGGAAAAGCTGACATAGTAACTCAGTGTTTTACCTAGACAATTGCTTCATTACTTGTTCTAGCTGTCAAGATGCCTACTTTACACCTACAAAATTTCCCATGCAGGCAGTCATCTCTCTGACTAGCCAATTTAGTCCAGTGCTGTGCCAGCCCCAGTGCTAATGCCTCCCTTTTTAACCTAAGTTCTGCACAAGTGTCAATTTCAGTTTACTGTTTTTGGTTACAAGGAATGGATTATTTCTTCTGTTTCTACAACAAATTTACACACTCAGAGACTGCAGCCTCTCACTGAGCTTTGCCTGCAAACACTAAGCCATCCTCCATTATACCAGCATCTTCTTATGGGTCATAGATAAACCTTTCAACTGAGGATACAGGACAACTAGGATTCCTTCCAAGGCCTGCCACTTTGCAGTATAAGGAAGTCAAGATTATGTTTTCTTCTAAGTATTTTCTGTTCACTTGTATGAATCTGCTGACCATTAGAGCCATTTTGTGCTTTCTATATTTCTCGTCTAAAGAAAGAAGCAGAAACAAAAGTTCTTCACCTTATGTTCTTCATCAACTGTTCTCAGTGTTATTTCATAACTGAGATAGTTATATATGTCAAATAAAGACAGCAGCTTCCCATTTTTTCTTAAGTGAGTGGATGGCAGCTTTATGGTGATATTTATGCAGCGCAGACAGGAACTGATATTAAATTCTGGGGGTCCCAAGAATGCTGTTCAAAAAAAGAAAGAAAAAAGGTGGTTTGTAATGCCTTACTGTAAAGCTAGCAGAGCATTTACACCTCACTGGAACAAAATCTAAAATGAACTTACTATCGTAGAGTGGTGAAAAACGAAGTATAGAGGAATTGAATACTTCAGTTCCTACGAAGCTCTGAACGAATGCAAAATATTCATCAGACACAACTTCAAAATCATCGGTCAGGTTACAGAAGGCCTGTGTGATTCGTGAGCACTGCTTTGCAATCTTCCAGTTTCTGTAAATCAAAACAAAGAGTAACTAAAGATCTAAAGCAATCTGTTTGGGTCCTGTGTTACATGAAGGCATCTTTGCGGAGTGGAAAAAGCAGAAGGCAAAAAAATAACAAGGCTGAGTATTTTGAACTGATAAACATAAGAAGAAAAACAAATGTGTCTTATATGAAGCAAGACTTGCCTGTGGTTATTGTACAGCACACGATAGTAGGTTGGCACAGTTGGATCACTTTGTGCCTGCCAGGACAAAATGTGCTGAAAGTTGTTAGATGTCATTTGTAAATTACCAAGTGGCCCGCTGCGAGTCTCTTCTAGAAAAGGAAGGAAAAAAAAAAGAGAACACACAACAGCCATCATCATCATCATCATCATTATCAATACGAATGACACAATTTGAGATCGCAACAAATCTAATCAATAAACCTGATTAGAGAAGACCAATATTAGCCCCCAGGTAAAGCAACCATACAGCAGAACAACGAGTTCAGCACAACAGCAACAACGCAAAGAACCGTCCCCCTGCATTTCATGTAAGTTCTTTCCTCAAGAAGAATGAAGCTGTACAATGCTGCTTGGTGAGGACATGCAAGTCTTCTGAACCGTATTAGGAAAAGTGTTGGAAAGACAATAGAAGCATCTTACCAGGCAAGCTGCTGCAACAAGCTGCACACAGAATGCTGATGAATGCTGGAAAATTAAACTATGTATTAGTGGATTTGCAAGTGTACAAAATCTGATAATTAGTTTACTATTGGCAATGTTAATCCACCATGGCCAGAGACAAAACTAAGTATTCCTTTGGTGTAAGTGTTTCCACAGCCCTTTGACTTAACTTTGTACGTTATGGGGTTCTTTGTTCCACAACTTCTTCCACCTGCTTTTCTCTGTTTGCTTCCTTCCTTCTATCAGAGTACAGGATGTCACCTTCTCCAACCACCGTAGTTAGTTCAAATAATTCATGGTTCCTAGGAGATGGGTTTTTTTTTTAACTAGCTGTGGTTTATGCTTCTGTTGGTCCTCACCAAAAGAGATTCAAGACTCAGTTCAAACAAATCTACTTAAGATGCTCTTATCGAATGGCATCTTTAAGGATTCTAATAGCTTCAAGCCAAATTATCTATAAAACACCACGTTAAGACAGAATCTTATAAGCCTCCTGAAATAAAATGAAGAACATTAAAAACTCATCTTCAGTAATGAAAGGACAGATGTCTTTTGCTAAATGTGGGGAATCCTTAAGGCTGTACATAGAACTTTGGCATTAAGATGTCTGTTTTCAGTCACCTAATTCATGTAACTCCCTCTCTAGTTCAGTGGCCTCTCCTTCCCAAATCAAAGCTTGTGCCCTGTTTATGTAACACTACCAAAACCATGACACCCAGACACACTGTGAGTAACTCCTAATTCATGGGTGTCCTTTTAGCTTGCCTGGGAAGGTAATGTATTTATGACAACTGAAAATGGAGTTGCAAACATAAACTGATGCTTTTGTTAATCATGAAACCTACTCTCAAGATTCCTTTATCGAAACAGAGAGCATAGCCACCTATTTCTTTTCTGTTCTCAGGGCTGTGTTTAGCCAGCGTACCCAACTGAATAAAGTTATTCGCCATCCCTTGAGTTAGCACTGCCCTGTGCCCTCCCCATTCCTCAGTTTCAGCACAGGCAGTGCTGATCTCATACCCATGCACAAATTATGGTAGGTGGAGGTTAATTAGGTTGGATAAGGTTATACAAACTGCAAGGGAGGTAAATTAGGGTAGAAAAGGTTATACTACCTGTCTTGTTGACATGTTTGTTGCAGGATGGGGCCCAAAGGGTGAGGGGAGCTCCAAAAGCTGTCCCCCAGCACCCTGATTTTATTCCCTTTTTAACAGGTGGTTTGCCTTGCTCAGCAAGGAGGGGTGAAATTCTACAAGGTATGCAAACTACAATATAAGCAGGGGTATGAAAAGCACAAGACTCTACAGAAAAGCAGACAAACTTCTGTTGGTTTCTAAAGACCTTGTTTTCAGTTCCCAATGAAGCTGTGAGGGGCCTGGAGCACAGGCCTTATGAGGACGGCCTGAGGGAGCTGAGATTGTTCAGTCTGGAGAAGAGGAGGCTCAAGGGAGACCTCACTGATCTCTACAGCCACCTGAAGGGAGGTTTTGGTGAGAGGGGGATGGGCCTCTTCTGTCATGTAACAGTGACAGAACTAGAAGGAATGGCTTGAAGCTGCACATTAGGAAATACTACTTCTCTGAAAGAGTGGTCAGGCAGTGGAATGGGCTGCCCAGGGAGGTAGTGGAGTCACCAACCCTAGAAGTGTTCAAGGAATGTTTAGACGTTCTGTTGAAGACATGGTTTGGTGAGAACTATTGGTGACAGGTGGACGGTTGGACTGGATGATCTTGCAGGTCTTTTCCAACCTTGGTGTTTCTATGATTACACGATTCAGCAGGCCATACTTGGGCCATATTCCATGCATGCCTGTTCTAATGCATCAGTTATTTTTTGTTCCTTGCCTATGTTTGCAGGCAGTACTGGGAGAGAAAAGGGAAAATTTCCCAGTAAATTAGTTAGAATCTTTATGGTTCTGGAAAAGTGAGTTAAAAATCACCCTTTAAGGAGCAGTAGGCATACAAAGCAGCACACGCAAATATACTTTGGTGTCAATTCTGTCAACAGAATTGTTGACAGAACACCATTTGGGTTGGATACTTAGCCAAGCAAGTGTCTCTTGCAAATTTGGCTTTTAGGATATTAGTCTTACAAGTATTAAACAGCATTCCCAGGATTCATTCTGAAATTGGATGCAAAAGAGATCAAGCCACTCACTTGAGTTGCCTACATAAAAAGTGTACATTCCCAGAGGACAGGAAAGTGCTTTCTCTAGTTTAATTTTGCCACGCACACCACAAACATCCTCTCTTGTATGTCTTCCTTTTGCATTTGTTCTTCTACATCATTAATGAATAATAAACATCTCTTCGAGATGTGTAATTAAAACTAGAACAATTCATTTCTTCCAAACCAGCAACAAATCACCTGTCTGGAAAAAGCAACCCGTGGGTATGAATAATAAGGCAATACTTTCATTGTTTTTATTTGTTACCTGAACACAAGCTCAGATTTGTGATCACACAGCCTTTAGCACACTGAGAACACAGCATCAGTATGCAGGCTCTAGTAATGACACACTTCCAATCCATTGAGTACCTTCTACCTTCTTTGGATTAGGAAATGCAAACAGTCATTTGCCTTTCTTTCTTATCCCAGACACCTCATGTCAGCTGTCTTGCTGAAGGAATTCCTGTTGACACGGATGTTTTCCTTTTCTCTCTGTACTTGTGATTGTTGAATACCTCACCCCTTTCAAAACAAACCCAGTTCCTCTAGAATTCAAGCTGCTTCAGTAACTTTGTTTCAACAAACATGATTAACAAAGGTAGTTGGAAACCCACATCATTTACTACGTTGCTTCCTTATAAAGGGGAAACAAAAAGGAAAACATAAGTATCAGAACTCTTTCCCACTCCCATCACATCACAGCCAACAAACTACATTGCACTTGCTAACCCAGTGACCTTATAAGGAGTCCTTAGGAAAAAAACAATAAGGACACGAAAAACAATGTAGTCAATAAAAGCTCACTATTATATATTTAGAGAGTCAGTACGCTGTTTCAAAGCAATATTTCTCTAAGGGGAAAATCTGGTTTATTTATAGAATGGTATATACAGAATATAATATACTAGATATTTGATTCCGTGAATCAAATTCTAGAGATAATAACATCATGGAATCTTACTCCAGTAACTCAGGAGGAGTCATAGTGAAAAGCCAGCAGTACTACCTCTCTCCCAGTGTAAAAGTAGAAGCAACTTACCAAGCTGATAAAAACGCAGGGGTCCACCCATCAGTGTTTCCACAGTGATAAGGAAATACATCCTGACTGTAAAATGAACATTTTGCTCCTGTACCTGCAAATACATTTAAAACAACCACACTCAGTAGACAGTATTGGTGAAAGACTTGTAAGTAAAATGAAGTCCGTGTACAAAGAATTATTTTAACCCTTACAATGCATTGGAGAAAGAGGCACTGGCACTGAAACAATCACTGCTATCATCCTGGGTGGTGTTCCTTAGGACAACCAATTTTCCCCTCCCCTCCTCTCCTCAGATGGAAAGGGCTCCTATGATTTCAAAGGAAATAAATACCTCCAGCACTGCATGACTATTTGTGCAAAACAAATAGTTCAGTAGAGTAGTTAGAATTTAATACCATGGCCAAGCATACCATGCTCTAACTCAACACGCTATTTTAAAGGATTCTTGGCTTTCCTTTTCTTTTTTAATTCGCCTATCTGACGTGCAATTCTTCCTCTGCTCAAAGGTTTAGTGTGATTACAGGAAGTCACTGGTTAAGTGTCAAGAGCCTGTATCTGTGCAACTGATAATCATAATTACAAAGCAATAAACTCTTTCACCGATGAAGAGAAAGTTCTTTTTCATTGCAGCTTGGTTCATTTCCTTTATTGGTTGAAGCACGGAAAATATTTCAGAGATTTAAAATGCCCTCTTCCCCCTTTTCAATCAAAATTAGAAGTGATGGATAAGAAGATGAGATTTACCAGTTACAGTCACAGAATCATAGGGGTTGGAAGGGACCTCTGGAGATTACCTAGTTGAACTCCAGTCTTTAAAGTTTGCCACTGATATCAGCAAGCCAGAAAACAATTAATTAATTAATTAATGTCTACCAAGTCTCTTTAGTTTTAGCACTAGTGAATGATATATAAAAAAAAATTGACTTTCCCATTCAGATCAAGCTTACAGATTTCAGAAGTAGAAAAAACACCTTTTCTGCTTTTCAACAAGCTAAGCTAACCAGCTGCATCCAGAAGCTACACAGAAAACAATGTTACTTTCACAGTAACTTGAAGGAATTATGCAATCACTAGTCCACCACAGACCCTTGCAGTATATACCGTCATAAATAACTCTCATACTCTTGAATATTTCTTACATATTCTAAGGTTCAGCACCTTAGGATACGTAAGAAAACTGCATCTTTGAGTCTGCACAGCTGCTTAAATCTATATGTCCTTGGCAAACTAATCAATAGTAGCAGAAATTCAAAGGGAAAACCATTTCCGTCAGAAATGTTACTAGCTTTTGTCACTCCTTACAGCCTCAGCAACCCTGAGAAAGAAGCCAGGGAAACACCTGTGACTCCAACCCTCACTCACCTCATAGGCCAGCTCCAACACAGTAACTGGGTTGGGTACTCCTGGGTGCTGCTTGAAGGCTCCAGCACATTGTAAACTCAGCTTCACAATTTCACCTCATGTGCAGAGGCAGTTCATCTTTAACTTGAGCTCAGGCTAGGCTGTCTTGGATTGACTGCTTCCAATCAAGGGAAAAAATAAAAATAAAAATAAAAATAAAAATAAAAATAAAAATAAAAATAAAAATAAAAATAAAAATAAAAATAAAAATAATGATGATAGCAATTTCTGAAGTCACTGGCTTGCATTTCAGAAACGCTTCACGCCATGGAATTAGGAAAACACACCATATTCTTTGAAACAAGAAGACTGCATGCTTACTTGTAGAATTCTATGTATTTCAGTACTAGGGGGCAGATGGACATGGGAGAGATGCCTTACGTATGGAAGTAAGCAAAGGAATGTTACACAGTAACAGTATGATATATGAGCCAGATTTATTACAGAAACCACAGAAGTGAAAGAACTGCTCAGTCTGGATAAGAGAAAGCTCAGGAGACACCTCATTCTCTCTACAACCATCTGAAAGGCAGTTGTGGTGAGGTGGGGGTCAGTCTCTTCTCCCAGAATGAGTAGTAATTGGGTATTTGGAACAATTTCTTCTCAGCAAGAGCAGTGCTGCAGTGGCACAGGCTGCCCAGGGATGTGGTGCAGTCACCATACCTGGAGGTGTCTAAGAGCCGTGTGGATGTGACACTGAGGGACATGGGCAGTGGGCATGGTGGGGGTGGGCTGATGGTTGGACTGGGTGGTCTTAGAGGTTTTTTCCAATCTTAATGATTCTATGCTCTAAGCTGTACAGGTGTGGCATCAACTCAAGTAGTTTGTGAAGTTTTGGGCACTGCAGTACAAAAAGGGCACACAAAATTATTAGAGAGCATCCAAGGGAGGGCTACAAAGATGGTGAGAGGCTTGGAAGGGATAAGAGTGGTCCCTGGGTGTGCTCAGCTCAGCGCAGAGGAGCTGAGGGGAGGCCTGATGGCGGCTGCAGCTCCTCAGAGGGAGCGGAGGGGCAGCGCTGAGCTCTGCTCTGTGTGACAGCGACAGGGCCCGAGGGAACGGCATGGAGCTGTGCCAGGGGAGGGGCAGCTGGGGGGCAGGGACAGGGGCTGCACCACAGGGCGGTGGGCATGGAACGGGATGCACAGGGCTGTGGGCACGGCCCCCAGTGCTGGAGTTCAAGGAGCAATGTCAGAGATAGGATTTGAACGCTGGTGATGCTGCGTGGAGCCCGGAGTTGGGCTCGATGATCCTAAGCGCACGGCCTGTCCCTGCAACAAGCAGCTGGGGACGCGGATCTCGACCAATAGGACGCAAACAGAAAGAAGCGGCCTTTCCAGGAAACACCCGCCCCCCCACCGCACGCCGCCGAGCGAGCCCCGCAGATTCCTCTCCCCAAGGCAGGGCTGGGCCGGGACACCGCATGCGTTACCTCTGCGGCCGCCCCAGCGCTCACGCTGCTCCCCCTGTGCCCCTAACGGCGCGGCTCCGACGGCCAGACGAGAGCCAGCCGTCCCGGCCCCGCCTGTGGCGGGGATCTCCGCGGCCGTACCTCGCAGCGGGTGCCATCCTTTCGGTGTACGGAGACCGCGCCCGGCGGCTCCCCGCAGCTCCCTGCCGGGCTCAGTCAGAGCCGCGCGTCGAAGCGCCCCACGGCTCCGCCAAGGGCGAAATGGTGCAGGGGGCTACGCCGCACAGGGAACGCGACCGAATCCGCCCCGCCAGAGCGACGCCTCGGGGGCGGTACAGACAGCGCACTGCCGCCGGCCGGGCTGCCGGCCCGCTCGCTGCCGCTGACGGACGCCCCGCCCCGCATCCCGGTTGGCTCCCGGGTTCGGCCTTGGAGTGCCTCCGCCAAACGTCCCCCCGCTCTGCTCGTTTCGGTTTCTTCACGCAGACGCGTCACTCGCCTCTTTGATTTCTGTGTTTATTGATTTGTTAATCCTGAGAGAAGCGTTCGCAGAGAACTGCCAAAGCCCCTGCCGGTGCCCTTACTCGTTCGTGGCTCCTTTGTCCTCAATGCAGGGCACTGTGCTGCTGCGCCCATCCTTTAACGGGTACGCAGATGGGTGAGATGTCCTCTGGGAGAGTGCGTCCTGACGGCCAAATATATTACATATAACTCTTATCGACGGTTGTGACGGTTATTCATGAGATGATCTTTGTACTTAGGAGGGCGGTGAGGTGCTGGCACAGCTGCCCAGAGAAGTGTCCAGGTCTGAGGCCCCCAATACAGGAAAGATGTGGGGCTGTTGGAGAAGGTCCAGAGGAGGGTCGCAAAGATGATCAGAGGGCTGGAGCACCTCTCCTATGAAGATAGGCTGAGGGAGCTGAGCTTGTTTATCCTGAAGAATACTGCAAGGAGACCTCTTTGTAGTCTTCCGGTATTTAAAAGGGGATTATACAAACAAGGGGAATGGTTTCAAGCTCAAGTCCAGATTGGATGCCAGGGAGAAGCTCCTCACAGAGAGGGTGGTGAGGTGTTGGAGCAGGCTGCCCAGAGAGGCTGTGGATGCTCCATTCCTGGAGGCATTCGAGACCAGGTTGGATGGAGCCCTTGGCAGCCTGGTCTAATACCAGATCTGGAGGTTGGTGGCCCTGCTTGTGGCAGAATAATTGGAACTTGGGGATCCTTCCAGCCCAAACCATTCTATGATTCTATGAACTTGTAATATTTTGTTCATTGCTTTATCAGCACTATCTGCTCAGAACCCTCTTTCTAATTTCCTGTTGTCTTTGCAGAAGCTTTCTCCTGAACCTGCAGCTCTTTCCCACACATGACATGAATTTATTGGGTGGGTCTCTTGGTCTCTCAGCACTTTATGCTGAAGACTATGAAATTCACGTTCACTTTTTTTCCCCTCTATTTACTTCCTTCTCTCCCTCCTCCCCTGACTATTTCTTGTCTCTCCTTCTGAAAACTTGGTCAATCCAAAATTGGGAAATACATCTCCTTAACAAAAAAACGGTGCTCAGTCTAGTAAAAAAATATGTATACTCACACATAGGATCAGAAAGACACAAAAACCATGCAAGGTTTAAGAAGCGATTTTTAAGTCTTTCCCGACTCAACAAATTGGAATGCGGTCTTGTTTGGCCTGAAGGTGATGCTATTTCTCTAGGAAAAAATGTTGGAAAAGATAACGGAGTACTTCAGAAGCGCTTTCAGAACTGCCTCCACTAAAGTTAGATACAGACCTATGTAGGTTCTCAGACTTAATAAGATTCTAGAGCTCTGTTTCATGAGCAATTTGGAAGGTTCAGACTTCTCTTAGCACAACTCAAATGTATCATCGAACCTTCCAACATATGATGGACAAACACACTTAAACTAAGAGAGATTTCCTCCTTTCTCCTTTTCATTTTTCTTTCCCTCTCCTTTTCCCTTTCCATTCTCCACTACACAGAGAATCACAAATGGGAACATGCTGTCCCTCCTTTGAAAGGGGCATGTTGAAAAGGAATGGTGACTCCCTGCTCTCTAGTCCATACTTTTCACCTCGGATTCTATCCTGTATGCTTTTTCTGAAAGGAAAGGAAGAATTTTAGTTCTTGGAAGCACTTGCTCAGCTTTTATAGGGAGCTGAATGTGTTTTCTAAAATATGGCTCATGTTTGAAAACAGAGAGCTTTTACTTCTGGCTGGCTAATCAGTGTTGGAAGCTCCCACATTGGCTGTGTTGACAAAAGTGTGGTTAAACTTCTGTGTAACTTCAGAAGACAGATAAGAAAGCACTACTCAGCAGTGCTTTCACGTGACCCCATGCTTTGGCTACAGGCTTCTGCTGTGTTAAATGAGATGAGACCCTGTGAAGTGAATTGTGGTAGAAACCAACAGAGAAGGGAAGCAGTGGGAAGGAGAACTGAAACACTTGGTAGTTACAAGTAACATACTACAAAAATAGGTCATTTACAGGATATTTTCTTATGTTTAGAGTGATTTTTACAATGGGCTCTTCCAGCACCTAAAGACAATTCTGTATCATCACCCAACAGCACTGAATATAATGAAATCAGCCATGGGAACCTTCATACAGAGCTCCAGTGAAACATCCATTTCTAGCCACAGAGTAAGCCTCGGAAGAAATTCTGGTACTGTTTACATGTAAAATACATGTGGCAGATTGGATTTGATGCCCTGGTACGTCAAACAACTGAGTCAGGATTTGCTTTGGCATTACTCTGGCAGCAAGGTTGGTACCTGGCCCATAGCCTTCACTGCCCTCAGTGTAATAATTAAAGCTATATAGGTAAAGCTGGTTCAGCCAAGTTCCATGTGATATCATGTCACCTCTTTGAAGCCAATTAACCCAGTAGGGTCTGCAGTAGGGCAGTGCAAAACTCAGTTGATGGATATTCATTAAAAATTTGAAGTGTCTGGTCTGATTTTTTTTATCTGAACGAATGGTACAGAACTAGAAAATACCAAATGTTTTTTGAGGCTGCTGATCTCTCAGAAATAGTATGATTTTTTTTGTTGTTGTTGTTTCAAAATACTCCGTTTTGGAAGAGCTTTAATCTTTGATTAGAATCTGGTAGTGGCAGCAAAAGCTGCACGGTCCAGGAGCGTATGATAACACATTATTCCCAGCATGGGAACATTACTTTCACAGTTTTCTCAGACAAATACAAACATAGAAACATGTAATGAGTGTTACTCAAAGCAGAGCATGTATCAGCTGGGATTTGACCGTCTGCAAGTTTAAATTCAGCAGTGTCCCTAGAGGTTAATCAGCGTTGATGGCAATTATTCTTGGTTTACACACCAAACAAAATGAATGTTTATCTTTTTCCTGTTTTGCTTTGTCTCTTGGCTAAGTAACACGGATGTAACATGAAAGTATCAAAACAGTGCAGAGATGGTGTTGGGGCTGCAGCAGGCTGACAGAGCAGTTACCTTCTATGATTCTGTGATTCTATGGTTTGTTTGGTGTCAGTAACCATCTCCACTGCCTTAATCCTCAGGGAGAAGGAGGATGTGTAGCAGCTGTCCGTGCTGCACAAGAATGAAGAATCACTACAACCTTGATTTGAAGAACAGTTCAGACCATATCTTGGGGTTTTATTTCTGTTTTCCCTTTGGTAAACTTCAACCTCTGGCGTGCCTGGGGATTAGGTCTATGGGAATATTGTGGTAGGTGCTGCATCCAGTACACAATGCACACAAAGCACAGTATAGTTGCTAAATAGGGGCAATTAAACTTAGAAATTCCTGTAGCCATACAGGGATTGACATCCATCTTTGGTGTTTCTTACACAAATTAGCTGAGTGAAATAAAAGAGATTATTAAATAATTACACATGTGAATATGAGTAAAGAGTCTAAAAAGGCTGGGAAAATCGTGTTAAATTTTCCGTTGCCCTACTGTGGGTTTTTCAGCACTCACATCCTGTCAGAATCTGGACGTTTAATAGCAAATGCCTGTCCCACCTGTTAGTGTGATGAGGAGATTTTCTCTCTTCCCCCAGTTCTTGAACCAGATAAATGCTCACTTTTGCCTCATGGCGGTGTCTGACCAGAAGAGAATAGAGAAAGTGGATGGAGGCGGAAGTTGCACAGCTCTGAGGGACTGCAGTCCCCTACTCTGTGTGCTGGGTAAACAGGGGCTTCACAGATGTGGGCTGAGGTTTCTGCTTCTGTGGCGTCTTGTTCTTCAGAGACCTGTGGTTTCAGAAGTTCAGCCTCGCTGCTTTGTAGTTTCCCTTCCCTCAACACTTTCCTTCTTGTAGGTAATCACTTAATGGCATGGCAGAGCCCAGGAAAATCACTGTTAATATTATAGTAACATAATCTGCAGCTCTGACTGCTATTCTTTCGTTTGGGGAAATAATGTGTAGTTTTGCCAAATCTACAATTGGAATAGGAAACACATAAAGCTCCAGTCACTTCATCTTACAGTTTGGAACACCCTGTATTAAAGGTACTGGATTTGTGGCAGGGATGTGTTGTTAATTATCATTAGACCTCTGCTTTTGATTAATGCTGCTAATTAGTTTCTGTCCTTGACTTTTTCCAATTAAGGAGTAGATGCCTTGGTGCTAAACACCTGGGCATATTGTCTAATTATATGAAAGAAACACGTATTCTTTCTGTAGGTAATTATTTTAACTTTCAGTGGTACTTTTGTGCTTAACAGAGATGGCTCTGTCTCTCTGAACAACGGCACAGGAAGCTTCAAGACACCAGAAAGAAAACGCTGCAGAATGAACAGAGCGCTGGGTGCGAGCTGCTTCCTGCTGGGTATTTTCTTGACATGCACATGAAAGAAAGAATCACACTTCTAATTCTTGCAGATGTAGGGCTCTGGAAGGAGGAAATAGAACAAAATAAAAACCAAAGGAAGGAAATCACATTCAGATGCGGCTGCCTGAATACATACAAGGGCCTGACATGGTCTGGCTGATGCCAGTATTTGGAGACTCTCTTCTTTCTTATGATGGAGAGTTAGAAGAAGCAGACCCACATGCAATGGGCTCCAGGGAGACCTCGGGAGAAAGAAAAGGATTGGCTTTGAGGAAACAGCCTGCAGTTCTCTGGTCTCCTTCCTGAATGAGCTGCCCACCTGAATGTGATAGCAGTATCTACCAGGAAGACCTGGCTTTATTGTGTGGATCTGGCTGATACTGTACTGGCCACCACTACCCTGTATGGGTCTGGCTCCCTTACTCCCCTCTGGGATGGGCTAGGTGCAGTTTCTGCCACTCTTTTACTTGCTGCTGTGGCTGGAGATGCTGCTCTTACTCTACAGAAATAGAGAGGCTCCTTTTCAGAAGACAGGACTCTGAAGCCACAGGTTTGGTTCTGTTGTTAGTGTCATAAGGCACATCCTGGCTGAGGCTGAGCCCACATGGTGCAGGTAGTGTGCAAGGCATCCCACAGCCTGCTTCTCCAAGTCAGCTCCCAGCCTACTTTGTGTAAACATAGAAGATACAGCTTCAGACCCAGTGAGTTTATTTTCTAAATCCAAAAGCTAGGGACTGCCATATCTGAGCTAAGGAAGCACAGGTTATCCTTACTTTGATTTTAGGAAAAACAAAACAAAATAAGCAAACAAAATAACAGCACAAATATATATATATATTCTAGTAAAAATGACTGAGCTTTATCTACCCCCCAATCTTGTAAAGCCATGTGTGATTTCATGGGCTTGTATCAGGCAGTAACAATAGTAAAGAGAGAAGGTTAGCCCAATTAGCCCAGCTGTTCCTGAAGATGGAGCAAGTAGATGAAACACTGCTGCTCCATTGCTGATGCAGGGCAGTGCCTGGACTTTGCAGTGCTAGCAAATTTGCACAGTGCTTTGAGGATACCCGCTATATGAGCTCAGGGTGAGCAGATTTCTGTTGTGTTGTTCCCTGTGCTTTTGAAAAGTCCTCTTTTTAATTGGTACACTTAGTGCTATTTCAATGTCTCTTTGGATGGAAATGCCCTGTCACTGTATGTGATAATTTTGCAGTCTGTGGTGCGTTATTCCAGCTGGGTTATCTCTCTTCTACTACTACTCCTGCTCAAGAATGCTCCAGCTGGTGATAGACTTTCACCTTTGTCCTATCAAATGAAGCCAACCGACTACCTGATCAAGAATTGACAATGACATAAAAAACACATTCTATTAAGTTTTCTGGGCTACTAACCATGGAAATGTTAGCACGCTGCACTCTCATTACCATACACAAGGGAATTCAATGTATATTTCCAGGGAGGGGTAATCAGAAGTTTGTGCACAAATCCCCATGAACAATGCCGTGGGATTTGTGCAGACCTCTGAGCCGTCTCCCTTAGTGTATGTGGGAGCATTAACTCGTCATGGATGAATGTGTTATTGACTCTGAGTAAACAGCTCTTTCTAAAGACTCTACACTGTGTTATCGGTCAGTAATACACAGTAAATAGATGGAGAATTACACTGTGACGGCTTGAACAAAGGAGAGAAAGAGAGGGGTGCAGATAATGAATCATTAATAATCCTGAGTTTTTGTGTTGCTCTTTAAAAGTCGCCTGAGGGAGGGAAGTGACAGGGCTCCAACTCCACTATGTGGCACAGACATCAGACTAAAATACAGTTTCTTTTCCATCAAAATGTGGCTCCACTCTGGTGTTACCAGACCCAGGGTGTTCTGCCCAGGGCTTCCAACCACAGTCATTTGCTATGAACTTGGCTGAAATGCAAGGCTAGTAGGAGAGATCTGAGGAGAAGAAAGGGTCTCAGAGATAACACAGATTCTCCTTTCATGGATTTTTAAATTATTATTATTTTTAATATTTTGAATGATAACAACCTACCAGAATGTGTTTCGGCCTACAAATACTGGGCTTGCCTTGCTTAGACAAAGAGCATCTTCACACTGTCCTGATGTCTGTTCCTACATAATGCAAAAGAGAGCTCTGATCAGCTGCATATAGCAGAGGAGGAAATATTCTTGTCCATCAAAATGATATGAAAAAACAGAAGCGGATTAACTTTTATCCAGCATTTTAACAATTTCCTGATTTGCTTCAATAGAAAACCCCAGACATTCAAAGACTGCTGATACCTTCTTAAATGAGAAAGGTAGCTCATAACCCAATAGCATGATTTCTTTAGAAAAAAAGAACAAAAAACTAACTGGCTGCCTTAAATGACTTTGCTCAGTTATGACTGTAGCTGAGCCATCCATGAGAAACATGTATTCTGTACGTTCACGCACTGCGCAGGTTAAACCAATAACTAAAGAAATTGGTTTTGTTTTGGCTGTGCAGATGCAGGCTTTTCATATTGCCAAGCAGAGTCTATAGGAAAAGATGCACTCTGACAATTATTGTTTGGGGAACAAAGGCTTCCTGCTGCTTCTGAAGGTGCCACATCAAATGGGATGTGCCCCATTGAATGCGACCAGATGTGGCAGGGAGAAACAGCCCCCACCGAGATGGGCATATGGCCCTGGTGGGACAGCGGCACCTGGTAGGGTGAGGATAGAGAACTGAACCTGCAGTCTGAACTGCATGCAAGTTAAGTTATAGAGGGCCCTGAACGGCATGGTCAGTACATTGCTGGCTGAATGTAAAGCATAACCAAAGCCTAATCTGCAATCTTTTGTTTTTAAACTTTTTTAAAGTGGGGGGAAGAAACACAAGGAAAAGTGGAATCCTCAGTCTCTATATTTCTTTGAGTCCATACAGCTTGACAGACGTGCATACTTGTCTTATATGTGAACCAGTGCTGACTCTTTCTTTGAGCCACGTTAGCTCTGGAGGATTCAACAAAACCTGTGTATCACTCAACAGATTACATACATATGCTAAATTACTTACAATTTCACTACGAGCGCAGCCCTAACATTTTGAATCTAACTGGCTTGAGTGCTATGTACCATTGTTTTAAGTACAAAAATACATCGCTTTCTGATGCATAGGGAATGGTTTACTTTCAGGCTTTCCTCAAAACAATTTAGGTTTTTGGTTGAAAAAAAGAATAAGGTTGAGAAAAAAGATTAAGAAAGTGAATGTGTGAATCTGAAAGCTAACAGATGTGCAGTCTGAAATGGAGGCATGACTTCAGCCATATAGAACAGTTTGAGTTGGAAGGGACCATTAGAAGTCATGTAGCTCAATCCCCCTAACACTGAGTAGGGACAGCTACAGTTAGATCAGGAGCTCAGAGCCCCCCATCTAGTCTTACCATGAATGTCTCCAGGGATGGGCCATCCAACCCCTCTCTGGGCAACCTGTGCCACTGCCTCATCACCCTTACAGTAAAACACTTCTTTCTTATGTACAGTTTAAATCTCCCTCCAGTTATGGCACTTCAGCTGGGCAGGTGGCCTCATTGCCTTCTTGGAAGGTAACTCCTTAATTCCTTTGAAGTGTTTTCTTTGAGTTTCCCTGTTGACTTTTCCTATTGCCTCAACACATACTCAATAACCAGAAACATTTACTATTATGAATGGGGCACACAAGGACTCGCAATGGTTTTTATACAAGTGGAAAGAGCTGCTATGGAGGAATCATGTGGGTTAGAAAATGAAGAGGAAATTGTTAATTGGTTGAGTGAGAAAGCATCAAGAACCTCTTTGCATCCGTTCCCTTCACCTCTCCCCAGCTGCCTCTGAGTGCTTCCGAATTAACTTTGCAGCTCTTAACTTCTGATAAAACTGTGAAAATAGATGGCACTAGGTCCTGTGGGTGACCTCCTCTGAGCAGCTGGGGAGTGGCCATCTTGCTGGCAGACGTTCAGGGCTGGTGTGTGGGATCCAGGCAGGAGTGTGCCATATCCCCTCAGCATCCTGAGCAGGAACGTCCTTGGCCTTTGGGGTCGCCGCCTTGCCTCCCAAACGCTGGCCCCAGGCTGTGGTGTCAGCAGCATGATGTGGAGGAGCAGTGGGGAGAGCAAAGGAAAAGTGACATCTTTGGCTCACCTGGTCCCTCTAAACTGCTGTGCTGAGCCCAGGGCTTTTCCTGACTGTGCTTGGCTGCCTGCACAATTGCTGCATGCCATTCCAGCGAGGCCTCGGCACCATGCCTCAGGCTGTGGCCGTTGTGTTGTGTTGGTTAATTAAGGCTGGCTGCCTAGGAAGGCCCATCTGTTCCCAGGTAAATTGTGCTGCTATTTTTCCCTTTGGCAGGCATACAAAAAGCTCCCATCAGTTTGTCCAAAGGATGGACGGGTAGTCCTGTGTGCCAGAGCCTGCATTCCTTCTCTGCTTGCCTGGAGTCACAACAGCAAACACGGAGTCACACTGAGATTGCCATGTGGTAGTATAAAAGACAGGGCAACACCCTCCCCTACGGCTGCCCGCTAAATGCTTGCAAAACATCCGCTCCTCTTGCTCTGCTACTGGCAGCTCCTGTGTCCTTTGCTTTCTCTGATGTCTCCTCTGGCTGTGGCTATACAGACACCTCCTCATCATGACTGCTCTCTGATCTGCTTCAGGTCTCTGATCATCCTCTGCCCAGAGCTCCAGAGAGCCTCACGGGAGGGGAAATATTTACCTGGTCCACAAGTGTAACTGTGAGCTTGGCACATCACAGCTATTCACACACAGGTCGCTGTTGCTGCAAGAATGATGCAGTTATCTTACCACCTTCTACCCTGGCATGTAAGAAATGGAGTTTCCTCCATTTCAGAGGCCGGGTGCTATCAAGGCAGTTGCCCCAAATCTGTGCTGTATTTTTCTGAATCCTGGAAAAACGCCTGGATTCCCAGCTGCCTTCACTCACAGGATGGAGTCATTGTAGGAGATGTTAAACATCATGGACAGGGCATCTGTCAGCTGCCCTTCAAGAGAACTGGTACAAGCTCACAATAAGCCCATGTTTTCTCTCTTAGATCCCTTCTCCCATCCTAACCACTACTGCTGTGAACAGCAGTAACTAGTGAAAGAGAGAGCCTTTATGGAGGAACAGCTTGCAAATTCAGTGATACTCAAGAATGACTTCAGAGCAAAAATCCTTATTTAAAATTTGACTTGATAGCACATGGACACAAGGACCTGTTATCAAACCAAAATAATAAAAGGGAGCTAAGAAGACCAATCTAAGTCATATAGAAGTTGTTTAGGGAGGTGGGACTGACTGCATTTTTCCTGCTTTCCTTCTCCCTGTATGTAGGCTGGAAATGAAGATAACAATTCTGTCAGAGGTGCTCAGATCACACTGGCAATAATCAGCACATGTTTTGAATGAATAAAATGAGGACATTCTTGCCAAGTAGTTTCACAAATGTTCAAATATAGTCAAACAAAGACTTAATCTAGGCTCAAAGACACGTATCTCAACAGATGTGTGTAAACTAAATCAAATCCCCTGGGAACAGTACTTAGGAGTTATTCTTAGGCACTGGAAGGACAGGGATGGTCCATCTGTGAATTTATTACAGGAGACGAGAAGCATCATATGAAAGTCATTCCTGGGCTGGAGGACAGCATGGTTGATTTTTTAGGGAGTTTGGAGGTCATTCCTAAAATCAATATTTAATTGGAATAGAATCCCTAAAAATTAGAACTGAAAATAACATGTGAAGACATTGATTTACCAAGGTGTATCTGGTTAGGAGGAAGACGGGTAATTTTGCCACTCCATTCAGTGGGGCCAGGATTTTGTGGAGTATTTGGAACGATATACAATTTTTTTTTTACCTGCTCTTCTGACATTTTCTCACTTGTCAGAGTAAATCTCTTGAATTTCAGGAGCCAAAATATCTTAGAAATTTCTGATTTAAAATAGCATGAGAGATTTCTGGTGGAAAGGTACACATTCTGTGGCAGATTATTATTATTATTATTAGTTACACACCATCAGGAAAGCCAAACAGATACAGTAAGTTCTTAAACCACATAATGCAGCCCTTTAGATAAAATCTCCAGAAGAACGTCTCTCCACTGTGCCTTTGCTTCTCTCTTCCCACTGATGAGAGTATCAAAATAGTGGAGCTCTAGCTACATGCAGAATTCAGAACTGTAGGATTAGTCTTGGGAGCAGACACCAAAATTCATATTTTCCTAGTAGCAACTCCAATATAAATGATTCAGGGGAATCGGACTAGATGATCTCTAAAGGTTCCTTCCAACTCAAATGATTCTGTGATTCTATGATTGCAGCTGGATCAGCACAGCTCAGATACGGCATACTGTCCTTCATAGAAGAATGTCACAATCCATGGAAGTTCTCACAGACCAGATTCTATGCTTTAATTTTAATCTGGGTGCTCAGTTGTTGGCAGGTACGAATCTGAAGGCATTAGGAGCACTTCTGTAGAAATCTATCCTGTCCTGCAAACAGGTCTTTTCTTCAGTATGCATGCAAATGAGCTTCGTTCTGGGTGTAGGAAGGAATTATGAAATAGTTTACACACATCAGAGAAGTTCTGCATATTGCGTAAGTGTAAAAAGTACCATAATTTTAATCTGATTGCAAAGAGAAAGTAAAAATAATCTTGTTGATATAACATCACTGTGTTCCCCCTGGAGGCTAAACCCATGCTAATAGTCCGCCTACAGATACGTCCCAAGAAATGAAAACAAAAGTTCCAACCTGAGCAAAACCAGACAGACAACATTTGCCACCCAGAGATATGGGCAAGTGAGTTGCAACTTGCTAACTAGAGGAAGTCAGGAAGGCTGCAGTGAAACGGAGAGCGTGATTAGTCTGATTCTTAGTGCAAGTGAACCCATCCTCACAACACGAGGGCACAAACTGACTGTGAATAGCCAAGACAGTAAGTAACTGTGCTCAGCCTGAACAGAAGCTCCACTTAACAGGTTAGGCAGAAAGGAGCTGCTGAAATTAATTTGTTGGCTGTCACCTCCACATTACTGAGATCATTTCTGAGACACATTCACCTGTGGATTCGCTTCCAGGAAATATGTCCATGGACTGTTTCAAATTACTGCGTTTCCATCCTCAAAAAGGACTGTTTCATGTTTCTTCACTCCTTAATTGCTAACAAGCAATGATTTCCAAAAATTCCTGCTTTTGCATGCACTCATTCAGCTTGAAGTTTCTTTGCTAAATGTGGAATCTGGATTTGAAAACAAGCAGTAGTGGATATTGAGAGCAGAGACAGTGAGCAGGAAGCAGGATGTTGCTGAGCACCCTCTGTCAGCAAGCTGTGTTTGAGATCTCATCCTCAGAAGTGTTCAGCATTTCCTACTCTGTCTTTTTCTAGCTGTAGGAACTTAACAACTTGGAAGTGAAGCTCCATCTGGAGTTGTGCTAGCTTCTGTGCTGGAGGTACTGTTTCTGTTCTTGCTACGATTTTAGGTAGTGAATACTTTCCTCTTTCTCCAGCAAATCATTTGAGCAGAACTGTGTTTTTCTTCACCTGAGATCAAGATCAGGTGGAGGAAAGGTTGCAGGCAATCTTCCATTTTTGAAATCAGTGGTTAGATTTAACTGTCCAAGTTGATCCTTACCTCTCCATCTGGAAGCTGTGGTGTCATTGCAAAACATGGGCTGGTTTCAGGAGAACAGTATCAACATTCACAGTAACATCTGATGTCTCTTCCCAGTGCATACCACTGCTAAACTTCTGTGCAAAAATTAGGAGCGGGATGACTTCAAGAGATGATAAGTACTTTAGAAGCTGTAAATATTTTTCATACCCCTATTCTTAAGGGAATAATGTCTATTTACACCACTCAGGCATCTGTCCCCCTTAGGAGACTTCTAACTGACACTTTGCAATAATCACACAGAGAATACAATCAAAGCTTTCAACAAAACTTTCATCTGTGTTTTATTATGGTAAACACAAACAACAGGAAAAAAAATACATTTTTTTTTTCTCTCTGAAGAACTTGTTGACGGTGAAAGTGTTAATATATTTAGTTTGCTTTCTTCTTCACAAGATTGTTTTGCAAAGCTGATGACTGTGAGTACTTGCCATGCTCACTGAAGTGTCCACAGGCCAAAGACCAGTCTGAAATTGTCTGTGTCACATGAAGACTTGGACACCAGTTGCTTCCATAAGCTCCCAGATGCTCATCTTGGATGATCAGGGTGCCTAACCATGGAGCTGCCTAAATACCTGCTTAGAAATGTGTCTAGTGCTGCTCTGATCCTGATGATGCTGTACCAAAATGTCTGTGCTCAATGTGACATGACAATCAGTCATTCCCTACTAGCCTTGCATGGTAAGGATTGTACACCTGGCTTCCTCCAAACACAGCGACTATATTACTTGCAAATGGTTTTTCTATAGTAGCCAGCAGTTTGGTTTATCTTCCACCTGTTCCCAAGGGAATTTGAACCTGTGCCTTCCATCACAGTGATGAATGCCCTCAGGATTGTACTATAAGGCCTCCCAGGCTTCCAAGTCTGGGGCTGGATATGCAAAAAAAGTGGGTGGTAATATATTTTGTTAAAGAGAAAGCAGGTGACTGTTTAAAAGTGTATTCAGGCAGAAATAACTGAGCACTTAATTTTGTGACAAATACTCAGTGCTTGAACGCCCTGAATATGGCCCTGTAAAAACATTAAAAACCAAGGAACCCTGGAGTTCCAGAGCTCATCCTTAATGTACAGTTGTGTGTCCTGCTGACTGACTTCAGAGAAGAAACAGGATTCCTGGTCACAACTCTGTCCACAAAGTGTTTAAAGCTATTTAGATACTTGTCAGCTGTTTGCTTGCATTCACATAGACAGCCTCCTTAATTGCCTCTCCAGGGTGGGAGTGGTAGCATTCACCTCAAACATCTCTTATGCTGAAGACTTGAGGGAAATCTTTGGTGCTTTGTTTTGTTTCCTGACAGGTAAAAGCACTACTGATTACTGCTTGAAAACTCTGCTGAAGACAAGATTTTTCTCTGCTTGAGGATTACTCCTGTCTCTGCTCCCATCGTCAGAGGATGAATTGGAAGTGCTTTGCCATGGCTCCAAGAAGCAGGAGGGGGCATCCAGTATGAAGCGTATGAAATGTTATGGCTTTATTTTCTTGGCTGGTGAAAAGAAGCCTGAGCATGACCCTGCAAATTCTTCTTGTGGAGATGCAAGTCAGGATAGGGCCTGTTCTGTTCCTCTCCAGAGAGGTGGAGAGAAAGCAGTGGTTGCCATGAAGGCAGTCACAGCGCAGCACAGGTGACATCTATTTAATAAAAATGAGGCTTTCAGTTCAGTACCCTTCAATACCAGAGCCTCTCCCCCTCCTCTTTGCTTTCCAGCAAGGAGATTTCAGCCTGGCTCCCCCGTGGGGACAGGCTGATCACCATGGGTATTCACCGGCTCCCTTTTGCCCTCTCCCCAGCTCCCTGAAGCACGGGATGCCCCGCGGTGCCACTACCGGCACACATCGATGTGTGAAGGCCCGCAACGGTGCGAGGGGTTGGGGCTGGGCCTGGCTGCGGCCCGGCCAGCAGGCTGTGAGGGGCCTGGAGTAAACAGAGGCAGCTGGTGACACAGCATGGTGTGGCGGGCCCACGAAGCGTGGCAGATGCAGCTTCAGCTGTTATCGGGTGCCCAGCACCGGCCCCAGAGCCTGGGTCACATGAAGGAGCTGCCGCGACGGTGACAGGGCGGTGTCAAACTGCCACTCTCCGCCTGAAGGCTGCCACACGGCTCTGTGGCAGCGCAGCCCCCGGTCCGCAGGGCAGGGGACAAAAAGATCACGTTTGTCAAGGATTGTGCTTTTACAGTGAGCTCGGCAGTCATGGCAGAGTTCTGCTTTTGGAATTCAGGATTTTGCTCAGGGCTGCAACTAAAATATAATAAAAAAATCCGCTGCTAAATTACTGCACGGTAAGGCGCAGCTTCTCCTTACTGACGGGAGCTTTGCAGGACAAGAAGAATGATGGTGATGCTCTCAGCACTTTGTCCTCTTGTCTTTCATCACCAGTTTGTTCCCTTCTTGAGAAGTGGCATGCTGCAAGGTTGTCAAACCTCCTCACAGAGAGCAGTGAGCAGTCCCACACCATTCCCTTCCATGCCTCCATGGCCCAAGCACTTCATGGTGCTCAACTCTGTTCTCACATCACAGTGGCTTGAAGAAGCGAAAATGCTCACTGTCTGCCTCTGACACTGAGATTGGTTGTGAAACATGAATTATTTCTTCTTTTGTAACATCCAGGACAGATGGATTACACGCACAGCTTTTTCTAGTCACACATTCCTGTATGTGAACACAACACCGCGAAACATTAAACTTCTCAGGAAAATACTGGAATCACAAAAGTGTACTCCTGACTTTCAAAACTTCCTTCCGTGGGTGTTAATTGAGAGGCTTAAAAACACCCAGGTATTGTCTTTCTGGCACTTCACATGCACCAGCATGTACCTTGTGAATACATCCTTCAGGCACAAAGTGATACATCCATCTGTCTACCAAAGACAAAATACGTATGTATATATTTCTAAAAAAAAATAATAAAGAGAAATCCTTGGCAGGGCATCAGGAAAAAGAAAAAGAAGAAGAAGAAAAAGCATTGTGATGGGCCAGTTTTAGGTCTGCAACTTAAAAGGCAGTGTCTTTTGATCCCTCTTATTCAGGTTCTGTTTGCCGAGGGATCAGTCTTAGGTGTTTGTGGATCAATATGAACTGGATCCTGAGGCTGCATTGCTTCATTGCTGGTACGAGTGTCCATAGAAACAGACGTAAAAAGAAAGGGGAAAAATGGCAAATCTAGTATGATGTTCAAAGACTCTCTGATAAGGATCTTTCAACACTGTGGAGTCTTCATGGAAAATCCCGGACCAGTATCCAGAGAAAACCCTGCATTTGTGCACAGGGTGGAAGGAAAATGATTCCAACAGGTGAAGGGAGCATTAGATAGTTCTGATTTCAGAACATTCAGCACTGATCTCAAAGCCTGACACAAAGCAGCAACAGTGTTGACAAAAGGATAAATCAGATTTTTGTGTCATCAAAGTATTCTCTCTGGCATGTACAGAACTAAATCGGAAATAGCCTATTTATTTACAATATATATGTGGTTTTTAAAGACGTGGGCAGCCAAGATGGTTAAGAGGTCTGTGGAAACCAGGGGTTTCCCACTTATGCCATTGGCTTCCCAAGATTAAAGACTGAAAACAAAACACCCAGCAGCAGCAGCTCATGCATAGATGCTGGAGATGTCAAAAATGTAGTAGGTCTATTTGTCCCATCCCCATCACAGCCCCATCCCTCTGGGATGCATTTCTTCTCCTGCTTTGTCCTGTCTACACTGAGCATGTGATGGGACTTCTGCTGTGGGATTTACCCTTCAGATTAATGAGCTGCAAAACTTCACATATGTTTAAATGATTGTACTCGCTCCCCCCTGTTTATATCTCTGTTGTCAACAAGGTGGCAGAGAAGCAAGCACAAATCCATTCATCAATCCGTCCTGCCTGCGAGAGGCGGCTGGGCGCAGCTCCTGACACCATAATAAGCATCAAAGCTTTCGCACCTGATGTTAGCACAAGGTGCCTTTCCTCCCCAAACATCTGGTCCCCTGGTAAATTGTTACACTCCCGGCTCCTCCGCTCCCCAGGTTATTGCCGAGCCTGGGCCGGTGCGTGCTGCTCGGGGTCTGTTCTCAAGTTGTTGCGATACGCCGGCCGTATGATGGCAATTAGAGGCAGTTAGTGTGCAGATGAGGCTCGCGAGTGGCAGGTGGCGGGAACGGGGCTCAATTAACTAACATGCACAAAATCCTTTGCTAATGAGGCTGGGCCACCCCCAGACGAGCAGGAAAGCATGTGTCGCTGACAGCAACAGAGGATTTGAAACTGTGAGGGAGAAACCAGTCAACAGGTATCATCGGTGGGCAAATAAACCTTTCTATCTCTCCGCACATGGATTAAGGCACTGGTTTAAGCCTGCATTCTGAAATCCAGTGGCTGAGACTGTTTATTGGAGAGCTACAAAGAATTTAACATCACCATCTTTAAATCTGTTGTCTTATCTTTTCCCTGTGTCTCTCCCTTAAACTGCTCTTTCGAGAGAGCTGGGTAGTGCAATGTGAAATTAAACATCATCCCTCTGTACTGAACGAAGACTAGTATGCAAGGCAATGGAGGCCAGAAATGCTGTTAATTTTCTTGGCTTTCCAAGTAGATAATTTTAAAATGCAAAGGCTGTTTGGGAAGTGTTACTTAATCCCCTGGTCGTTTTATATCATGCAATGTATTACTTGTTGTCCCTCTGTATTAAAAAGCAGTTTGCAGTAAGACGTCACAGATAATCCATGAAGAGAAGTGTGACCAACAGGTGGAGGGAGGTGATCCTGCCCCTCCGCTCTGTGCTGGTGAGGAGTCACAGGCAGTACTGTGTCCAGGTGTGGAGTTCTCAGCACAGGACAGACATGGACCTGTTGGAGTGCATCCAGAGCAGGGCCACAAAAGTGATCCAAGGAATGGAGCACCTCTCCTACGAGGGCAGATTGAGAGACCTGAGGCTGTTCACTATGGAGAAGAGAAGGCTCAAGGAAGACCCAAGAGCAGCCTTTCAGTGTCTAAAGGGGAGCTGTATGAAAGAAAGGAACAGACTCTTTATAGGGTCTACTGTGATAGGACAAGAGAAATGGTTTCAAACTTAAAGAGGATAAATTCAGGTTGGATATAAGGAAAAAAGTCTTTTACAGTGAGGGTAGTGAGGCACTGGAACAAGGTGCTCAGAGAGGTGGTAGATGCCCCATTCCCTGGAGATAGACATTCAAGGTGAGGCTAGACAGGGTTCTGAACAGCTGATGTAGCTGTGCATGTCCCTGTTCATTGCAGGGGAGTAGAACTAGATGACCTTTAAAGACCCTTTCCAAGTCTACAGATTCTATGATTCTATGATTTTATGATAACCCATAAACAATTTTAATTACTGTAAAACTATTTCAGTGATCATTTACATTTAGAAGGAAGAAATAGTTTCATAGCTACTATATCAAAAATTGTTTTATTATATCTCTCACCAAATCCTGATCTTTAAAATCTTATTCCCAAATTAAGAAAATTGTGAACAAAAGTGATTGAAACACAGAATCATTAAGGTTGGCAAAGACCTCTGAGGTTATCCAGTCCAACCACCAGCCCACCCCCACCATGCCCACTGCCCACATCCCTCAGTGCCACATCCACACGGCTCTTGAACACCTCCAGGGATGGCGACTGCACCACCTCCCTGGGCAGCCTGTGCCACTGCATCACTGCTCTTGCTGAGAAGAAATTGTTCCTCTTATCCAAACAGTACCACCGCTGTTGCAACTTGAGGCCGTTCCCTCTTGTCCTATCACTAGTTACTGCAAAGCGCTCGAATCAGTGTTGTGTCATCCCCCACCTCTGTGCACTGTGCACCATGAAGTAACAAGGTGACAATCCACAGGGACGTCTTTGTAGTCTTTCTGAGACTCTTGACAATATTCCACTGCACAGAGGGCTGGATCATTTCTCTAACTGCATGTTTTCAAAGTGCATAGCATGATTAGGTTTGAAGAAAGGAGAACTCTCCAAGGAGGAGAAATACTCTCCTCTACTTGAAGTTCTACCAAGATTTTACACATTTCAAACAATCCCAAATCCATCAGAAGGGCTGACTGACTTTAGCAGCACATCAGTACTTTGGTGCACCATGTTCCAGTTTTACTTGAGTTCATTTTGCCTTCTTTGTAAGGCAATCCTCTGTTCCTCTTTACATATTGTGTCATAAAATTATCCTGTGTGGTCAGCAGTGTAGAAATAAGTATTTCCTCATTACTTCAAGGGATTCTGGAGTAGTTTAGGCTCAAAAAGCCTCTAGATGCTTGGTGTGAAGGCTTCACAAGGGCGTTAACCTGAGTCTCTTGAACAGGTTTTAAAGTAAGTAATTTGCCCTTGAAAATGGAAGTGGGGGAGAAGATTGATGGCGTGAAGTTTTTGCTTCCTGCCCCAAAGCTGTGTTTGCTGTTACTGTGTGTTTCAGACAGCTGCTGCCTTCCGCTGTATGAGACCTACTTCTGTACAGGGTGAGGTGCTGGGCTGTGTTTGTATCTAAACATGTGCCCAGTTAAAACAATGTGCTGGAGGTCCCGTAAGCATTAAACAACATCCAAATACGCAGCTCAAGTGAATAATAACTTCCTGTGAGGAAACAAAAGAGAAAGAAATACTTAATACACTTCTTATGCCCTCAGGAAAAAAAAAAAAAAAAAAAAAAAAAAAAGAATAAATTTATATATATATATATATATATATATATATATATATAGTTAATAATAACAAGTGATGTGTCATTTTTTGACCATCAGAAACCTTGTGTGTGTGTGTGTGGGGGGGGGGTATCTGAAAGAAGAAATGACAGAAATGCAAACCCCGGGTAAGACTTCTAAGTTTAGATACCCAACATGAAATAATGACTTGGACCCTACGTCTAGGAAGAAGAATGGTACTGAGCAATCAATGTGTTGTAGCTCACTTTCCATGTAAGAAGAACAAAGGGAATGTTTTGGTTCAGTATAAAATGAAGATAAAATAAGTGCGGGAAAAGATTTGAGGACAGGCATTGAGAAGCAGAGGGAAAGTCTCCAAAAGGAAAAGGGAAAACTCCCCCGTGGAGAAGCTATCAGACCGTCATCCTTGGTATGGCAGCCACCTGCTGTGTAGGCCCACCCATCACAGGGATAGGGATGGAAGGCTTTTGTCTGCCTAGGAAAAAAGCTTGTTCAGCCGGCAGAAAAGGGGTGTTTCGTGTATACAGCGCTGGCCCCAGGGAGAGCGCAGCCCAGACGTAGGTGGTCCCAAAGCCAAGGGGTTCAGAAGTAGTAATATCATATACCAGTGCTGCAAAGGACTCATCTCAAAGGAATTGAGTAATAGAGGGCAGATGATTGCAATATATCGCTATATAACACACTGTATCCTATACTGAAGTGTTTAAATGCATACTTAATTTAATCCCAAACACTTTGGGGTTTGCAGATCACCCTGTGAGAGTTGTTGTACACCCCCCATCTGCACAAACAGAAGTGTCTGTCTCTTAGATGGCTCTGCAGTTTTCAGACCCTTGAGGGCCTACAGTACAACCAAGAGTGAGAAAACAAGAGTAGTCAGAAGTTTGCTCCCACCTCTTGGACAGGATCTGTACCTGTTTTGATGTCTTAAGCTTGAACTACAGAACCTTTTCTGGAGGTTGGATTCTTCTGTGCAATACAGATTCAGTGTCCTTAGTGGGTGGCATATGTGCAATGGGACATAAGGAATGATCACGGAGTTGAGATCTAAACAACCTCTCAGGTGGAGATTACTCACCCATTCCACTTTCATTACTATTCTTCCTCCGTTGCATTCTACTAGATTATTAAACGGAATAAGGCTAGTATTAAACGGAATAAGGCCACACACAGTTTAAGGAGAAAAAGCAGGGTTTCAGTTATAGCCACTTTTTGGAGATTGTGCTTTCTATTTAGAGATGTTTTCGCCTACAGGTGCTTAATGTTTTAGGAAAGGAGAGGGAAGGTGTGTGTACAGTCTGTAGGAGATAAAATGAAGCACATAAATACAGACTGAAATAGTGAAAGATGGGGGTTTAACCATCCCTTCCATGACACATTCTTTACTTTAGAGAGTCGGACGCCACCTCAGAAAATCAGCGATGGTAAAGCCTTCACTTTCAGAGACCTTGACTGTAAGTAAGAAAAGACTTGAAAGATGATCACACATAGAATGCTTTTAAAAAAGAAAAAGAAAAAGAAAAAGAAAAAGAAAAAGAAAAAGAAAAAGAAAAAGAAAAAGAAAAAGAAAAAGAAAAAGAAAAAGAAAAAGAAAAAGAAAGAAGAAGTGTATGTTTACTTCTGTACGATGAAAAACTGATTCACAGAAAGTTTAGGCTCAGCCTCACTTCTTGCCTGAGAAAGAGCTGTCAAATTATCTTAGTTGGAAGCTGCGCCGAGGTATTGTCCTTAATTGCTGTGATAATGCTCCGTTTTGACAGCTACAATACCTGGTTCAACATGGCTGCTAACAAAAAAAGTCAACCATTAAGAATGTTTTCTTAAACAGTGATTGATAAGTTGTTATCTTTCAGCATCTCCAGCTAATTAGATATCACGAGTCAAAGTTAATTTGGTGGAAAACGTTTCTCGACTTAATGACATTTATGGGCAATTAGGCACGTTGCAGAAAGGAACACACATTTACATTTCAGCCTATTTCCAGCGCTTAACAAGAACCCACCTCATCTTCCACTAGAGACTTCTGGCTCTCTGAGGAATAAGCTGAGGGCACACACCACAGGTTCTCTTGTTTTTCTGGAAACCAGCAAATGTTTGCACGAAGTGAGCTATCCCCCAGTAACGAGGCACAGACAGAGAGAAAATTAAGCACGGTAAAAGCTTTTGCTTTTATTTTTTTTTTTTAGAAGCTTTTGTTTTAAATTGTTGTGAACTGAGGGAGCTGGAGAGAAAAGTAAGTAATCCCTGTTAACTACAGGTGGGAAACGAGTGTGCTCCGTTCTGTACGGGAATGGATGCGGTAGGATTTCAGAGGCTCCGAAGATGGCACTCTATTGAGATTGTCACCTGCTTCTGATTTGCACAAAACTTGCAAGAATGTGGTGTCCACAAGTAGTACCAGTATCACATAAAGCAGGAATTGGTCAGTGGCTGCAAAGCCTGCTTATGGAATCCCCTTTTCTTAGGATATTTAGTCTAAAAGTAGTGTGAATGACAGGCGTGCTGAGTACACAGATACAGCCTTCTGATTTGCATTACCCACACTATTTGCCCTGGACCCAGCCCTGGCGAGTCTGAGAGCTGAGGCTATATCTACAGCATAAGCAGCCTAGAATATTTGTATTTTATTACAATGAGCAGGAAGCATCGAGATGGGCAGATGCAGGTCAAAGCACATCCTTCTAAGTGTTCTTTGCAATTTCAGACAAATAACCTCTGGAAACTGAGGCTTTCTGAGGGCTGAGGTGTGAGCCAGTTTGTGCTTGTGGTACTAACCACATCGCTTTTAGAGTGCACATCGACCCAGCAGGAAGCAACCAGCTAACTTGGTGGTGTTACCTGGGAAATGAATGTCTTTGAAACTGCCTGCTATGGCAAGGAATTGCTCATGCCAGGTTTTTCATAGAAGCACGGAATCATAGAACATAAAAGTCATCTAGTCCCACTCCCCAATATTTGTATCCCTTTTATCTCAGTCTTACTAAATAGGAGGTGTCGTTCTTTCCTATGAGTAGTTTCCCATCCTCCTGTAGAGTAATATGTAGCAAAACTACGCTGGCACTTAAAAAATGCCCGGTGACACCAATGAGCGTCCTGCAGTACAGCAAGTGATGGCCTGCCCATTTCTGTGAGTGCCTGGTGCTGGCAATGAGGGGCAGGTCCCATCCGGGCACTGGGGCTCTGCATACAGCCTTGGAAGCAGAGAAACCCCCCCTCGGGAGCAGGGGAGGACATCTGCGGTCTGGACCATTCTGATCTATTTGCTCAGCTCACTCTACAATTCAATGTATGTAAATAAGTAGCCTGGCATTTGTTAGACATGAGAGTGGTACACTTTATAGAGGCGGGCTTTGTTTGCAGGAGTATTAAAACTGTAAATGCCACCAACAATTACTGTTGCAACGACGGCCCCTCAACGTTATCCCTTCAGGACACGGAATAATTTCTCTTTCTAATTAACAAGGATGTGACAAACCCCTGCCCCAGCGGAACGCGGATACATTTGTGTCCCTTCACCCTTGCCGGGGTGGCCGCGGGCTTCTCTCAGGGAGCTCTAAAGCTCCGCATTTCCTCGCATTTGCTCGCACGTCCTCTCATTTCCCCTCACTTCCCTCATTTCCCGGCCCGCCGTGAGAAGCTGTGCCGGCCTCAAGACCCAGCAGGCGGCGCTGCCGCTCTCCAGCTGTCCCTGGTGCGCCGCGTTCCCCCAAGCCCCTGCGGTGTGCGCCCCGCACCTCGGGCATTGCCTGCCACGTTCAAGGTAACCCTGCCTCAAAGGGAGCCGCTCAGTGACGAACGTGGACAGACTTTAGCAGGGTCTGTTGTGATAAGATGAGGGGAAATGGTTTCAAAATAAAAGAGGGGAGATTTAGACTGGATATGAGGAAAGAGATTGTTATAGTAAGGGTAATGAGGCCCTGGAACAGGTTGCCTGTAGAGGTTGAGGATGCCCCATCCCTGGAGACAGTCAAGGTCAGGCTGGACGGGGCTCTGAGCACCTGATGGAGCTGTATGTGTCTCTCCTCATTGCAGGGAGTTGGACTATATGACTTTTAAGGTCTCTTTCAAATCTAAGAATTCTGTGACTCTATGATTCTAGGAAAAACAGGACAGGACTGAGCCCTCCAGTCAGCCTGTCCTGGTTATGCCACTCCCACACGTCTCAGGGGCTGTTTGATGCCAGCACTGAGACAGAGAAGCCACGGAGAAAGTTTTTATGCATCCTCGTGCTGTTTGTACCCCGAGGATCAGTCTACTTGGGTTCAGAGGGGATGTGTGCAACACCTTATAGCTTGAGACCAAAACAAAGAACTTGTTGCTTAGTGCTGCCTTCTCTGTATACTATCAAGAAAGAAAAGGGGGAGAAGCACTTCCATGCCAGTGCCTTTTTAATGGGTCACAGCTCAAATAAGAGAAATGGGTATTGCAGATGAAGTACCGGATTGATATTCACAATTGTGCATCAAGTTTTGGCTCTGCCACAGCCTTGTTACCTGAACTTAGGTGAGGCATTGAATCCTGCACTCTTTTTGTCTCTGTTTTCCCTCCGTGAAATGGAAGCACAAGCGCTGCTTTCACACAGTTGGTGTAAACATCATTTCTATTGGGTTTGGACAGCGTCCTTATCTGCCTGGAACAAGACAGCTGTGGATATAGTCCATATTTGTTGGCTTCATGTGCTTTTGGTTGTAGACAGAAGGCAGTGTGAGAGGCTTGTATTCCAAAGCTGGGTGACTTTGAAAAGACCCAGGCATGGGAACGGCATCTCTGGCTTTGTGTCTAGAGGGCAAGGAAAGTTCTCACCAAATCCCCAGCCACGGCACGATTAATGCCGGGAGAGCAAACTGGACAAAGAGAAGGTAGAAATTTGTTCTAGGGGTAGTTCTGGTTTGTCACTGGCAGTGAAAAAGTTAAAACTCATAGGGTTATTCATGAATTCCGCTTTTTAAAAACATGTCCCATTAAAATGCAGATTTAGTCTTCCATTTGCAAAGAACATAGTTATTTCAAATTCTGTATGGGAATCCTTTTTGTATTTGTATCTTTTGGGTAGAAAGTCCAGCTGCCTCTTGTGAGATTGCACATATCTCTTCAGATGTCAACAAATCATTGAAAAGTGTCAGAAAGGGGGAAATGAAAGATAATTATTCAAACCATGGAGAGCTACTTTGAAAGTGAATAGAATCTGTCAGATAGTCTTTTGAGAACAGCAGTTGGCTGCTTGTATTGGATATATTAAATGGACATATCTAGAGGCAAGTCATGCTGTTTTAGATTCGGATCGGTTTGAGTTGGATTATTTTTTTTTGGTGGAGGGTAGCAGAAACCACCAGAAATCGTTGAGGGAAATTAGTTGGGGAGGAGCTACGTGGAGTTACTGTGACATACTAAAGGAGACAGAAGGCTCTGCAAATAAAATGCCTGCTCTTTCAGGGGAAGAAATTAGAAACGTTACATATTTGTCAGTTACGTTTTCACACTGCAGTGGGATTAAAGACAGGGAGAATTCGACTAAAATGGAAATAAATAAATTGGTGGCAGTGTAAAATGGCATACTCCTAAAAGAAACGCATCACAGGGAGATTGGTTAAGTCTCCATTATGTCTGACTATTGGAATATTATTGAGAATTTACTTAGACCAGCACTCCAGAACAGCCTCCGTCAGTAACTTTTTGCATGCCCATTGGGAGCTCCCACATCTGAAGCCTGCCATCAGACCAGAAATCTGCCTTTTCCAAGAGAAATCAAGATAGGTGATAGTTTGTAAGGCACAGAACTCAGCCCAGTAAAAAGCCATAAACTCTCGATCCTGTATGTCCCAGGACAGCTGTCCATGGTTTTACTGTAACAATGCAGAAGCAGTGAGCATCTCACAAGTTTTCCGGACTGTCACTGAGTGCAGTAGTGCAAGCTAATGAACGACAGGCCATTTGCAGGAGCTCCATGACTTAACTGCATCGCTCTTTAGTGCAAATGAAAGAAGCAGAAAGAGGTACTGCAGAGAGAAACACATACAGGTGGCAAGCTGCAGCCATTGCCTTACAAGTTCACTTCTTTCCAGGTGATTTCTTTTGTCTTTTTTTTTTCTTCCTAGATCTGACTGCACTGTGCTTTCCTTACTCTGTATCATCTGCTGCTAAGTTGTATGGAAACAGGAGAAAACCCACAGCAGCATTAATGTATCACTACTTTTGCAGCACTTACTCCTCTGGAGAGGAAGACAGACTGTGCAGCAAGAGTGGTGGCTCTGGGCTCAGGATGGCTGGTGTTCCTGGTTTTGTTTCTTTTCCAGCTGTTCTTCCTTCTCTCAGAATGAGATCTCATCTAAAGTTTTCTTGAGCTGTCTTTATTCACACTGAATTTTCTAAATTGTCCAGCAAGAACTGATTAGAAGGCTAAAAGACACAATCAGCACATCCCTGATTTTTTCTCTCAGAGAGTGGTCAGGCACTGTAATGGCTGCCCAGGGAGGTGGCGGAGTTGCTGTCCCTGGCAGTGTTCAAGAGGCGTCCGGATGAGGAGCTACAAGATATGGTTTAGTGGTTTGTGGTAGCAATGGTAATGGTTGGACTAGATGATCTTGTAGGTCCTTTCCAGCCTTGTGATTCTATGATACTATGATTCTATGATCTCCTTCCAAGAGGAGCAGAAAAAAGGACATTTCTGCAATACCCATTCCCTTTACAGGTATGCTCTTGCAAAAGGCTGAGATCCAGCTTTCAGCTCCTCCAAAAGCCGGGAAAGATCATTGGTGAGAGCTGGGTTCATGTCACTGCAGTTGCTGAGAGTAGCTCTTGGAGAACACGAAAACTACCTTACACCTTGAATACAAGCAAGTAGAAAATTGTGGCTTAAGTCCTTCTTCTTTAATACTTTCCTTCTTCTGACTTGCACACATAAAATTGAATTTAGCATCCAGCTTTCAGTACACACCACCAAGTGCCCACAGATCTAGTGCAGTTTTTTTAGTAGAAATGTGTTGTCTGCCTTGCAGTCCCCCTCTTTCAATGTTGTACATTCACTGTTTTTAACAAAGGAATTTTGTAAAGGAGAAGAAATAGACCCCAGAGTCCTCAAAATCATCTTTGTTTTCAGCTTTCCCTTACCCATAGGAAAAACAGAAGAGCAGAGGGCCAAACTACTACTTTACTTGCCTTGCAGGGAAAAAAACAAAACAAAACAAACTACAAACAAAACAAAAATAATACAAACCAAAACAAATCAGTTTACATACAAGTGGACGAAATGTTCAAGCAATGACCTACAAAGTACCTTCAGTGCTCAATGTTTTTCTCTGTTTGCTTCACTTTCTCCAGAGGATGAGACTTCTGGAACCCCACTAATGCTCCTTCACAACAGTCTCTGCCCACTCCAGGCTCTGCAGTAACCAGTGTGGCCAATTCCAGCCCTGTGTATTGGTAAGTTACAGAAAAATGGGAGCAACTTGGGTATGCTTTTGCTTGGATTTCTGTTGTGGTGACCAGAAGCACTTTCTCCAAGATCTGGATAGCTATAGCAGCTTCACAGAGTAGCCTCTGGGGTGACCTAAGTGAGTTTTGCGTAGATGAATCCCGGTTGCTCCCCTCCCTGGGCTGGGGCTGAGTGCCTGAATCTTGACCACCGCCTCCCTTCTGTTTCCTTTCCAGAAGACCCTGAGGACCAATGATACCCTTGGAGAGTAGATAATGTCTTCACAGAGTACTCTTCTCCCCCAGCCTGAATCTGCTTTTTCCTCTCTTTGGTGATTAAGATAGTTGTGGTGGGCTTGGGTACCCAACTGCTAGATACCTGAAGCCTGTGTGACTAATCCCGCTGCTTTTAACTCATCACACAGAATGGCTGAAATTGTAATTGGGGTGAGATGTAGCTCCTTCCCACCTACTCATTATTTTAAGGGAAAGACAAATTTTACCTGCTCCTTTCTGTCCTTTGTCAGTTATGCAGATGGTGTGCTGACAGCTGGCTAAAGCTGCCCATAGTGCATGTCTTACCCAGAGCTGGAGAGCCTTGTTTGCCCTACTCTGCAGCAAAAAGCCTGTGGCAGCGAACATGGGGAAGGAGACAGCTCTTTGCTTTTTTTTTTCCTCCAGGATTTTCTTCCTTTTTCTGTTCCATTGTCTAAAAACATAATTGAACTTGACTGCAAAGTCATGGCTGGTTTTCCCTTTTGGTTATCTCGCTATTATTCTATCACGATAAGGGGAGTTACTGCAGAGTTAAGCCTAATTTACAGGAGAGGAGAATCAGGGCTCGATTCATTCCAGTGTTTCTGTTCAAAGGGATTAAAATGAGAGAGAGAGTTAAGAAAAGGAAGAGCTGAACTGAAAGAAGTTTGAGAAACAAAAAAGTGTTGCCACTGGGGAGCTATACACTTTCTCCAGGGAGTTTTGCTACCAGATAATCTTTGAGGTGGTGGAACAAGGTATTTAAATCTCTGCTAAATCCAGGGAAGGGAAAAAGAAAGTAAGGAGCCAGCAAAAGGAAAAGGTGTGTTTTTTGCTTTTTTTGGGGTTTTTTTTGTTTGTTTGTTTGTTTTTTCTAGCAGAAGATTCTACCTCTTATGTAAAAATAAAAGTTGCTCTATCCTGTTTATAATTACACCCCCAGCAAAAGGACTTATAAATTCAAATGTATTTTTCTGATGAGAAAATGGGACATGGCCTCAAAGTAATATTTTTCACTCAAAATGACTACACTGGCGTGATTTTTGTGCGTGAAAATATATATATTTAAAATGAGCGTGGTTGGGATTCAGGTGCACGATTGCATTTCAGTGGGAACTGTGTCCTTGCACGTCTAGGTCAATGAGCCAATACCAGGAAGGCATCAGTGATCGCTCCCTGCTGTTCCCTGAATGGGTGTTGCTGGCGCTGTGCTCTGGGTCTGAGGCTTCTGCAGTATTTCTCAGGGTGCTCATTCAGGCCTCCGGGAAGTTTGTGGGATTTTTTTAATGCCAGGTGTCGTGTGGCTGAGAAGCCCGAGTCTGGAAGACTACATGGATAACAGAAGGACCATGCCAAAAATGCGGCAACGTTTAATGATTTGTGTCGGGGAAGTTTAATCCTTTGGGTGCAAGGTTTATAATTCCACAGCGGATTAGCAGCCCTGGCCATTGAGAACTCGAGGCTGGGGAACGATTTTTTTTTTTTTACCTAACCTGGATTTGGGCCTGCAAACCATATTTTCATATGAAAAGATAGAGTTCAGACGTTCAGGTGTTCAAGCTAAGCTTGCTAATATATTTTATGCCTAAAAAAAGCAATAACATGGGCCAAAAGAATTTCGGCTGAGTTGAAAGTGGAATTATAAACTGGTCCTGAATTCAATTCCAAATAGCTAAATCTGGGCAAGATAATTTCCTACTGATTATTATTTTTCAGTTTGCTGTAATTATAGTTTTGATGTTATGAAGTAGCTGAGGAAAAAACCCAACACCTAGACCTTATTAATCTCTGGAAGGAGGGGGTGGAAATGGCAAATTCATCAAAGCTTTTAGGACAAGGTAGTTCCCTGGCAGAGGCTCCTCTCTGTTTCTCTCCTTAATGCCTGTGAAGCTGTGGTTGTGATGCAGCTCTGGGGACAGGAGCATGGGCCAGTGTCTGCTCGGCGCGGAGGGGACATGCATGCATGCTCGCACGCATCGCTACAATGATAGCCTTCAAGCCGCCTGCCCGTCAAAGCGCCTCCCGGGCAAGCAGACATTCAGCTGAATGAAATGGGAGTTAGGCTGGTGTTAGTCATTCAGGTTACCACGAAGCATTCCCACAAAGTCTGTAAATATTCACACATGGGTAGCATTGTCTCTTTAAAAGGATTAGTCTCTTTAATTAGATCTATCATTCCCTTTGACCAAGGTTTCTTTAAAAGATACAGTAGTACGAGCACTGTACCAGCAAAGATAAATTGCCTCCTTTGAGAGAGTGACATTTCCCCCATTGAGATGGGCCCTTTTCTGGGGTTGTTGTTTTGCCCCATGAAGCGGCCATTCAGGTAGCACGGCGCTGAGAGCGCCTTGTTAGAGCTCAGAAACTATTTGTGCGGCCGCGGCAGACTTGGACTTTCCAACTGGCACCGAGGAGAAAGAGCCGCTTGTTTCCCTTGCTATCGGGAAAAAAGGGCTGGTGCAGGTGGTGCTCCATCAGTAAGACGCTGTTGGAAGAAAAGCTTGCAGGTGCTGGCGCTGCGAATGGGCGCGCACTTCCTGGGTCCAGCGCAAGCTAAAGAGGACTGCCAACCCCACACAGAACCTCACTGTTGCCTTACGAGTGAATAAAAAAAGATGTTTCAATGCTGTCGTCGGATCTGGGTGGTTTGCCACCGAGGACAAAAAGTCTCCTGTAAAATTTGATTTAAATAGTCCTATCTCACTTGCGCTCTGGGTGACCAGATTCAATTGTGCTGGTGTCCCCTGTGCAGTATGATATCATAGCTTCAGAGGAAGGCTTTATTTGGAGGTCACATTAGTTTGTCCTGTGGATGTAATCATTTTTTGTGCCACGGACAATGTTTTACTGTGGAGATATGGGCCAGATGGCTCAGCCACTTGCAGTCCAGCGTTAAACAGGCTCTTTATTGTCGGTGAATAAACAGAACCTATTGTCTGTCGCTCACGAAACTCTAGTGTCCATCACTGTTTAAAGATGAAGTATTAAATTTTCATGGCTTAGGGAAGAATATGTAAAACAACAAGTAGAAGGGGCGTGGGCTTCCAAAACATATCCTCATTGTCCATCCTTTTTTTTCTCTCTTTGCAAATACTCAGGAGGTGTTTCCATGCGTTGCCATTGTTCAACGTTGCTAAGCGCTCGGGTCCCGCTTGCCTTCTCCCCTTGGTGCTGGGAGAATCATCCATGGGGTCCCCTCACCACAGGGCTGGGAGCATCCCCGAGGTTCTGCGACCAGCTCCGTGCAGGAGTGAGGTGCCTGGGCAGGCAGCTCATTTCCAAGCCTGTCACTGGCTACTATTTACTGCTTTGCATCCTTGGGACTCTCCAGTGAGCTGCTAATACTCAGAGGTTGACCAGAAAGCGAGTAGGGAAGAATAGGTCTCCCACAAGACCAAAGAGATCAAATTCATCTCCCCCCCCCGCCCTAGTTTTTCCCCTGGGCCCAGCACTGTGAATTGTTCTTGATTTTCCTAGAGAAAACAAGCATTTTCTGTTTAAACTTATCCCATCCTATATCGCAATGTCAGAAGTATTTCTTTCCCTAATTGCAACCAAAGCCAACCTTGACTGGCAAGGAGAAAGTCCCTGACAGGTTTGGGTTCAGTCCAGACCTTCTCAGAGAGTCTGTCAGCCAACTGTTTGACAGTATGCAAATGTATGCAAATGGAGGGACACTGGATGAACACCTGCAGAAAGTGTCCATCCCCACTCCTGCTATGCTTTACCTCCTCTGCACGTGGGGCTTTGAAATGCTGCCTCGTCTCCCTCTGTCAGTTTATTATGCGTTTGTCAGCAGAACGTGGGGCTGGTGGAAACTGCACTCTTTGTCCTGACGGGCGACAGAGCCCCATGTGGACTGGCGAGTGCCAGGAATGGCGTGATGGCTTCCGTCCAGCCCTTGTGAATCCTTCTTTCTGTCTTTAGGACCTTCGCTTCAGTATCTGAACCCTTTCGGGGTTGCCCGTGTCAAGGAAGGCCTTCTGTTTTCCTGGGAGTAAAGACATCATATTGGTGGAGTCTCAGCAGAACAAAAAGGCTCTTTCTTGCCAGCAGCTGGAGCACAAGGCTGCGAGGGGTTGTGCATGCACGGCATGAAAACCTGCCTCTGACTCGTGCTGGTTGGGGAGGAAGGAAAGAGAGGCACCTTGAATAAAGCAAAGCATCAGGTGCCTGAGAGATGGGCTGGCTGCTGCAGTCACCCGTAGTAGTGGTCTGCTGCACACCCCATGGAGCAGGCCTGGAGCATTGCAGGTCCCCTGAGGTGCTCCCCAGTCAGGGTGGGCAGCTGTTGGGTCCCAACACCAATGGTTTTTAAATGCAAGTTCAAGAAAATTCAGGACTATCAGCATTGTCCCATTTCAGTCAAAAGCTGGGCTCGCTGCAGTCATGATTTGAGTCTTGACTGCCTTGGGCTAATGGGGTGGGGGCCTGAATCTTGGTCCTGGATGTTATAATTGTTGAATTTTGAGAACATGCTGACTGAATCAAAGATGCAGCCCTCATGCCAACATGCAATTAAAGGGAGGGGAGTGAGCCATTTGCTGTGGGGCAGCTTTAGATTTACATCGCTAAACATCTGTGCCTGTGGTGAGTGGTGCATCTATGGCTCCTACATTGCTGAGCATCAACCACAACCTCAAGCTTCAACTGCTGTAGGGGCTGCTTTCAGACTGACTTACAGCCGTTGTGCCCAATCCATGGCCTCAATTAAAAATCATTTGCCTGACACCAGTGCTGTGCCTCCCTTAGTATCTAACTTCACCAAGTGCAACCACATATCTTCAGAGTTATAAACCACAGGTGATGCCGTGTGTAAGGCTGTGGCTGAACAACACATTCTACACCACAAGCCTGATGCACACAGTAGCAAGTGTTGGATCAGAGTTCCTGGGGCCGCTGACTGGGCAGGTAGAGGTAAGACCTGCATATTGCTTGGTCTTTTGCTCTAAGAATAGTCAAGTCACACTGGACTTGATGTGCAGTGAAATGCAAGTGGATAGTTGAGAACAAGAGGCAGCAAAGAGCCACCACAGCTGGGAGTGATACTTAGCTTCTAAGGGCTTTGACTGCCGAAATACAAGGAACACTGTTTGGATTTTTGAGACCAGTGGCCTTAGAAATGCAGGCAGCAGGCTTATGCAGCAAGCTTGCAATGCACGGGAGTTGCTTAAACCCAGCAGTTAGTCACTATTCCTAGGGATTTTTCTTTGGATGGTGATAGGAAGTGGACTTCTCTGGAGGGGCAGTGGGCAGAGCACCCACCAGAGCTCCCCTGGCACCAGGCTTTATAACTAGCTTCTTGGGACAGGATGCTCAGATGGTTCTGTCTACACTTCCCACCACACTATTGAAATTAGCCCGCGCTTTCTATGTAGAGGGAAAATAAATGCTCCTGCTTTCTGGCTCTTTTTTTCTTCTTACACTTTGGAGCCCAAGGTAGCTGCATTTAGCAGCTTTAATATCCTTTCACTGCTGCTGCTTGCAGGGTTGTGGTCACTCAGGCAGCAGTAACTTTGAAAAAATGACCCGTCTACACCCAAACAATAACAGAATCCCCTTTTTTATGTTGGCAACGCCCCCTGCTTTCTGTTCGCCCCGGGACTCCCCACGTAGATGCAACTGTTTGACCAGCTTTCTTCAGAACAACTTAATTAAGCAAAAGAAAAAGTGTCAGTTTCTGCCAACCCTGCAGAAACAGAACCGTGGGGGTAAAAAGGGTATGTGGCATTAACCCGCATTCCTGAGCGGGCTAACGAAGGCAGCCCCTCGTGGCGCTGCTGGGCACGTCGCATCGGGGCTGCGGGGATCAGAGCACTGCTTACCCACATCCCACAGGTGCCACGGTCCCTTCAAACCACAGGGTGCTTGCCTGAGGATCGAAGCAGATTTTGGAACTGCCTGGAAACAGGAGACCCTTTCTTCTCTCTCATAGCAGGATGTGGGCTCAGCAGGCCAAACTGCTCGTCCTCCTGCCACCGCCTTCCTCTTTTTCCCCAGTGCTGAGAGCCTGCTGTGCACACGAGCCTTCCAATACTGTGAAACCTCTCCTCCCCAGACTAACAAAATTTTGAGAGAGGGTAGCACAGATCAGACTCAGTGATCCTTATGGCTCCCTTTCAACTTGTCGTATTCTACAGTTCTGTGATTCTATGAATTTCTTTTGCTTTGGGGACTGGATCTGTTCCACGAGCATCAGAACATCTTCTTCCTCAGCTGGCAGGATACACCCTGCCCAGCCAGCTGCTCTCTGTCCAAGGAAAGGGATGAGGCTCTCACCACAAGTGCTTCAAGGGCCTGAGTTTTCATTAAGGGCTCTAAGGGAAAAAAGTTGCTCTTAGTTGAGAAGGGGGATGATGGAATAGAACCGTCTCCCTGAGTTATGTTCTCCCCTTCTGTCTTTGTCTCCATTAAAAGAGCATAAATTCATTTTAGGCTACAGTTTGGCAAAGGTCGGAGGCTGATTTGACTTTGCATGGCGTGCCTACTGCCTTTGAAATCAATGAGCTGGCTGTTCACCCCGCACAAACAGAGCACATATGTGGGCCTTTGAAGGACCATGGCTTTATTCGGAAGAGAGTTAGGCTCGCATTGTTTCTTTTTCAGATAAACACCGTGTTTAGCTTGCATGCTGCCCTATGCTCTCCTACCCCAATCACCTCTTTCCTTCAATGGTAGGGCAGGCAGGAGTCTGTGTGCTTCTGAGCAGCCATCTCATCCTCAAAGCAAACCAAGAATATTTTAAACAATGAAAGTAGTCAGAGCAAATCAGGTCCCCAAACCCTTAAATGCTTTGTTATATATATATATATATATATATATATATTTGTTTTTGTGGATTCTTCCAGTCCTGATACCTCATCATTTAAGAGGAAAGGAAGCCAGCTGTTGAAAATGAAATTCCTTAAGGCAGTGAGATCTCTTGTGATGGAGGTGTTTGTATCCTTTCTTTACTTTTTTTTTGAGATTTGAACACATACAGCAAGTGCTGGGCTTGGCTCTCCGGGGTCAGACCATAACCATGAGGGCGAGGTGGACGCAGATGGATGGCTGCTATCACACATGTCCGAGGTGCTGAGGCAACACAGGACAAGAGAACTGACTTTAGGGTGCAAGTGAACACTTGTTTTTTTTTACTTAATTACACTACGGTGAATTGCAGTGGGAGCTTTCCTGTGAGCAGAGCTGGCTTTTTGCACTTTTGCGAGGCTGAAGTGAAGGGGCAGTGGCTATCCAGCCGCAAATCTGTTACGAACACAAAACAACGGCGTATTACGGGACAAGAAATGAAAAACCTTCCCTGCCATCTCCGACTGTTCCATTCTTTCCACACGGCGGCACAGGGCCCGCGGCCTTTATGGTGATTAATATCTGGGAAGCTTCTTAACAAGGCCCGGCTTGATAGGTGGCTCTTGTTGGGCTAAATTTATGGCCTGGTACTTCCTCAGGAAGACTTCCCACGTTGAATTGTTGAACATTACTGACCCTGATGCCCAACACGAGGGGGTGGGGATTTACACAGATGTCTGGTAACTGTGGAAGGTGCAAAAATCCAGAAGAACAACCTGCATAACATCCATGGGAGGCGGCTGGTTAGCAGAGGTCAGGGGGAGGCCCAAGCCAGTGTGTGAGCCGCAGTGTTTTGGTGCAGTTTGTTTTTTGATTAGTGCAGTTCATGACCGGGCCATCCCACCTGAATAACAATCAGCATGATTCACAGCAGGCCGGGAGAGGGCAGGGACGCCCGCCGTGCCGCGCATATGGAGCCAAGCCCTGGGAAGCGCAGAACCTCCCCAAACCCAGATGGTTCGGGTTGACGGCTCTGGCGAGGCACCAGGAATAACCCATTATGATATGAAATCATCAAGACCTCGACCCCCCCTGCCAGCTCCCTGTCCCCCTCCTGCCTCCCTCGGACTGTATTTACAGAAACAAAGCCATATGGGGAAGTGAGCGCGGCCGCGGATTAATGAACATGCATGAAATGGAGATTCGTGCTGCTTAATGATGCAGTCATTAAAAACTAGTGTCTGTGTGTGCTTTTTTTTTTTTTTTTTTTTTTTCTTTTTCTTTTTCTTTCCTTTCTGTTGGATTTTTCTGTTTTGTTTTGCATTTATCTGACACTGTATTTGCCTTTTCTTCATAAAGAAAAAGGCGTTGGCCTCCTGTCACCGTGAGCAGATGGGAGGGCACGGCTGGGCCATCAGTGACAGGAGGTGGTGATCACCCGTCCTCCCGCACAGGCGGAGGTAAAACATTTAGGCAGCAGTACGAGGAGCTGGTCCTCGATTCCTCACTGCTGCCATCGTTGCTTGCCATGGAAAATCTCCACCCTGAATGATGGAGGGGCATGGATGGTGCCTCTAGGGTCCCTGCCATCAGGAGGTGCTGAATCCTTGGTCCAGGAGTGCCTTCACAGATCCTACAGAAAGGATTTGGTTTGCTGCCAGCAGTCACGGAGATCCAGCAGAGGGAAGACAGAGAGAAGGCTCCTGGCCAGGCAGTTTCAGAAATATGTGTAGTCCTGGAAGCAGGAGGGCTGTGGTTTAATAAGATAAGTGGCTCCAAGAAAGAGGTAAGATTTAGCTGCAGGGATGAAATGGGAGGACAGAATGCAGTGCTGAGAGTGAGACTGGAGAGGCACTAGGCCATACCCCACTTCTGTCGTCCCTGACTAAAGAGCACCACTTGTTTCCCTCATCATCACTCTCCACTCATGTTGACTATCACTGTCTCTCAGGGTAAAGTGTAGCATAAAAGTGGGACTTGGTGCATCATTACTTTTAAAATAATTGATCCCCCTTGAAACAATCAAACCGATAATCCCAAATTTCCAAATGTGAAAGAGGAGAGACTCTGGGCCAAAAAAATTAGAAGAAATCATTGATATACAGATACATTGTACAGTGTTCCTTGAACACCATGCTCTCAGTCTTTTGAGTTTCACGTGTATTCATCATGTTTTTCAAATAATTTGAAAGCAATTTCTTAATGAAGGCTAAAATACCCCTTTTAAACTTCTAAGTGCCGTTGTTGTCCTTTGATCACATCCATACATTCCCTATTCCAGAGCCCTTCTCTCTGCTGCATATTCATGTTCTTGGGATAATTTAAAGGCATACTTGCATGTTTGACAGTGATAAATAAAACTCATCCATCATTTAGCAGAACCTCCAGGGAAAATTAAATATCCCCTGTTTCAGTACCATTACAGTTTGCATGATTATGAACTTGATCCAGAGCTCACTGAACCAGTGGAAATATTTAATGAGCTGGCAGAATATTTATTCTTGGTTGAAAAGAGAGAAAACCTTGATTTTGGTGGTTACAGTGTGTTACAGAAACTATTTTCTACCTGTCTTCTGTGCCCTAGGAGCTGTGATAGTACCAGTCCTTGCCAGAACTCACTAAAGCAGCATCTTGTTCATATTACTGAGGGAGAAATGAGGATGCCTGTCGGGTTTTGTGCCCTTGTGGTCAAGAAGGCCAATGGTGTCTTAGTGTGCATCAAAAAGAGCATGGCCAGCAGGTGAGGGGAGGTGATCCTCTCCCTCTACTCCATCCTAATGAGGACACATCTAGAATACGGTATCCAATTCTGGGCTCCCCAGTTCAAGAAAAACAGGAAACTTCTGGAAAGAGTACAGTGGAGGACCACAGAGATGATGTTGGGCCTGAAGCATCTTCCCTTATGAGAAAAGGTTGAAAGACCTGAGATAAGACAGTCAATTTTTGGACCATTAAAAGCAGGTGTGATGACTCTCCAACCTTCACTATCATTTGGAGGAAGATGATGTATGGGAAGGAGCCCTGATGGCTGCACAGTGAAGGACTGACGTAGCGACAATGGGCCAGCACCATATGACGGTAATGCAATTAACCACACATTTCCAAGCCATCAGTCAGAGGGCAGGTACCAATGTAGGTATAAATCACAACAAAATATAAATCACGGCCGAGGCTACCAGGAAATTTACAGCTGACCAGTGAAAAATGGAACGGCCTGACCTTTCACTTGGGGCCACAATGGCTGTGCTGCCAATGGCCCCGCCGCCCTTCAGGCCGCTGGAGAGCCAATTGCTATAGTTGAGACATTCCCCCCGCAGTTGCCTGAGAAACGTGCCCAAGCCCCTCACCGACACCTCTTGCTTTTCAGCATCCCCCTCTGGCACTTGAGATGCTTTATGTGCCGATCCCAGTGTCCGAAGGCGCAGGCGGAGGTTAAGACCTTGTCCTGTATTCTGTACTGCTTAGCAGGATCCCTCTTCAATGCTCTCAACCCGAGCAGGAGATGCTCATGTTTAGTGACCTGTCACACGAGTACTTCAGGCTTTTGTTCTGGAAAATTGGCCTTCCTCTGTTTGATGTGAGAGGATTTGGGCTGCATCATTAAAGCCATCAGCCTGCCAAGGTTAAGGGAGCAAGGAGGGAAAGCTGTTTCTCTGTAAGCAACAAGGAGTCTGAAACATCTCACCTCCTTTGGAACAGAGGTTCCCATCCCGGCGGCACTGAGGCTGGCAGCTGTGCTGGGCCATGGGTGCCTGGAGAGGAGACAGCCTGTGCCTTGATCTCCTGCATGAACACATGGCAAATCTGATCCTAGAAGAGATCAGACACCAAGTGAGCTGCAGCATCTCAGGGAATCTGATGCTTGCCTCTGCCTTCCCTGCTGGAGCCCTCCCGATAAGCCAGGGGACCAAACTGGGCTTGAGCATGACTAATGGATCTTTGCCCGTCCATGTCAGTAATACTACTGGGATCTGAAGCAGTTCTGCTTTGCCCAATATAAACTTTGGATCCAGCTAGGACAGGGCTGAGGTATGAGGTGAAAGGGCGTACTGATGGGAGAGGTGTTTTCCATTACATTCTTAATGTTCATTGTTGGGGAGTTTGACTAGATGTGCTTTAAAGATCCCTTCCAACTCAAATGACTCTATAATTCTATAGTCCGTCTTCAAAAGATGAAGGCTCTAAGAGTAGGTAGCAAGTGAGCACAGCAAAGCGGACCCTCTAACTGGTTTTGGGACAGAGCTGGATTCTGTACTGTTAATATGGGCTCACAGGGAGGAAGAGGCAGTGAGTGCAGCATCAGGTGTCACTCTTGGACCTGCCATGAGCGACACCTCTGTGGGCAGACGCAAACTGGTAAGTCAGGATGGCTGCTTTCTGTTGCTGTCTGGTTGCAGCCTTTCTGTTCTTGTTGACCCTTTGCTGTGCGTTTTGTTGTTGTTGTTGTTGTCTTTTTCTTTTTTCTTTTTTTTTTTTTTTTTTTTTTTTTTTTTTTTTTTACTTGAAAGAATTAAAAAGTAGAGCTTACATGAATAAATATAACTCTTAGCTCCATCTTATTAGCCAAAAGCAATTTAGGGATAAATACAGTGAATGTTAACAAAAAGCAAAGAATAGAAAATTGTTTAAGTGGCCAAAGAAACTTTATCCCATTGTGATGCAAGCCAAGCTATGCCAGCTATATGTAAATGTATGCAGTAGTCTCTGTGCATGTGTCCACTTTGAAGTTGCCATCTGAATTTAATTCTGCCTTTGTGATTAAATCAGGCCATTACGTTTAATCTCACTTAATAGTAAGAAACGTTCTTTGTTGTTTTCTATAGGCAACATATTCTGCCCCTAACATATACAGCTTGGCATTCACACTTTACTATTAATCCCCGATGGCTGATAATTGCTTCATCTCCAAGTTCTCTGTCCAATTCACAAGGGAACTGATTGCAACTATTCTTCCCCTATACATTAATGCACTGTTTTGGTCTTACTTCTTTGGCTCAGTGAACCCTATCAAGCTGTCCACATTTTCTGGGCATGTGGGCGTATTGTAAGTTGTTAAATTAAATTCTGTGCTGACCCCCTAAACACCAGAATCTATTAGTGCTGCAAGTTAGCTGATTGACAAGTGGAGCTACTTTTCCTCTCAAAAACCTGACGTGAAAAAAAGAAAAAAAACGGGCTAAATAAGGCTGAATATTTTGTTTCAAGTGAAAGCTGGAGATCTTCTGCCTGCTGTCTTTCTACTTACAATTTCATTACTGCAGCAGGATCAGTTGTGTTATTGTCACAGTATTGTTTCATTGATCTTACAAACGTCACTTGTGAAATTTATCTGGAAAAAGACCAAGAATCTGGGACATGTCTTCAGTTTGCTTGAAGGAGGAATCCTGCATGGATATGTAAGTAGTTTAAGTACATTTAATTCAGAGAGCTGGTTCTTTTTCCTTCCCAGAAGATGGTCCTAATTTGTAATCTCTGAATTAGGCTCAAGGAGCCTCTGAATGTCACTATTTTGGCAGAAATGTAAAAAAAACTGTGTGGTTTCCTACAGGGATAGCAGTTGAAAGAGACATTCCAGCTTCCCAAAGACAAATATCATTGATTTTAAAATGTGTTAATTTAAGACTCTATTTATTTCCCTCCTACATTCCCCCCCAATTCCCTCCCTTCCCCTCCCCTCCCCTTCCCCACTTATAAACAGGCCCTTCTGTTTTTCTACCATGGAAGGAATAGACAAATATAGTGAAAACCACACATAAACAGTGTCACAGTTATCCTTGCTGTTTGCAATGCTATGATACCTTCCTTGGGCACCGAGCAAGGTGTTTAACCCATGACACAAGGACTGCAAACACACATTGTTGGATGAGTGCCTGCCACAAGTTCCTCACATTTTGAAGTGTTGCGGTAGTTTGCGGGTAGTTATTTTGTGCTGACCCAGTGGGTGTCCCATCTATCCTTCCTTAGAGCCTGTAGTACTTCAGTCACTGTGGTGACTGATTGATAGCTCACTTGGCTTCCCTCAACCTGCTGTGTCGAGCACAAAGTCTTGCCCTACGTCTTCACAATAGCCCAGCTGAGGATATCAGAAAGCTTGCTTACTGCTTCAGCACAAAGTCTGCACAAGATGCTTCCTCGTGTCATGATGTAGAGATGGTTCCTCTATGCAGGCAACGGAGCTGTCTCCAAGTACAGGCTGAAACCATGCCACCAGTTCTCTGCAGTGCTTAGCTTTGCCTCAGCCCTTCTCTGTGCCAAGGAAAAGAGACACTTGTTAGACTGCTTGCACCAGCGCCCATCCAAAAGAATAGGTGCACACAGAAGATACTCTGCCTGCCGTTTTCTGCAGAAGGGGTGACTTTTCCTCTCCTCTCCTCTCCTCTCCTCTCCTCTCCTCTCCTCTCCTCTCCTCTCCTCTCCTCTCCTCTCCTCTCCTCTCCTCTCCTCTCCTCTCCTCTCCTCTCCTCTCCTCTCCTCTCCTCTCCTCTCCTCTCCTCTCCTCTCCTCTCCTCTCCTCTCCTCTCCCCTCCCCCCAACCCAACCCAACCCAACCCAACCCAACCCAACCCAACCCAACCCAACCCAACCCAACCCAACCTGTAACCCCACGCCAGACAGATGCGAGCTGCGGGCCCTTTAAACCCGGCTCACCCGCCTTGCTCCAGCGCTGACCAATGGGAGCGCAGGCGCGGCGGGGAGAGAGCTCCCGTTGGCTGCGGCGCTTTGGGAGCGGCCGGCGTGGCTGCGGGACGCGCGCCGCCGAGGGGCACGGCGGGCTGGGAGCCCATGGCGCGTCCCCGCTCGGGCCCTCCCGCCTGCTGGCACGCTCACAGGCATGGCACGCAGCCCCTGCTCTCGGAAAAGCCTTGGCAGGCCTGCTGCGGGCCGGCCCGGAGCATTGTTTTGGAGTCACCTTCTCGGTGACAGCTAGAAGAGGCGTTTTGGTGGGTGGCTGAATGGGCCACCCTGCGAGGCGGGAGGGAAGGGGCAGAGAATCCGTGCTGCTCTGACAGCGCCCCCGCCCATGGGCTTCCGGGGATGGGGTGGCTGTGAAGGCATATGAGAAAAGGATTGAATAGGATCATACAGTCACAGAGTCGTTAAAATTGGAAAAGACCATCGAGTCCAACTGTTCACCAATATTGCCCACTGCCCACGTCCTTCAGTCCCACATCCACACGGCTCTGGAACACCTGCAGGGACGGTGACTGCACCACCTCCCTGGGCAGCCTGTGCCTTACCACAGAAGCCTGGGTCTGTCAGCCAGCCACGGTTGTGCTCTGTTGACACGAGGTGCCTCAGCGCTAACTGCACAGCTACCCACAGCTCTGTCTCCCTGACAATAAATGAGAAAACAAAAACGAGAGCTGTTTTTTCCCCCCCTTTTTTCTTTGTAAGCGATTGAACGCTCACTGTAATGCTCCTTGCGTTACATGCCAGAAGATGCATGCAAAATAATATCTGCTCTTTCACGGAACCGAGTGCTTGCAGCGAGCTGTGAAATCACACGTGCTGCTGTGTGAAACCCACCCAAAGCCTTGGCTCCCTCACAAGGGAGATATTCCCGGAGCCTCTCTTGAGTCGGCAGCCAGATCCAAGTGCTATAGAGGCTTACACTGCTGCTCTAAAAAAGGACAATTTGCTTGGAAGTCTGTGGCTAATTTAGTGCACAATGCCCGATGTCATGGTCAGCTTTGTCGGAGAAAGTTGGCAGTCCCGCACCGCGTCTCTGCTGGCCCCAAAAGCGGTGAGCATTTCTGGCTGGGACCGCTCCGCCTGTTGGATGTCCCGAGTCCTTTCACGGTGACACACGGCCAAGAGCGGGCACAGAAACAGGGGGGAGAAACAAAAGTGGCTCTGAAGTCATTTCCCTGCGCTGAATCCAGCCATCCGGTTGCACTCCTTCCCCATTGAAGGGGCAGAAAGCGGCCGGAAGAGAGGGGCTGAGAGAGAACAAACCGGCTGGAACGGGGTGGCCCTCGCCAGGCTGCCATTCTCCAGGCTGAGAAAGGGTTGAATGGTTAATTATAGAGGGACAGAGGGTGACGGAGGCGGCGGGTTGGTGCCCAGCACTGCGAGCACCTGCACAAGTTGGGGACAAAGCCACTCCGGGCAGCACAGAAGGGCACTGTTCCTGCCTCACCTGGCTGGCTTTCTGCGCCTTTGTGTAGGAAGCAAAAACTGCAGGATGGAGGGAAAGGGAAGGGAGGGGTGAGGGATCCAATCCCCAGACCAGAGGGTGACAATGGAAGGGGATGCCTGCTCTGTCCGTCTCACAGGTGCTGGTGGTAGGATTTCAGAGCAACCGTGGAGGGATCCACAGGTAAATGGAGGCCAGTGTTGGGCTCCCTTAGGTTCATCTCCATTGGATGCTCTTGGAAATCTAAGGTGCCTCTGAATGCAAGGAAATGCAAAAAAAGGCCTGCTGGACCTCAGTCAGACTGAGTGAGGGCCTGGCCGTGCTTTGGCACTGCTGAATTCCTAACACCCTGTGTCTCACAGCCTTCACCATGAACCCAGAGGGACCATCGCCAGCCATACTGCTATGGGCTGGTGTCTGTGGGCAGGGGGCCCCTTGCTGTGCTGCCAGCCCATGGACCCTCCTGAGACTCTTCCTGCAGCAGCCGGCCTTGGCAGCATTTTCCCCACAGAGTTGGCTGCCTGAAGGCAGGCATAGCTGGGAGACACTTTGTTAGCAAGGATTTGGCTATCTGAGTTGCTGAGGTGCTGCATGGGGGCATCCAGAGTCATTCAATGCATAGGCCTGCCATGGCTGCTGTGGGGCAGCGGTGTGAGGGAACAGGCCAGGCCCCTGAGCCTCAGAAAATAGGTAGCAAAACCTCAGCCGGGCGCTGGTTGGAGCAGCGCGGGTGAGTTGGCCGCTCACTTATCCCAGATGGTTGAGGCGCACGGCAAACAATAGCAGGACGGCCTGGCAGAGGCCTCCCCCTGCATACAGAGCAGTGGCGGGCCGCCCTGCGTGGGGCTGCGGCCCTCTGGTCGGGATGAATTGCCGCCCTGTTGCTCAGGGGATGCTCAGCCAGCGGGACGGTCCCGGGACAGGAGGCGGCGGGGATTAGCTCACGCAGGCCTTTGTGAGGACAAACAGACCGGTTTTGTTTCCTTCGGCAGCAAACCTGGAAGAAGTGTGTTTGGGCTTTTTGATGGAGGTGTCTGGAGAATTAGGCATTCTGGATGTGCGTGTGAGTGTGTGTGTGTGAGCAGAGAACAAAACCACTGATGAAAAGCCTCCGACTTTTCATCAGCTGCCTTTTCACGCTGGCACACGTGCACCCAAGGACGGCTATTTGCAGCAGCCCAGCCCCGGCCCAAGTCACCGCTGGAAACCTGTGGTGGAGGATGAGGAGAAAAGCTTTGCTGACTGGCCAGGCTGAGGAGCCCAGGGAGTTCCTCACCCTTCTGATCATTCCACCTACCAGAGGCAAAAGGGAAGACATGGATGGCAAAGCCTGGGTGATGAAACCCTGTGTCCTCCAGGCATTGCAGCCTTGTACAGTGAGAGGGCAGTGGAACAGGTTATTCAGAGAGGTGCTGGATGGCCCATCCCTGCAGACATTCAAGGTCAGGCTGTATGGGGGCTCTGAGCACCTGATGGAGCTGTGGGTGTCCCTGCTTATTGTAGGGGGAGTGGACCAGATGGCCTTTAAGGATCTCTTCCAACTCAAATGACAAAATATGGGTCCTTAAAATAACTCAGAGATGCGAGGAGCTGCATGTAACAGTAAAACTCCACGTCTTTCCACAGAGTCCTTTGAACAAATGTGATGTTTTCAGGATGGTTGCTGCCAGCAGGGTTTTCTCCCCATTTCACCGCTCGTTGGTCCTGAGGTGACATGAACACACATTTACAAGAAGGCTTCACATGTGGGGCTTGTTTCTCCCTACTGTAGGTGTTGCATCTGGACTGTGGATGGGTAAACAGATCACAAAATCCCACCATTACCGTACCTGGTTTCCCCACGTTCAGTTACTGGTGTGCCCAGGGGGTGGCATGCCTGCCCTCACCTCCCCATTGCTGGCACCGGTCCTGCTTAGGGAGGCTGGGAACAAAATGAAGACACAGAAGGTGGATCTGCAGAGGCACTCAGAGGCAGACACAGCGCTGGGCAGCCCATGGCGCCGCTGGGGAGCTCTAGTGTAGATCTACTATCTGTCAGCTATTTGTGAAGGCAAAGGCTAGTTTTCCTGCAGCACTGGCACCTGCAGATGTCCTGATGATGGAAAAGCTGCTCTCTCCCAGCTTTCCTTACCAGGCTTTCTAATATATATACATATATATATATATATATATATGTACAAGTTTTGGGTCACCTTCACACAAGCTTGTGTCCTGTGCAAACTCAGTGCTGCCGGAGCTGGGAGGGGAGAGCCATCAAAGCCGGGCTCCGAGCAGCACGGCCGCACGTCTGCAGCAATTGTGCCTCTCTTGGCAGTTGCAGGTGACAACCCTACCAAGCGCCCAGGAGCAGATGAGAAGTTTATGGGCTGTTAATAAACTGTAACCAATCGGTGAATGCCGGCGGGTTGCGTTCAAGCTGTTTGGGGCCACAGGTCCTTGGGAGAGCTTGCACTTGCTCTGCCTTTATTTCAACGTAGCAGAAACATTAAAGCATGTGGCAGACTCTCGATGTTTGTTACAGTGAATAGACATATGTCCCTCACACTAGCATGTAGAATATCTAATTAAGTCACACAATGATAGCTTATACCCAGGGGCAGTTGCAAACAAGACGCTGTCACACTCTTAAGAACACAAACAAAATGAAAATTGCCTCTTTATACATTATAATGAATATGTTTTCAACGCATTAAAAGTTCATTTACTAACAGACTTGGTGTGACCGAGAGGATTTCTGCGAGCATCCTTTCGCTTTTCCGAAGGACCATTTTGCATGGTCGGGATTAGGGGCAGTTTGTTAACCAAGCTGCTAAGTGTTCTTCCCCCGAGGACTTGAAAGTAGAAATGAAACCTTAGTGCTGAGCTTACTGTGAGGTTCAACGCTAACCTCGCTCCCCAGAGCCCACCTCTACAGGGTTCTCCCTTCTGTAAGACACATGTGCCATGGGTGGGTGTTTGCCTTTGCCCCTTCGCTTTCCTTGTCTCCCCTGTTCTTCACCAGCATTTGGCATCTTCGCATGCAAGCAAAAAATCCCCTTAGGATGGTAGGATGGCTGCAGGGCTGCTTCCCACTGCTGGCTCTGTGGTGCCAGGTGATGGCATGGAAGGATCTGAATAACACTGGGGCTGTAAGATGTGTTTCTGTGTGGGTTTTCCCATCAGATGGGCAAAGCTTCCTTCCTTCCCACAGTATCATTACACGTGACTGACCCAGAGGTGTCCCCTTTGCACTCTCAGCTCACTCAAGCCGTGCAGCAGAGCTGGGTCCTTCCTCATGAAAGGGTACGCAGAGAGAAACTTCATATTGGGAACAGCCATGCTTAGGGATTTGAATCACAAAGCCCCCACCCAGAACCCCACTAATTTCCCAGTTCAAGGGATCTATAAACGTAACTAACATTGTGCCAGGTTTTGTTGAAGGAAGAAAAAAAAACCCATCACAGACCAAACCAAAACCAAAACAAAAAAAACCCACAGTGTTTCTTCTTTTTCTTTTAAAGCAGACAAAGATGTGCATTAAACGTGTGTCTTATACATATATGTATACGCCTTCCTGAAAATAGCATTTAACAAATGCCTGCTGCATCTGCGGGATCCTCCAACAACCTCAACGCCCGCGATCAATCTGCAGGCTGGTGATGGTTGGTGACAGTGATTGATTGATTTTTCCTGCTAATAGGATCAACATTGGGAATACATTAAAGTAAAAGGCACGCTTCTGACTTGCAGGAAACACCCCGCGTATCGGGCCCGGGCCGATTGTGTTGGTTTTGGCAGCGGGGTGCAGTGATTGATGACGGGCAGGGAGCTGAGGGCTGCCCCGTGAGGAGCGCAGCTCCCTGCGTGTGCATGACACTGGGACGGGGACACGCATCAGCAGGGACAAAGGAGCAGGGTGGCCCGTCCCGATAACCTCTTCTAATGCATATGGTGGGATCTGACCTGCCAGTTCAAGGAGTGGAGGCGAAAAGCTGATGGGAAATTGATTCTCAGGAGTTTGTCAAGACATCTCCAACAAGTGAAGATAAATGGCGGAACAAAACTTCTAAAGACAATCCCAAGAATAGGGATGAATGCAAGAAGGGAAAGGCTATTTTGCATTTACATCCATCTTTTAGGGCAAAAGGCTCCAGGGTGAGGGCTGAGCTCTTGCAGCATCTCAGCTCGGTGGCACTGCTAGAAGTTGTCGGCCCCTTCTGCGCCGCTGCACCGCTGCTGTCGGGGGGTTGCAGGCCATTGGGACACAAGGGACATCCGTCTATCTTTATGGCGGTGCAAAAAGCAGCCCCGGCCCCCGGGCAGCAAGCACACGGCATCCCGGGGCTGTGCCACTGCCGCAGCTCTTGGCTCTGCAGTGTCCCAGCACTTGTGTCGTGCCCAGCTCCTGACTGGAGCATGGGGAGCTTGCAGGGATGAGGCGTGAGCCGTTCTCCTTCACCTCGGGGAACTGAGGTGCACAGGTGCGGTGCCTCCACCGCTGTGCGCGGAACATATGGGCCGTGCCCATTCTCCCCCCCCCGTAACCCGACCCGGCCGTACCCGGCGGGGCCCTTCCCCGTGCGGGGCAGCATATGGGGAAGCGAATGGGGGGTGGGCCGGGAACCCGGCAGCACCGCTAATTCTATTTGCAGGTAGCCCCGGGAGGGACCACCTGTTGGTGTTGGGACTCCGGGGTGGGACTGAGCCGTCGGGGGGGGGGGGGGACGGACGGGAGAGGGGCGAGCGGACGAATTCGTGGCTACCGGCCGCTGCCGACTGTTGCATCTGTCGGGGCGCTCATTACGGCTTTTAGCGGAGATAAAGAGCGGCTTCTAACGATGCTCCGGAGATAAAGAGCGGCTCCTAACGATGCTCCATCTGACGCTCACCTGCTCCCGCCGCACGCCGCTAATTGGGCCGAGCGCTGCAGGTAGCGGCCGAGCAGCCCCGAGGGAGCGGCCCAGGTGGGACCCCGTCCCTCGGGGCTCCGGGAAGCGGCCTTGAGCCCACCGCGGGGCCGGCTTTCGTTTGGGCGCTGCGGGAGAGCGGCGGAATAGTGGCGGAGTTCAGCTTTTCCTTCCCCCGTAGCGCTCCGAGCTCCCATCGAAGGCCGGACCCCGTGGGCACAGCACCCCGATTCGGAGCCCGGGAGGCATCGGTTGCTCCTTCCCCACCCGCGTTCTGCGAGGAACGAGTGAAGAAAAACGATTTGGGCCTCGATCCCTCCCGTCCCCCCCCCGCGCCCCGACCTTAACGAATACCGAGCGCCACTGACATCAAATGCTTTTTTTTTTTCCCTTTTTTTCTTTTTTATTTAAAATCTCAACAGCGGATCGCTTTTATCGCTTTTCCTTTCGCAACCAAACAAGTAATAAATATTATTTAGCAACTTTTTTTTTTTCGTGTTTTTTTTTTTTTTTTTTTTTTTTTTTTTTTTTTTTTTCCTTTTTCTTTTTTACAAAAATAAACGGACGATAAAATCTCTGCAGGGGGCGGCGATAAGAAAAGTGTTACTGCTGGGCAGAGCCCGGGGCTCGGGACTGCGACACGGACACAGAGAGCATTACGGACTTCCAACGTGGTTAGAGGCGGCGGGGACGCGAATTGTGTTATACGCTTTAAAAAAGAGGAGAAATCAAAAAACCGACCCCCACCGAACCCCACCGGACCGGAGCGAGGGGAGCGCGGCGGCCGCGGGGCTGTGACACGGCGCAGCGCTCGGACGGGGCTCGGCGCGGGGTCTATGTACAAAGCCCGAAAGACACGAGACCGACGGAGGGAGATCGGAGCGGAGGGGGGGGACGGGGGGTGGGCGTGGGGGATGGGGACGGTCCCCTGTGGCCGCGGACGGACAGACGGCCGGGCAGACGGACCGCCAAAGTCCTCGGCGCCGGGTTCCTCCGGCCCGCCGGCTGCGTTCGCTCTTCGGCCCGAGCGAAGGGAGAGACGCGCGGACGGCCGCGGGCTGCGGGCGGCTCCTCCCGGCCGGCCTCGCCGTCGGGGCGCTCCGTAGGTGCTGGGGCGGCCCTGCGGGACGGGCTCACTTGGCGTCCGAGGCCAAGCGGGGCAGCGCGGCGCCGCCCATGGCCGAGACGTGGTGGTGAGGGGGGGCCGCCACCTGGCACATGCTGCAGGGGCACGGCATCCCCCCCCAGTGCTGGAAGCCGCCCCCCAGCCCCGGAGCGGCGGCGGCGGCCGAGGGCGACTTGAGGAGGCCGTGCGGGGGGCGGATGGAGCCGACGGCCGAGAGGCCGGAGCCGGGCAGAGAGGCGCTGGAGACGGCGGCGGGGGGCAGGATGGGGTGGTGCGCGGGATGCGAGGCGGGGTGGCCCGGGTGGGCGGGCAGCGGCGCCGAGTGCGCGCCCATGCCGGCGGGGCAGGCGGCGGGGTGGAAAGCGGCGTGGTGGCCGCCGTAGATCTCGCTGACCAGGCGCTTCATCTCCTCCAGCGAGTTGGTGAGCATCAGGATGTAGTTTCTGGCTAGCAGCAGCGTGGCGATCTTGGAGAGCTTGCGCACCGACGGGCCGTGCGCGTAGGGCATCACCTCCCGCAGCCCGTCCATGGCGATGTTGAGGTCGTGCATCCGCTTGCGCTCGCGGCTGTTGATCTTGAGACGCAGCTGCTGCAGCTCGGGCTCCGTCATCTGCTTCTTGTCCTTCTTGGAAGAGGCGGACGAGGCCGACGAGGCCGACGACGACGAGGACTTGAAGCCCAGCTTGTCCACCACCACCACCCCCGCGGCGCTCATGGCGCTGCGCAGCTCGGCGCTCAGCTCCGGCGGCGAATCGCTCTGCGTCGAGCTGGACACGGTGCCGCCCGTGAAGCCCCCGCCGCCTCCTCCTCCTCCTCCGCCGCCTTTATTCCGGCCCGCGAGGAAGAGCTCATCGGGCTCCGGGGAGGACGGGCGGCTGGAGACCAGGCTGGCGTCCGAGTCCATGGCCCGGCGGGCGGGCTGCCTGCGGCGGAAGAGAGCCGGGGACGGCCCCAGTCAGCCAGCGTCCGCGGAAAGTTCGCCACGGCCCGTCCCCTCCTGTCTCCTCCCGTCCCGTCCCGTCCGGTCCCGTCCCGCCCCTTCGTCTCCCGGCCCGTCTCGTCCCCTCGCCGTCCGCCCCGTCCGTTCCGCCCGCCCCGCGCCTCGCTCCGCTACGTCCCGCCGGGCTCTCACCGTGCTCGGGGCGGCCGTGGGCAGCGGCGCGCCGTGTCGGGCGAGCAGCGCGCACCTTGCGGCGCTCCGGCGGCGCCTTTATAGCCGCGCCGGGGAGGAACAATGTCACCGGGCGGGAGGGGGCCTGCGCCAATCGGCGGCGGCGGGGGGGGCGGCTGATGTCACCGGAGCCGCTCCGGCTCGATGGGGCGGGCGGGCGGCGGGGAGCCCCGCGGGGGGGGGGGGAGAAGGAGGGGGACGGGCTGGGAAGGGACTTTTGTCAGATCCATCGTAACGTGTAACAATGACAGCTCTGGGAACAGCTGTTTGGGGGGGGGAGGGAGGGAAAGAGAACAACCCCCCGCTCCTCACACCGCTCACGTCGCTCTTTCCTGGAGCCGCGAGCGGGGCCCGCCGGACGCCCTCCCCGCAGCCCCGCACCCGCAGCCGCACGCCCCGGGGCCGCTTCCTCCCGCCGGGCCGCCCCTCCGCGCCCCCCCGGCCCTTTGTTGCATTATTTTGACACCCGCGTGTTTCCCAGCTGGCCCGGCCGGCCCCATCCATCCGTTAAAGATGTCTTTAAAACGTTAAGAAGTGAAGCGTGGAAATGTGTTTCCCAACGGTTGCGGGGCTGATCCGTAACGCGTCAATTAGGGAAATCCGCCCGCCGACAGCCGGGCCGCCCCCCGCCGCCCTTCGGCGTGTGCCGCCGCTCCGGGACGCGCCCCGGGCGGAGCACAGGCACCTGTCCTCGGGGGCGGGGGGACGTGAAGGTGAGCGGCGGGAGCGGAGCCGGCGGCCCCCAGCGCAGCCCGGCAAGTCCCGTTTGCCTCCGGCCCCGGCCCGTCCCCTCCGTCTGATCTGCGGCGTCCTGAGGCTCTCAGCTCCGGCTCACGGCTCAGAAACCGGCTCACGGCCCCGAACTCAGCGGAGGGCCCTCTGGGGTCTCTCGCAGGCTGCCTGGGGAGAGGTGGAGGCGGGCAGCTTCCTCTTTCCCTCTTCTTTTTTCCCCTTTTTCTCTTCTTTTCCTTTCCCATTTCCCTTCCACTTTATTTTTTCTTCTTTTCTTTTTCCGTCTTTTTTTCCCCCATTTTTTCCTTTTATTTTTTTTTCTCCTTTTTCTTTTTTTCCTCTTTTTTTCCCCTCTTTTTTTTTTTCCTCTCCTCTCCTCTCCTCTCCTCTCCTCTCCTCTCCTCTCCTCTCCTCTCCTCTCCTCTCCTCTCCTCTCCTCTCCTCTCCTCTCCTCTCCTCTCCTCTCCTCTCCTCTCCTCTCCTCTCCTCTCCTCTCCTCTCCTCTCCTCTCCTCTCCTCTCCTCTCCTCTCCTCTCCTCTCCTCTCCTCTCCTCTCCTCTCCTCTCCTCTCCCCCCCTTTCTCCCTTTTCCTCTTTCTTCTTTTTCCTTCTTATTTTTTGCCTCTTTTATTATTTCCCCCCTTCTTTTCCTTTTCTCCTTCTTTTCTTTCTTCCCACTCCCGCTACCCTTACCCATCCAGAGACTTTAAATCTCTCCCCCCGCCGCCCATCGCTGTCTGTATCCCAAACGGGACTCGATGTTTCCCTCATTCCTTTTTCAGGATCTCGTGGGGGCTTTTGCGCGATATTTGCGCCGGGTCTGCGCGGAGTTTGCTCTCCAGCACAGCCGGGTCTACCCGAAGCAGCCGCATCCGAAGGCGGCGGGGTCGGGGCTGCTCGGGAAGGACAGGGGCAGGGGCTGCAGCGAGGGGCCGATCTCTGCCCTCAGACGGCACACGGGGCTCCGCGCTACTCACCCGAAGCCTGTTTTATTACCTGTGAATACGGGGTGGATTTCTTGGTTTGGTTTGGTTTGTTCGTTTCAAGTCGTGTCTGTAAGCGACGAAAGCCCGAATGATGCAAATAATCAGGGAACGTGATGGAGCGATCGCCTAATAAAAGCCAGCGCGTTGCTTTCGTGTTGGGAATCACCGGAGGTGTCTTTGATTCGGGGCAACTGCTGCACGTCCCTGCGGTCTCCAGGAAGGGGACCCAAACTCAGCCAGTGGGATAGTTGGCTCTATTCTGTTGGGGTTCTCTCGTCTTCTTTTTTTCCACTGCTGGGTTTGTTTCTGTTCGCACCCGTTCGATGGACACGTTTCAGCCCCACGTGCTGTGCCAAAACGCAGCCTGTCTTCCTACTCAGCCAGAGGCTGGGAAAGCTCCCGATCCGTGCAGGAGACACCGAAGGGAAGGTTCCGAAATACCGGAGCCAGTGCGTGTGATACTTTCGGGATTAGAAACACGCAGGAAAGAGCCATTGCCTATTCTCACCCGGCTGAAACCAAGAGACAAACAAGCAAACAAACCCCAAACCTTTACTGATAAAGTTTTGTCACTCTGAGCCGGCTGTCACCTACAGCACAAAAGCAGACGGCTCCGTCTGACTGCAGCCTGGGCTGAGTTCTGTGCGCCTTCATCACTCGGCTCGGCCGTGCCCGGAACAGGCGCTGCTATTCATTCAAACGGGACGAGCCCCGCTCCACTGACATTAACAGGGACTGGCTTTTTCTGACCTTGACATACTGTCAGAAGAACCTCGTCCAGGATCAGCTCTTCAGTACAGGTGTAACATTTGTAAGTATTTTGTCCACCGTTCGTTGTGCTTAATTCAAAATGATGCAAGTTATCTATCTATCTATCTATCTATCTATCTATTTATTTAGACAACATCCAATCTGATTTCGTTTAGTGCAACGCTCCAAGAAAGAACTTCAAGAATGCATTTTGAGATGCGTGCCATCACCTTAACAAAAGGCGATTCCTGGAGGTTATGAAGCAGTGTGACAGCTGCTTGGTTTAACAGATGCTTGACGTTACTGGCTTGTTCCCTTCTTATTGGCAATGCTGGCTGCTTTTGGCCAAGGGGCAGCTGAAGCACCAGGCAGGAGCGGTGCCACCTTTGGGCTGAGGTCCTGCTGAAGACCTTCTCATGCTGGTACTGAGCAAAGCAGTGTCTCTGCAGCACCATTTTGTGGGCTGGGAAAGCTTTTCCAGCTTAGCTTAGAAGCTAAGGGGGATGGTTTTAAACTGAGAAATGGGAAGTTTGGCTTAGATATCAGATGGAAGTTTTTCACACAGAGTGTGGTGATGCACTGGAACAAGGAGGTTGTGGATGCCCCATCCCTGGAGGCATTCAAGGCCAGGCTGGATGTGGCTCTGGGCAGCCTGGTCTGCTGGTTGGCAACCCTGCACATAGCAGGGGGTTGGAACTGGATGATCACTGTGGTCCTTTGCAACCCAGGCCATTCTGTGATTCTATGATTCCGTAATATGATTCTCTCTGTTAGAAAGGAGATGTGATGTGAGGGAAAATGTTTGGTTCCACTGGACTCGATGCTCTTCCTCATGCACAAAACCTACAGAAGTGGGCTGCCATAGCAGCAAAATGGCCCCATGAGTGTATGAGAGGAGCAAATCGAAGATAAAATTATCTCTTGAGCTGTCAGGAGCCAAGGAAACAGCAGCTCTCATCTCTCTGTTCTCACCTTCCTCCATCAGCACAACTGGTTGCCTATCCTCAGCAAGGAGAGCAGCATCCTTGTCTGGACTGGATTTAGTCTAGATAATTACGCTTTACTCCTTTATTCTTTTTCCCATGTGGATGCTCAGTTCTAATTTTGGGTTTCCTGAGCACCAATCCTGTAAGTTTCTTTTTCCGTGTTGCTATTTATCTGTATATGGCACTCCAATGCTATCCTTCATTTCTTTTCCATTTTCCACATCTTTGTTTTGATGTAGAGCTCCTGATAAATGAAGACATCCTGGCTGAGCTTTAGTGATCAGAAGAACACTATGCCCCAGCCCTGGAGGCGCTCAAGGCCAGGTTGGATGGGGCCCTGGGCAGCCTGAGCTGGTGGGGGCAGCCCCGTGCATGGCAGGGGTTGGGGCTGGGTGGGCTTTGAGGCCCTCTCTAAACCAAACCCTTCTGTGATTCTATGATTTTATGACTGATTCTATGATTCTATGAAAACACTGGGATGTCTGCCTACGTGATCTCTTACTGGAATGAAAACTGCCCCCGTGTTGTTCCTTTGTCCTGTCCCCATCCCACACTCAGGAGAAAAATCTTTCAGAAATCCCAACTGGGATGGTGCCAGCAGAGGAACACACCTGTATCATCAGTCCTGAGTCCTGAGACCCCGATCCCAAGGTGTTCACATTCTGCAGAGCGCCCATTTTGAGACGCAGCAAACTTTTGCACAGTGACAAGGTCTGCCAGCCTGGAGAGTCTGCACCAGAAACATGGCAAGATTCCTCTTCCATTTGTCATCATTTCGGAGGGCTGCAACCCTCTCACCTCACGCTGGGACTCGCACTGATGGAGAAACAGCTGAACTCTGCATTCGGAAGAACGCATCAAAGCCCCGGGCCCGTCCGGCACCATCCCTGGCAGCCGTGATGTCAAAGGTTGCTGCGAGCACCTCCCCGGGTGCCCGGTGGCTTTGTGCGAGAGGGCGGCCCCAGCAGATGGCCCGAAAGCACCCCTTGGTCCGGGCAGAGAGGGACGGCAGCTCGGAGCCATAGATGTCTCATTAGCAAACAGGGGGGGAAAAGCAAGGATGAGAAAAAACAGATAAAAAGAATACACAAAGCCATTTACATATTTACATTGTTTCTCCCTCATTTTAGATTCTCCTTTAGCTGAAGTGTCAGTGTGCTTGCTTTTCTCCTTCTGTTTGTATGTTTACTTGTGCTAAATAGATTATGGTAATCAGGCACATAAATGCATGCAACTGTTATTATGGCATTTTAATCACAGAGTTTTTCACTGGAAGCCTTCATTAGAATTCTCCTAATCTCACTTGTTAGTGTAACAAACAGCAATAAATGCCAAGGAACTCGGATTAAGTCAGAGACATTCAGACATTAAAGGAGGAATATGGAAATGCCGTGAAATCTCTGCATTATTTATTGAAATGTCACATCAACAGTTCAGGACTTTCAATATCTTACTCATTACAGGGATAGGGCACGCGGCCACCTGAAGACAGCAATTAGGGCTTTTTAGGGAGTACGGCGACCATATGTCTCTCATAGTTTCTCTCCAACTTTGCTGCACTCGCGGCTGCCCAGTGGACAGTTGGGCTCAACGATCTTTTCCAACCTTAGTGCTTCTATGATTTCTAACTTTGTATTTATGGGTGAAATCAAGCCCTGAGGCTCTTAGACGGGGCAGGGGGATGCTGAGCCTTCTCTGAGTGGAATTCCCTTCTGCTGCAGGGACGGGGTGCTGATAACATTGCGAGGAACAGAGAATTGCTGCTTTCAGCATGCAAGTCCGCCCGACAGTTTAATACGGTTCCACATAAAGGCCACCTCCTACTCATGAATATGCACAGCACTCAGTCCTCTTGGGAGCGGTGGGTGCAGGGCCTGGCCCCAGGCCACTGCCGATGTAAAACACTTGAGCAGCAAAGTTATTCAAAGTATCTTTTTTTTTTTTAACCCTTTTTCCTTTTGTGTTTTTCCCTTTTAAGCAGGAAAATTGAACACAAAAAGCGAATGCGATCGTATTGGCTTTCCCAGCGTTGGCATCACTGTGTGGCTCTTACATCCATTTGAGACGTACCCTCCCAGATGTGGGCAAATAAGATACTGAAACAGAAGTGGTGTGAGCTGGGAATGGGCTGCTCTCATGCCTTCAGCATCAGCCCCAAAGTTAAACTCTGTGTAGCTGCTGGGTCACCCAGCATTTTTAATGCTGATTCAAGTGCACAGAATTCATGTGGGCTATCTAAAGTACAAGTATTTATGCTCCGAATCTGAAGTTTTTGAGGTCTTTTGCTCCCTCTCTGCTAAAATGCAAACCATTCAGAAGGGATTTACTCTTCATAGAAACCAATGCGAAGGTGAGGCCACTTTGTTCCAGTCTCCCCCCTTGAAGCCCCGAGGAAATCTCTCTGCAGAGTGATGTGTAGAAACATTTTCATGGAATCATAGCATCAGGATGGTTGGAAAAGACTTCTATGATTACCCAGCTCAACTGTCAGCCTATTCCTCCCATGCCCACTGCCCACATCCCTCAGTGCCACATCCACACGACTCTTGAACACCTTCAGGGATGGTGACTGCACCACCTCCCTGGGCAGCCAATTCTGTAAGGTCCAGCTGCCCTTTGGCCCCATTCGTTGCTTCAGGAGCCCCTCTGTGCCCAAGAGATGAGCGCTCCTGGTTTGCTTTTGGTGTTTGCCACATCTTTTTGGAAATGTGGCTCCGATTCTGTGCATTTCCCATCACAGTGCTCCACAGACAGCCCTTCCACAAGCCACTGAGATACAGAAAGATATTCCTCACATAGCAGGGGTTTTATATATTTTTAGAGAGAAAAAAATAAAGAGCCGAGATTCCTTGCCTTCGGGAACGTTCTGGCAGAGTTTTTGATCTTTTCCACAGCATGCTGAAGTTATTACCTTGGGCTCTTTGTGCTATTCCTCCTGCATGAAGCCTACTTCCACCAACCCACCAACCCTGTCAGCTGGAGCCTAGTGCACCTCACCTGAACCACACAGAACAAGGCTCTTGCAGCAGGTCCTGAGGGATCTCCTTCCCAAACCCCAAAGGCTTCCTGCCCTTTTGGGACTGCCTCTAGTGACAGCACTGTCCTATCTGCGTGCAAAGAAGCAAGGGACCATCACACAGGTGCTGACCTGTTCCAGTAGACTTGCATCCAGCAAAGTCTCACTTTCTCAGAAGAAGAAAGATGTAGGAATCTGACCTTAAGGTCTACCATCTAGTGCTTGAGCGATGCTGGTTGCCCCACTCTTCACAGGAGAGACACATGCGTGTGATTTGGTGCCTGGTACGTACAGCCCCTGACGCCACTGTGGGCAGGGTTGGGGTATTCTCTGCCTCCCTGTTCCTCTTGCTGTGCTTACCATCAGCTGAGCTTTTTCAGGAGTGGGTTGAACGTGCTTCTCTGTGGCTGCCTGCATTCCTTGCAGGGGAGCGGGTCTGCTCTGCCTCAGTGACTAGTGACACACACCGGTATGAGGTGCTGGATGAAAGGCAGGGGTTTCTGCTGTGTGACAGCCCTGGGCCTGTCTGGCTGCTCCCCTTACTGGAGTTCCCCTGGCTCTCCCTGGACAGCAGGCCTCTTTCTTTCCTCCTCCACTCTCATTTTCTTGGGCTTCCTGGGTGGTGGTGGAGTTGTGATGTCTTGAATACCAATAGTGAAGCCGAACATATGTGAACCTTTCCTAATCCTGCTAATTTTCCTTCAAAAACCTTTCTGAAAGTGTAGGCAACATCCAGATTTAAAAAAAAAAAAAAAAAAAAAAAAAAAAGCTACTGAGCATTTTAATGACAAATAATCTTTGTAAAGGGGGAGGGGGGTTTTTGCCTCAGCTGGAGATGGAGCTTATGAACTACAGCAGGTAGAAATAACTGCTGTATTACCTCATGTAATCTCCACTATTCAGGGTCAGATTAGGCCTGAATGCGAGATGAAATAGACTTCTCTTTTAAACTGGGGACTTTGTCCCCACAACGGCTATTAGGCAGTAATTAGTTGTGACACAGAATTACCAGGCACACAATGGCGACCGGAGCCTTGCAAGTCCTTTGAAACGGGTTGGAGGAGCTGAATAGATGCAACTCGCTATTTTTAAGCTCTTCTCAGATGTAGGCGTCAGTCACTTCCCTCCCTTTACACCACTCTTCTCCTGCTTTACACACCGTCCTTGAGAGAGTAGGAGTGGGTGGCAGCCAAAGTACTGAAAGATTTCCTCCAGCCATCCTCCAACATTGGGCAGGAGAGCTGAGACAGATGGATCGCAACTTCTGTAACTGAGCTGTTACAGCCTCACCTGGAGCACTGTGTGAAGTTTTGAGTGCACAAAATGGCATAAAACTATTAGAGAGTGTCCAAAGGAGGTCTAGAAGGATGGTGAAGGGTCTGGGGGGCAAGGTGTATGAGGAGCGGCTGAACAAACTGGTCAGAGGAGCTGAGGGGAGGCCTGATGGCTCCTCAGAGGGAGCGGAGGGGCAGCGCTGAGCTCTGCTCTGTGTGACAGCGACAGGGCCCGAGGGAACGGCATGGAGCTGTGCCAGGGGAGGGGCAGCTGGGGGGCAGGGAAAGGGGCTGCACCACAGGGCGGTGGGCATGGAACGGGATGCACAGGGCTGTGGGCACGGCCCCCAGTGCTGGAGTTCAAGGAGAGTTTGGACAGTGCTCTCAGACATTTGGTTTGGATGGGACATGGGTTTGGATTTTTGAGAGATGCTGTTTGGAACCCAGAGCTAGACTTGATCCTCATCGGTCCCTTCCAGCTCAAGACATTCTATGATTCTGTCATTCTCCATTGCTCTTATTAGTGGTGATCTTGTTGGGACGGCTTAGGTCTTGCACTGGCATCTGGGGTTCTGCAAGAGCTTTGAAAGGGGGAATTAGATGCATCACGGAGACGTGACAGACCAGTGTCTGGCCATCATTTAGTGATGCGAGTGACCCAAAGGTACCCACATGTCATTGAATGCGTCACACATCTCCAGCAGCCTAGGCATGGCACGGGCACTGGAGCTGTCCCAGAGTTATTCAGAGCAGAGACTGGACCTGGGCCTCTGCGATATAGATTGCAGCCAGATGTGAGTGAAAACTTATAGAAACTGGGAAATGAATACCAAGAGTTCAATCTCCATGCCTCTGCCAGTGCAGAGATGAAGGATTGCGCTGCGGGTCTTCAATCTAGTCGGCAATGCCCCAACTCTGTTGCATCGGGCCTTTGCAGAGGCAGCTCTTGGCAAAGCGCTTGTTCAGCAGTATTGTGACAAATGGGTTTATTCTTGGTTCCAGCCAGCAACTGAAGGGCCTTACAAAGGCTAAGCTAGGAAGCAGGAGGAAATCTCTTCCCTACCTGCCTGGCCCTGGCATGCATGCTGCACCCAGGTGCTCATGGCCAGCAGGGCATGGCAAAGGGATTGCAGTGCTTGGCAGGCATTGGACCTCAGGATCCTCTATGTGTCTCCCCAGAAAAGAAATATGCAGCACAGAGATGACTCAAACACACTTTCAAACTTGAGAAAATGCTTTCAGTGTGTACCTATACTAGAGCCTGTGCTCTGCCCTGTGTGTGGTTCTCAGATTGAAGCGGGGATGCAGCATCTCCATAAGGAAGGTGCTCACTTATGGAGGGAGGGGAGATCTATTCTCATGCACTTTTCCTGTCCTTTAAAGGACCCTCTGAACACATTGCTCTGTGGAGACAAATTGTACCAGGCAGTTAAATTAAAAACAAAAGACTGAGTTTTATTACCCTTCCCCATACTAAAAAGTGCCTCATTCCTGAAGTAGTCCTGTTGATGTCCAAGCCAAGAGAACTCTCCAGAAACAGAGATGAACAGAACTGGCAACATGATGCAATACTTAGGGCTGTGATTTCTTTTTTTTTCCCCCATGAAATTAACTGATGCTGGGATCTTTGATATAAGTATGTACTAGTGTAAGGCTTAATGTCAGCATTTCCCTTCATAGGATCTGGAAACAAATCTGCTGTTCCTGGAGTGAGTGGACATTTTGCTCGTAGCAATGACAAATGCCTTTGGGCCCCTGTCACCATCAAACACGTTGATTTCCCCTTATCTGAGTGTGCATTTGAATTAATGGCCAAACTAGTGGTGCACTTCCTGGCCCACTGGTGGTACTGCTGGGGCAGCGTCTGGCTTCCTGGCAACCTATGTCCTTGACTTCCCATGTCAGCCTCAGAAAGTCTTGACTCTGCAAAGCCATTACTCCCCTATCTGTGCTGCAGCGTTAGTGTGGGCAGTGATTTAGCTCCTGTGTGTGCCTCCTTGACATCAGTTTGGTGGCTCATTTTTTTACAGAATCACAGAATCAGAATGGTTAGAAGGGATGTCAGGAGATTATCGAGTCCAACCCCTGCTAAAGCAGGTTCCTTACAGCAGGTTGCACAGGAAAGTGTCCAGGCAGGTTTTGAATATCTCCAGAGAAGGAGATTCCACCACCTCTCTGGGCAGCCTGTTCCAGTGCTCTGCCACACGCACAGTAAAGACGTTTTTCCTCAAGTGGAACTTCCTATGTTCCAGTTTACGCTCATTGCCCCTTGTTTTGCTACTGGGCACCACCAGAAAGAGCCTGGCCCCATTCACTTGTCACCCATCCATTAAATATTTATTAGTAGTCTTATGTATAGTCCCATCTCTCTCAGACTTTCCTCAGAAGGGAGATGCTGTAGGCTCATCATCTCTGTGGCTCCCCACTAGACCATCTCTAGAAGTTCACTGTCTTTCTTGAACTAAGGAGCCCCAAACTGGACACAGTACTCCAGATGTGGCGTTACAAGTGCAGAGTAGGAGGGGAGGAATATCTCCCTCAAACATGCTGGCTATAATATTTTTAATGCACTCCAGGATGCCACTGTCAATTGTATTGTTTCTTATAGTTCCTCATAGTTTAGAAATTTCTGGATTATCTCCTTGATAACTCCTAAGAAGCTCTTGTTAACTATGTGGGGCTAAAAATCCAGCTGGGATGCTCAGGGCATCCTTTACCCATGTTTAAAAGCAGCCACAAGAGCTGGACCTCCCTCATCCCACCTGACCCATGTGGGACTCACAGGATGATGCTCCATGCTTCAGTGGTGATGCTCCTATAGTCACTCTTGACCCAAGCCCTTCCACTGCAAGGGATGCTCATCCCACCACCACCACCCAAGGGGAAGGTGACCTCTGCGCATGTCCCAGCCCCTCGCCTCAGTGACTAGGTGCTGTCTTAGCCTCTATCAACAGGTACTAAATATGTCAGGGACTGTGGCAAGAATTCAGGGATCTACCCTCAAAGGTTTTGTTGATTTATCTTTGCTATAAATCTATTTCTTTTGAGTGATCTGAAATTGATTTCAGGCTCATTCCTCCGTTCCTCCATTTGGTTGTAATTTGGGATGTCAAGGAAATTGTGTTGAAAGAAGAAGATGAGCTGATATGAAAAGGGATTATCTGTCCCATATGGGCAGAAGATGCTGGTGCGGGGGAGGAGAAAAGAGAAAATGTTTGTCTCTACATGTTTGCACATGTGCAGTGCTGAGCACGAGCGGTCTTCCAAGAGCGAAGGAGAAATTAAAAGAAAACACTTAGCTCTACAGAGCGAAGTTAGTGGCTTCATTAATCTAAGACTGTCCCTTGAGCAGGGAAGGACACATGGGCAAGTGTTCTCACATCCAAAACTTAAATAATCGGCATGATGTGTTCCAGTATCAGACGAGGGTTTTTGCTTTCTGAGGAGACGCACACAACCGAAAGAATAAAAGCTTCCTCTTGTAGATCTGTTGGAAAAATTACAAAGTGTGATTTGAGAAAAGTGTGTGTGTGTGTGTGTGTGTGTGTGTGTATGTGTGTGTGTGTGTGTGTATGTGTGTGTGTTGACTCTGCATAGCAGAAGTTCTGAATACTGGGACAACTTTCGAGTCTATCTTTTGCAGATATGTATTACTCAGGAAAAAAAAGAAGGGAAAGAAACTGTGCTGTGTGTCTTATCTCATGCTGATTTTCTGCATACTTGTTGAGAAGGGCATGGCAAGTTTGTCACGTCTAGGAGACCCTCTGCTCTTGCAGTCTCTCCCTGTCAGCACCCATGTGTTGTGACTGTCAGGGCTGGATGGTGAGGTGGCTGCCACTGACACATGAAGTGTCCCTCACAGAGAGGTAGATGTTTAATCGATGCTGTTTTCCCCAGCTCAGCCTCCTTGCATGAATGCTATTTGGATATGGAGAAAAAGCGAGAGCAGAAATACGTGTGAATATATTTTCAGTAGGGAGGAGTGAAAGTTCTACCAGTTCATAGGGTAGCCTTGGGACCCACAGGACAGTCAACCCACTCTGCTCTGTCTGGAAGGGCTTCTGGGACCAGCAGCAGGGAGGTGAGCAGCCCACCCTTGAAGTTCATGTTCACAGTATCCTTCAGACTGCACCTACTTCCAGTCTAGACAGGCTTGACATTTTCAGCTGTTCTTTTGTTGATGGCAGTGATCAGAAGAACCAAAGTCCTTGCTGGCTGAGACCTTGGTGTTGTTCCTGCAAAGGCTGATGCCTTATGTAGACCACCTTCGGTGCAGGCTGGCACTCTTCAGGCAAGTCCATGTGTCTTTGCAGCCTAGTCTAGAAACCATAGCAGCCACAAGATGTTCAGCTGAGACCTTTGTTCCTTGGGAGTAACCATCAAGGGCATCCAGAGTGGGTCAAGACTTACTTCTGCATTGAGTTGCTATTAGTGTGGGACAACTGTCCTGCCTGTAGGGCTGCAGAGGAACAGAGTCCAGGCTAAGACCTTCTATGCCATAGCTGTCCCTACCAAAACTCACCTTTGTCCTCTAAGGGGACCGTGGTGCTGGGACCACAGCTGCTGAGCTTTGTAGTTGTAAGATCTGACTCCTGTCTCTGACAGTCAACCCCCTTGTCTGCACCATCCCGCATGTATACCATCTATACCAGGGCTCATTTGAGAGGGTATCTCCTCACAGGTTCTCATCCCCACTTCCTAGCTATCTCCTAGTTCCTGTGCCTGAGTGGCAGCCATTGATTCGGGTAAACAGGAAGTGATGTGTGGTCCTGCCTAGCATGCAGCATAGTGCAAGCTGGGAGTCTTCTATATTCATATGCTTCTTCCCCTTCTCACCGTCTTTCTCCTAGAGTGGAACCAGGCAGCGTTTGCTTCCCCAGTGTTCCTTCAGCTGACTTCCCAAGGTTGGCATTCAGGTTGCTCTTGCATTGGCAGAGCTCTCTCTGTTTTGAGGATTTAGTGAATGGTAAAAAAAAACAAAACTGAGCAAAAGGGCACTGAAATAAATAATAAAAATGCAATGTGAAGATCAAAAAGGATAGTGGTGTGTTCTAGTGCAAACCCCGCATCTACTTGCTAAGAGGAAAAATGATATTGTTGACATGAAGAAATCATTTTGTAGGAGCAAAACATGAAGGCAGATTACACTTGATAGCACCATACAATCTGCTTGCTCCACTGGGTGATAAAGCAGAACAGGACAGCATATTCCTGTACGGATTGCTCTTTCTTGCTGAATCTGGATGTGGAAGGAGAAACCAGCACTGTTTCCTTTGAGCCTGTAGCTGGGGGCATTCCCACACACACTGTGACATGCCATCTTGGGAGAGATGGGGATCTGTCTCATGACTGCCTGTGGCACTCTTCTAAGATTGCGTGAGCATAGCATTGCTTCTGCAGAGCGGTTGGAATGAAGAGGAGAGTGGTCTGTTCTTCATACTGAGCAGATGAGATCCAAAACTGATAGTGTTATCCTCCTGGACATTACATTACAGGCCCTGTGTCTCCAGAATGGGAACAGTTCCCTAAATAAACACATCTGATGGACATACACTGTCTCTTAGCTGAAATCGCTCATGCCCATCTGCTAAGATGGCATTGTGCCCGATCTCAAGTTGGTGTGATGTTGGCTGTAGGGCATAAATACCAAGTTACCGTGGGCTTACAAGAGCAGCCAGTGGAACCATCTAAACAGTTTCCATCTCAGGACTCTTTATCTCCAGCTAATGCTTCAGCCTTGCCGTCATCTTCTTTGGGCTTTCTCCTGCAAGTTACAGCTTAAGATGGAGCGCCCTAAGGCACAGCCTTGCCAAAAATTTGACAAAAGAGTGACCTCTGGTTTGGGATCTTTCCCAGAAATATCCACCAATCCAAGGAGGACCTACTTCTTCCCTATAGTTTGCAACAGACAATATCTATATGTGTGAGACTAAACACCTCTGAGTCAGATGAACTTGCTTGATGCACCTGTCCCTCCTTCCAGATGACCACATATTGCTCATGACTGGCACTATAATGGGAACCAAGCAGAGCTCACTGCAGGGAAGAGCCTGTGTTGGAGGGGACCTGAAAGAGTTTTTTTTTTCCTTCTCTGAGCATTACTAGAGAAGCAGTCCAGCACTTCTTTGGGCTTGGCAAGCAAGGGGCAAAAAGGGAAGCCAAAAGAATTATACCAGCAATGTTAACACTTAGTGCACTGAGGAAACTTTTGATATTTCTCATAAACCATGATTGCTGCCTACAGAAGCCAAAGTATATAATTGCCATGATGATATCATTACTGTTCTGGAGCTGGAATTTGGTCTAAGTCCAGTGAAGTCAACAGAGCAATTTTATTCTTTGTAGTAATGATGATGACATATGAGCAACTTTCAGAAAAGCATTCAGGATTGTATTTACCTGATACCTATCAGACACTTATCAGTCTCAAGCAGAACAGAACATCTATACAGCAGCATTGAATTTTTCACATCCAGAATTGAAACACTTCAATTTTTAAAGCCTTACTTAAGTGTTTTTGATGCGAGATCTCTCTCTTGGCATGTCTGAGTGCATCAAATACCCTGGATGCCCTGTAAAACTGCACCAGTCATCCCAAGTAGCACAGAAACTAGAATGTGATCAGGAAGTGTATGAGTATGATTAAATTGCTTAGCTGTTAAGAATGGAAGCTGAATCACCCCAGTGAGGGATGTGACTTACTTTGGGCAAACAATTGAATTTCTGTGCTCACTTTACTGGAGCTCTCCCCAGTCCTGACTGATCCCTACTCACCTGGCGCTGGTAGCTGTGATGTGAAGCTTATATTTAAGATGGAAATGAGTTACAATTTCATGGCCTTTATAATGTTCGATGAGTTAAATGTGATAGATCTTACATGGGTGATAGTGAAAAGAAGAGCAATTATCAGCTGTTTGGAGGGGCGTGCTCTGGTATTGCCCCCATGTTTGCTACTGCTTGTGAATTTGTCAATAGGTCTTTGCATCAAAAATGTTCAACCTGTGTTGATATTTCTCTGCAAAGAGAGTTTGTTGTTGTTGTTGTTTGGTTTACTTTACTTTTCTCTTTGGGAAAGAATGGAAGTCAGTAACTGTGCTACATCTCCTTTGGGGATGCATAACTTCCTACCAAACTTATTACTACTTCTTTCATAACAAAACATGGTTTGAGCATGTACTTTTTTGAAAGACATTTCTAACAGCCCTTAGTATTTAAGAAATGGTGGCATCACCTTTTTGTTGTTGTCAGCTACTTGTATTAATGCATCTGTTTGGACTATTTCACCATACTGTCAGTGCACACAAGACAGAATGGACACATTTTTAAAAGGAGAGACTTTTTTTTCATGCAAGCAATAATAGGGTTGGGCAATAAACTGATCCAACCACTGATCTGCATAAAATCCTTCTGCTGCAAGTCTGAATGTGCCATTCCCAACGCGTGACCCAATGGGAGTAAAGGCTCCTAATTTATTGGAGGGGTACTCTTTCAGGTTTTGTTTTATTGGTAATTTACAATGCTGAATGCCCTCATATTCACCTTCCCCTCCTCTCAAGTAGGTGAACACAATGTAATTGTCTTGGTTTCAGAGAAAAGGATGCTTTCTCTGAGCATGCCCCATTAATTGGAAAACAGCGTACAACTGACAGGAGCGTGGTGGGTGTGATTATCAGCGCCGGATGAGAGCCATTAACAAAATGGAGAGTGTCATCTTCAGAGCACAAATATTTTCCCTAACTATAATACCCTCTCGAGGGGACCTGAAGTGGACCTGCATTGTCACATGCACTCCCAATCATGCCGCCAATCATTTTTTGCCACAGCCAGGGTTTTCAGCACCCACAAGAGAGCAGGAGTAGGGCAGCCCACAAGATCCCAGCACTTACTGACCATTGTACTCCATCTCCAGACAAAGCGTCCCCAGCCTTTCTCCGCACGCCTGGAGAGCTCCATCAGCCACCCAAAGCCCCAGCAGCAGCGCTCCAGCTCCGTCCCAGGACACATTTCCAGGATCCAAGAGGTTTTTTGCCGAGCCCGTTTTGTGTCGATGCCTTCCCTTTTTTGTTCCCCTCCCGGCAGAACAGAGGATGGGTTTGTCACCCTGAATCAGGAGGATTGTTTCACATCATCGGGCCATTCATGCTCTCCCCTCCCCTGTTGTAAAACACCAGCACTCGCCCGGGAACAGTGGGAGCATTGTGCAGCGGCACGATACCACCCAGATTTTACCTCGGTGCTCTCCGATCCCGGGTTTTGTTCCCCCTCAAAAGAAAGCATTTGCTCGGGGGAGGGGAGGGGGTGTTCCTATTGCTTCCACTAACATGGAGGTTAAAGGAAAGATTGATGGGAGAAAGTTCACCTAGAAAACCAGGATAAATTTCTGGCTGGCCAAGGCCAGTTGTTTCATTGTCCAGGGGCCATGTTTTTTGTTAATTATCTCTCACTCTCTCCTTTTATCGAGGAAGCTGGCAGCAAAGCTTGGAGAAAGGAACAGGATATAGAGGTCAACGGGTCCCACTCGGCCACCTAGGTGTTCCCTTTTAAATGCTAAGGGAGAGTGAGGAGCGGGGCGAGAATTTGGGCTTGGGGGTGGGGAAGGGGGACTACCAACCCATAACGGGGGTAACCCCCTCATTCATGCCCCAGTGCCCACTGCCATCCCCCAGAAAAAGAAAGAGAAAAAGAAAAAAAAAAAAAAAGGGAAGAAAGAAAGAGGAAAAGAAAGGCTGGAAGGGGAGTTTTTCTTTCTTTCTTCCTTTTTTTCTTTCTTTCTTTCTTCTCGAAGGCAGGAAAGTTGCTTCGCACAAGAACATGTTGTCAAGGAAATAAACCTTAGCCAGGGTAGGCATTAAACACACAGCTGCTGGACTTGGCCAGGCCTTAGACACTGGTGGTAATGACAATGATGCTTAGTGGCAGCAAACCAGATCCAAACATAAATAGGGCTGCATGAAAGGAGAGGAAATGGAACAAAACGGTTCCTCGGGTACCACTGGCAGAGGAATAACATCAATTTCGATTAAAAAGCAAAAGAATTCTCCTGTTTCCACACATTAGTAAAGGCATGCAAATTCATAACTCACCAACAATGTACCTTTGAAATGCAGCTGCACCCCACAAACAGAGCCTTTCTGCGTGCAGAGAAGCAGCCCTGTTTTAAGCAGAAAGAAAACAACTATTGAAAAAGTCACAAGAGTCCATGGCCGTGGGGAGGGTTGCTTGGGAGAGGTGGAGGAAACGTGTTCCGTCTGGCAGATGCGAGATACTGGCGTTTTCCACAGAAAGGAGCCTTCATTTCTGGTTGTCCCCCCAAAGGAGTGGCATTTCCTGGGATCCTCTGGCAGGCAGGCCTGGAACGCCAGGCCTGGATGGGGTTTCCACCACCTGATGGGCCTGGTGGGACTTGGTCAGCCCTGGGGTAGGTAGGACACTCCTGAAGCCCACCGCCCTGGTGTAGGTCTGCTCCTCACACCAAGGTTGGACCTGTTTCTGAGGGGATCCTAGTTCCAACTAACAGTGTTTCATCCCCTCCAAGTCAGCTCAGTGGATACACAGGGGATTTTGGTGTTTTACCACGCAAACTTCAGCTTCTTTGGAAAACTCTGCATGACTGCAGTTGATCTCATGGGGACACTATCTGAGGAGGTCTCACGGGTTCTGCTTCTCGGGCTGCCTCGTGCACTTTGCAAACCTTTTACCAGAACTGCTCACTATCAGATTTATCTTCTTCATCTGATAGAAATTATCTGGAAAGAGGACAAGGCAAAGCCTGTCACGGAACAGTGTAGCATTTATACTCAGCAGACAATACCATAGTTCTTGGTCAATGATAAAAATAAGTGGTTGTCTGTTGCTTTTTAGCCTCTAAACCGATGGAAAGCTCTTGCCTTGTCTTACTGTACACTGTGGTGACAGTTAGGTCACCATCTGGGCCCCTGAGCCCTGTCATCCTTCAACAGCCCTTGGATGAGCATGGTTTCTCAGCCTTTGCTGAAGCTGCTTGCATGGTGAGGAGTGACTTGAAGGGGCTTGTCTGGGCAACTACATGACAGACAGGCATGAACACAATGGGTATCTACTGCAGGGATATGGTGGTGAGGACCAACAGTGGCATGTCCATAGTTAGTGCTATTGGAAGAGCAGTCTCAGCTCATCAGAGGAAAGATGGCTTTGACTCCAGTACAGCGATGGAAATCTCCTGGGAGCTGTTCTTGAAATATTCTGAGGAATAAAACAGTGAGCTGCGTCTGCGTGCAACGTTCCAAAAAGACTTTCTCATGTGACTGAGCAGAAAACCAATGTGCAAATTCCCACTCAGCAACAAAAGAAAGGGTTCTGATGGGGATGCTTGGGGATGGGAGAATTCCAGGGCTGAGGTCTCCACAGCCTTCGCCTCCACCTGACCCTAACAACTGGTGTGTGAAGGCAGATGAAAATTACCCCTAGGGACCTGAACAGAGAAAACAATCGGACTGGTTATGGCTGTGTTTGACTGGACAAGGAGCTGCATTTCTCCCTGTTAGATGTCTTTAGGCATAAAAACTGCACTGTGTCTCACTGGAGAAAGAAAGTAAGTGCTGTCAAGCCACAGGGGGTACAGATGAGGACAGCTTGACGTTTGCGTAAGACAGGGTCAGGACATCGAGTCATCCTGGTGTGCTGTGTGCTGCCCTGCTGCTCTGCCAAGATGCAAATGAAAGCTGCAAGATGTTGGGGGGGCCCATGGGAGAGCCCACCTGGCTCAGTGTCTGAGCTCTCCAAGGGAAGATGGGGCTGGCACGGTCAGGGAGAGCCCCTGCCATGCTGGACCATGCTGCTGCCACTCTTGCAGCAGCAGTGTAGGACTTGGCTCCTCAAGGAGGAGCAAGGGACTTGGCAGGGACTGAGGTGATGTCTGGGAGAAGATATGAGACCTGTTATGCTGTGATAGCAGTGACAAGCCATCAAGGGCTTGATCTTCTCATCCATTTCCTCCCAGGGTGCAGAGACACGTACTGGGAGGGACAGTCAGACTCACCTCCCTGCCCAAGCTGTGTTAGCAGCTAGAGACTATAGGGATACAATCAAGACCTACCCAGCTGTCCTGTTTGCAATGAGTTAGGTGTGTGTGGGAATAGCTTTATGACACTGCCTTAGAAATGTGTGAATGTGAAATTTTTCCTTCAGCCCTTAAAGACCTCTCACCACAAAAATGTTGTGCAACTCCTGATTTGGCTGGCATCACCTGCTGACAGGTGCCTTCTTGCAGGCTTGGCTTTCATTCATGAACTTTAATAACTGAACATACTATTTGTATCCTATAGATGTAACATTTGGGTTTTTTTCTCTTTGCTGTGTTCATCGCTGTTTGGCTACCTGTGGCGACATCTTTGATGTACTGGGTGGTTTCCATGCACAGAGGAAGCCTCTCTGAGACTCCATATAGGATGGGTGTTCCAAAGCTAGGTGGGCCTGACCCACAGCTACATGGTCACTGGGTGTAACATGGGGAAAACCTCAGGAGTCTGGAAATACTCTCACTGCATATACATCATTTTGCCAATGCTGCACTGCTTCAGTGGTAGCTTTTCTCACTCCCCCCCCACGGTATTTTTCAGCAGGGCTGCACTCAATCCTTCCATCTCCCAGCTTGTATTTGTAGTGAGGTTTGTGCTGACCCAGATGCAAGTTCTTATATTTGGATTTGTTGAACCTCATGAGGCTCACTGCTCAAGGCTGTCTAGGTCCCTCTGGATGACATCCCATCCCTCTGGTGTGTCAACTGCACCCCACGGGTTGGTGTCATCAGCAAACTTGCTGAGGGTGCATTTGACCCCACTGTCAATGTCATTGATGAAGATCTCAAAGAGTATTGGTACCAGCACTGACCCCTGGGGGACACCACCCGTCACTGATCTCCATCTGGGTTTTGAGCCCTTGTTCTCTTTCCCTTTCTTTCTTCTATGTATCCAAGTAATCAATATAATTTTCCTTCAGTAGTTTGGAAAGCTACATCATTTCTTTGTTTCATATAAGCTTGTTTTATTTTACTTTATATTTTCTAGATAGCTTTGAAAACTTACTAGATTTCTTTCTCTTAATGACACATGGGAAGGTCTGATGTCAGCCTGAAGGCTAAAGACACCCCAATCCAAGAGTCAATAATTTACTTCACTTAAAGCCTTTATCACTTTGTTATGCACCTCTTAAAATAGAGAGTGGTGGCTAACACAGCCTGATTATAATCTTGATCACTCGTTTCAGACTGAGGAAGTGCTGTGCAAATACTCAATCAGAAATTCCATTCTCCTCCTGAACACTCCTCAGCAGAAGAGTTTCAGCATATTTGCCTAGGTACTTAAATTAGTTTAATGTAGCTCCGAGGCTTGAGAAGGAAGCTTGCAGCTGCACTTGCTTCTACATCTTTAGCACACTCAAAAAGCCCCGCAGCAGATAGCGTTTATCTGGGGTTAAACCACGGCTTTTGTGCACAGAAAGTACAGCAGTGAATAAAAACGACTGAGGGCAGCTGTAAATCTCTGACAGAATTATTCAGAGAGAGCGAACAAATCTACATCCCATCATAAAAAGGAAAATCATCTTCCTTTAAGAATAGGGAGATACTGAGAAGTCTTAAAGTATATTAGAACAGCTTAGAGCTCTCAATGTGGGGGAGAAACCTTGTATATTATCCACAGTGCTAAGGAGATTATCAATGGATTTCACTCCCCAATCCTTTTTACAACACCCATCTCATTAGAATGAGTAATAAAGATGACATCACGGGAAGGTCTAATTGATCAAAAAGAACTCACTTAAACTGTGTCCACTTTCACTTCTGCATTCAATACCATTTCATTTATTATTTTTTTCCCCCCAGAAATTCATCATTGGCTTTGATTGAGCAGTAGAAAAGTTTCAGTATCGAATCAAACTAACGTTCTTATTATGCAAAGCTTTCCCCAGTATTCTGCTTTGGTAAATGACCTCTATTAGCATGCAGATTGACTGGGGATTACCAGAAGGTTTCCCAAAATAATCATCAGAAAATGTCTTTATAAGGAGTACTTTCCCCCTCTGCCTGCGTGGCTTTAGCACCACGCTGTCCTCAGTCTTCTCTCCTCCTGCTCCTGTGTGGTGGTGGCCAGCAGAGCCACATGGCTAGGCAGAGCAGGCCTCATTTTCTGTCCCCAGATGGTCCAGAAACTGCTGTTTTCTCTGCCTGCTCTCTGAATAGGAAGTTTGATACCCAGTGGAAGCAGTGCGTGAAATGCTTTAATGCAAACCAGTGGGAATTTTACCACTGATTCCCAAACAGCGAGGCTTTCACTCTATTCCTTACTTTGACACTGTATAAAAGCTTGTGGAAGAGCAGATATATACAGTAAGTAGAGAGCATTTTATATGCATGCTTGTATTATTCTTGTAACCATTCCCTCTTAAATAAGGGAGGGAGAAATGCTGCCAAGACCCTGCCTTTCTCCAGTGTCTCACTTGAATCCCTTCAGCCCATGAGTTTTTCCATTGGGTTCATGTGGCACTTTCCATCGCTTGGCACATGAGTCTGAGATGGCTGTGGAAGACGCAGGAGGTGAAAATACACACACATGCTCCTGGTGGTTAGAAAGAAGAAAACTGGTAATTAAAGACACTAGAAAAAATGAAGGGCTGTGCTTAGTAATGCAGATAATATTGAGGGAGAATTTTGAATTGTTGTTCCAAAGCAAATGGAACAGCTTAACATCTGTATGTAACCAGCTCAAACTGCATGCTGCTGTTTCTGCTGCCATCTTGGGGTTGGATGGGTGTTTTCCCATCACTCAACATTAGACCCTAGTGCTTAAGAGTGCTGCCACACTCACAGTAGTATCTAGAGCCACCCATCCCCCCTCCAGGACAATGGGGCTGGCCAGGGTTTTTTGAAAGATGAAACTCTCACCACCTGGTGATTTTGGCAGCAGAGGAACCAAGTATCCTCTTTGGCAACACTTGATAGTGAGGAATGACACCCACTCACATCTCTCCCTTGGTCTCTGCCTCACAGCAATGTACAGTTCCAAATCCCTGTGTTTTAGGATGGTTGTTTAAATGTCCTGTGAGAAAAGTGAGGAGGTTTCCCTTAGAGTCATACAACTGGAGAATCATACAATGTCTTTGGATGGAAGGGACCTTAAAGATCACATAGTTCCAACCTCTCTGCCATGGACAAGGTTAATAGTTTTGCTTGTTACCCATTTCCTTCCTTGGAAGCTTGAGAGGAGACCTAAAGCATGTGTTCCCATGTCATCAGCAGAAGGGAACAAGCGAGGACAGTTTGGATCTTGCATATCCAGGACATGATGGAAAGCGGTGAAGATGACTCATATCTTGTGTTCCTGAGCTCCAAGAGAATTTACCTGAAGCTGGAGCAAACTCAATAGATGTATCCCAGATGAAGATGTAAGGCAGACTACTGATGGCAAGGTGGCAGATCTGTTCCACTACCAAACCTGTAGAAATCAGCTGGTGTAGTTTGTGCACCTGTCCCCTGAGCCCACTGAGCCCAGCATCTCCGGCTTTCAGAACTGTAGCAAAATCTCAAGCACAGAGGCACCTAGATGCCACGGAGGACTTTCAAGTAAACGTTATTATTGCTGCTAATTGTGCCTCTATCACACTCAATAATAAATACACTTTTTTATTAATTAAGATTTTCAAAAATATGGAAGGCAGTGCAATAGTGCACTCATTTGTTGCAGTTTTCTTAAGAGCAAACAAATAATCAAAACACAAAGGAGACAGAAACATAGTGAACTTGGGGTGTTGCGTGCCTAGGAATCTTAGCAATGAAACTTTGCTGGGATTCCTGCAGGCTGATCTTAAAATCGTTACTGTTGTGTGGGTGTACAATAGTGCAACAGAATAAGCAAATACATCTCGCTGACCTTTTGTTATGAAAATACTGACATCGCCAGATGTCCTTGCAGGACAGAGGCAAACCATCGCATCTCTTTGTCCACACTTCAAGAAGCACTGCTGCAGCTTAGTTGTGTCCAGTCTCTGTGCTTCTGTCATTAGAGAGCAGCTCCCATATTCCCCACCTTCTCCGCTAGGAATAAAGCATTGCTGTGATTTTGCTTCTGACTTCATCCCTCTGCTCTCCAGACCACAGGATGAGTGCAGCTTACAAGCAACTTAGAGTTGGGCTAGCAAGGAGAAACAAGGCAGGTGTCATTTTAGCAGCTGGTGCCTCCTACAAAAGAAGGATTTCTATTGTTATTATAACAGTTCCGTAATAATTCCATATATTTTGTTTGTGACTTTTAAAACCAGTTTCCCCTTCACACATTTCACACCCTCGCAGCTTCGGTGTCTCTATTATTTTTATTTTAGGTCAGCCTCCATGGGGGATGGCGAGTGAGCCCTGCTTGCTTTCTACAGCAGCAGCGTGTTCATAAAATGATCTGAGGCTGCACAAACCCCCAGTCTCCTCAGCATTTCGTGTTGAAGGGAGGGAAGTGAGGATGGCCAGCTACTGCAGGGTTTTCAGTGACAGATGAAGTAGCCCTCTTTCCCAAACCGCTCTTTTGGTCTGTGTTAAGTCTAATGCCACCCTCAGCACCATAGTAACTAAGCGCTTTCGAGTACAGCTTTCGGGGACATGGGAAACATCTGTTATGTGCAGGCTGTTTGCTTCTCCTCCTCCTGTGAGGAGAGCCATGCGAGCAAGGCAGCATTTCAGTCACAAAACCCAGCTGTGACTTCAGCCACTGCACCCTCGAAGCCTGCCTTGATGTTTTACACAAATGTGACACCAAGCCCACAAATCAGGGCTGCTGTGTGCTGCAGCAGGCTGCTGGAAATGTCCCCACAGAGCTGCCCGGGTTCCTGGGTTTTGCCAGGGTAGGAAGCGGCTCACCCACTCGGAGGGCTGGTTCGCGCAGAAAAGCTGCCCCTATAAACATTTGCAAATGGCTTTTGAGAGCTGCTGGGATGAAAGGGACTTGTACAACCACATCCTGTCATTACTTTCTACTGTTCGCTGACAGTCACTGGATGGCAAATGCCCAGTTCATTTAATGTGAAACAAAAGGCCACTGCCTGCTGGTAATGAATCATTAGGTACTGTAGCTATATGTGCATTAACGGGATTATTTCCAGGGAACTCTGACGTTTCCCCACATTGAAGTCTGAGATATTTTAAAAAACTAATGTTAGTTTCTTCAATACGGCACCTTTGCCCTGCGTTCGCAGTTGCTATCAGACAAACATGGCAATGCAATCTGTTCCTTCCATTTTATTAATAGGCCATCATGCCATTCTAGAGATGGTAGTTTGTAATGTAAAGAGGCTGTATTGTTTGCTTAACAGTCAAGTGACAAATTATTTAATTAGCACATATGCCATTTGTCTCCACAGCTGTGTTCATCATTCTAATTGCAAAGCAGTCTTCATTTATTGCAGCTATATTGCTCCCTAATACTAACACAGTAATTATATGCTTCCATTGGCCCACTACACCCTATGTAAAAAAAAAAAAAGAAAAGGATTCATTCCTCCACACAATGTATCTGTACCAGTGAGAGGTATGGCATCACTTGCCCCTGAAGGGGATACTCAGGTAGCTGCTAGAAAAATTGCAGGCTCTGTGCTTGTTTTTCTCCTAGCCACCTTCTTGAAAGTTTCCATTGTTGGAACCGCCAGAAATGTTCCGATTTTGCTTTGTTTCGCAAGTGTTCTGGTTGGACACACAAGACTGTTTTGATATCTCCACCTGCTGGAGAAACCCCAGCACGCGCAAAGGAGCCGGCCTCTGCCTTCTGAAAAACATCCAACTCTTCCAAACCAAAATTGCACCAAGTCTCCTTTCCTCCTCCTCCTCCTTTTCCTCAGCAGATCTGCCTCCAGGTCGGGAAGAAAGCACCAGGAGAGGTGTACAGCCCTGTAACACCTGCAGATATTTTCATCTGCACAGATTGCCATTCATGGCAGCTTTGGGACACTCCACTATGTGTGCTGCGAGATGGTCAGACACTGTTTGTGAATTCGGGGATGTATTTTCCTTCTTGCAACTTATAAGAGCTTTGGGAGATATTCCAACTTTATTAAGTTCTCTTTAACGTGAGAAGACCCAGAGGGAACGGCATGGAGCTGTGCCAGGGGAGGGGCAGCTGGGGGGCAGGGAAGGGGGCTGCACCACAGGGCGGTGGGCATGGAACGGGATGCACAGGGCTGCGGGCACAGCCCCCAGTGCCGTAGTTCAAGGAGAGTTTGGACAGTATTCTCAAACATATGGTCTGATTTTGGGTGGTCCTGTGCAGAGGCAGGAGCTGAACTCAGTGATCCTTGTGGGTCCCTTCCAACTTGGGATTTTCTGTGATTTTATTATTCTAATCTGAGCACTAGTCCTCTCCACCCCAATATCCCTCTCTAGCAGGTTCCCATTCCCCTGATAGGGCTGGCAGAGGGGACACTGGGTGACACTAGGCTAGGGGCGATCCCACAGTGATGACTGTTCCTAGCTCTCCTCACTCTCCTCATGGGTGTACTTTTACATTTTGCTTTTAAATTAGAAGTTACAATGGGAAGAGAGGTTTCAGATGGATAATTCCCCTTCCTGGTCACTGACTCCCCTCCAGCCGTGCGGTGCTCAGGGCCTAGGGACTTACCTGCACACCGTGCACTTTGTGGCCATGCCTGGGGTCTCCCAAGAAGAACACCCTCATGGCTGTTCTCCTCTCAGCATACCCCACTTAAGCAGGGCCTGACAGCACAAGCCGTGGCCATGGGGCCGGTTTCCTTCTCCCAGGGTGTGGTAGAGGTGCAAAGAGGGGAAAGGGCAGGAGAGCGGGCCTTGTCCTGCCTTCAGGTGGCCAGCAGTCAGGGACTCCTCCCCGCCAGACGCCAGATTCAAGGCGACGAATGCGGCCCTTTTCTCTTCTCCCCCCTTTTTTTATTCCGCTGTGGAATACAAGGCCACTGCCAAAAACATATCCAGCACAATCAAACATCAGATGGTGACTCCTTTCCCACAGCTTGTGTGAGTGAAAACAGTGAAATTATACCCATGTTTTAGCGGCGAATCCCCTGGTGTTCAGGCGAGGCGAGCCCAGCGCAAGGCTCTTGTTCTCCTGCTTTTTGTTCCTGGACTTGCACTGTTTTTAGCACTGGACACCATTCAGCCTCCATTCAGTATTGTATGTCACTTCACATATGGTTCATCCGCTCCAAATGTGTGCATGTACCCAGAAAATGCAGCTTTTCATTATGTATTCTCTATGTAACAGAAAAGATTAAGATGTAAGCCCAGTGAATGCAGCAGGAATTAGTTGGACAGATGAATAAGGGAAAAATGAATCTGGAATGACGGCGGATTTAGTCTAATGATTGTGGGAGGGCGTTAAGAACTTGGTGGTAGGTTTCAGCCCTTTTAATCCCGGGCTGTGTGTGTATTTTGGCAGGAGAAATGTTTCTTCAGAACCGCATCGAGAGGGATACAGTAAAAACACTTCTAACCCGATACAGATGAAAGGCATCAAAATCCTCGGGAGAGGTATCGGCCGCATCTGCTAAAACCCTTTTTGGAAAATTTCAGTGGCTGATGTTGCAGACTCCTCAGCCTCATAAAATATATATACACATTTATTTAGAAGCCCGCAGTTTAACAAATGCATGGCACATCACCCCTGCGCGGATGCATTTCATTCAGTTATTCTGCCTTTGGAGATATAATTCACACGGCTGTCCTCTCAGGAGCAAATCTTTCGATGGAACTGTGAGAGAGGACTTCAAGTGTAAAAAAAAAGAGAATAAAAAATAATAAAAATAATAAAAGTAATGAATGCTCGGCTTCCACTGCCCTTCCCAGCCACACATACCGCCCTAAAATGCTCCTGATGATGAATTAAAGATATTTGAGAAATCGAGGCACTTTGGAGTGGAAGTGATAGAAGCTGGGAACTGTCGGGGCTTGAATAAACAGAAAAGCAGCTCATTCCATACCAACCATTTTCGCTGTTTTGCAGAAAACAAGGGCGAAAAGAAATCCGAACCTTCAATAGGAACATTTGGAGTTAAGCTTACTTCCTACAACAGTTTTCACAGGGAGAAAGAGATATTTTTGATTGAAAATCAGCATTTGCATCACAATGGAGATATTTCAAAAGTATAAACACAAAGGACTGCAACTTCAGAGACTTCTTGGTCAGCTGTGTTACTCGGTTTCTAGTACATCCTCTCATAATGGCCCAGGGAAAGAGATATTTGCTAATTCAGAACATCAGTGAGCAATTCTGTTGGCTGCTCAGGGTGAAAATGCACACGGCTGTTTCCTTTAGTGACTTAACATCCACTCCTTCCCAGTAGTGCTGTGAGAATCACCAAGAGAACGCTCTACGCTTGAAAGGTGCCGATTGAGATCTGTGCACTTTTTCTTCTTCTGACGAGCAGTTTCCTCCGTTTGAAAAATAAAAATAAGAAGACTGAGAAACAAAGAAGCTCTAAAAAAAATAAATAAATCTCAAACCAACTAAACAAACAAACAAACAAAAAACACCCAAACCCCAAAAACTCAACAAACCAGAAGGCGCAGCAAATGATTGTTCCTCCTGGCCAGCACTGGGCATGTTCTGACACTCTTTGCACACACGAGGCCCTAAAAAACAAGGAAGCGAGAGCTCCTCCTGCACCCATTCAGTACCTTTTAAACAAGAAGTCCCAGTAGTGGTTTTAAAAATATCCTTTCTCCCTGCACGAGGATTTTAAGGATTAATCCTTCTAAGAAGCTGAATAATAGCCTTCTAGTTACTGAGTAGAAACAGAGATATGATCCTTTGAAGAAATTCTCCTCCGTTAAAATGGAAGCAAACGTTAAGTTTTAATTGTAATTCCCCAAGCAGTTCAGTGCTAGAAAATAAGAACGCACAGCTTCCTTGTTGCGAAATGTATCTTGAATTAACCGTCTGCAATTTCCACTGCTGCCAGGGGAGTTCTGCTCAGGTGAGGACTGGTAGAGCTCAAGCAAAAGTCCACAGTGCTCTTGCTTAAATTTAAATTACAGCGCCCTGCTAAAGTTTCTCTCTTCAAACCAGTGCAAGTGTCTTGGTGAGACCCACCCTGTGCTGTCCAAGCTGAGCTGATTTTACGGCCCTGCTTTCCTCCACAAAGAAGAGCTGCATTGCATTCTGCAACTGTTTAAATCTTATTTAAACCCTGCTCTTTTTTCTTTAGTGCGTTCTTTATTGTTATTTGGAAGGAGGGAGATTGATTTAGTGGCATGCTACCACCTCAGAGGGAATCACAGCTTCACCACCGACCAAACAAAAAAACGGTGCGAGCACAATGTGCGGATCATAGTTTGTGTGCAGGGACAAAACAGACGTGCCCTGGGCTTTGTGCACGTGTGTATTTAGGGCTGTTATCGGTGTCAGAACTTCGGCAGTGTCTTTCTCTGCTAAATACAGGGCTGGACCGTGGAAAATCAAAAAACAAACTCACATGCAGAGGCGCAATAACTTGGACCTCAGAGGGGAGGGCTGTGTGCCTGTGAGCTATTATCCTACACTTACTTATGGTCCTCTTCCTCTTCCAAGGGAACGGCTGACCGGCCTCGAAAGGATGCCCTGTCAGGGTAAGTGGGGCACCAGGTCGCTCCTGTAGCCCTCTGGCTTTCCAGCCAAAGTGCAGGACATCCAGACTGGGCTCCTGCTAGTGTTTAAATTGTGTTTCTTCTGATTCTGGAATAAATTTTTTAAAGTCCTGCAGGTGTATTTAGGAAATCTGATGCATCACAATATCACATAATGTCTGTTGGTGTCTGTCCAGGAAGACACAGAGTCCAGCAGAAGAGACACAGACCGCTGGCCACCTTCCCCATATACTCACCATTTCCTCAGTTCAGGCAGGACACAGGTAAAGGCAACAACCCCTCTGTAGCAGGCCATAGTCCCCCCCATGGACTGGCCCCTGGACAGCAGGCTCAGGAAAAAACAGAACCAGACAGGGTCCAACACTCTCTTCAGAACCATTCCATTTTCCTGTACGTATTTTAAGATAGTTTCAAGCATGGAGAATCAATATCAAAGCTCAGCTTAAAGTGCAAAGTGTGTGTACCACTTTGGTCAGAGAATTTTAGGGACATGGTCTAGTGGGCAATATTGTTGGTAAGTGGATAGTTGGACTATATGGTCTCAGAGGTTTGTTCCGACATTAATGATTCTATGATTCTATGTTTCTCAGACCTTGTATGGCCTCAAACTTACTGTTATTCTCAGTGAGATGGAGACATTGAAGATTATATTGACATTCCAGGCTTTAGTGAAAAGAAGAAATTCAGGCATTATGCAGCAGTAGGATTTAAAACCTTGGCTTGCTTATTAAATTTTAGCAGGCAGACAATTCCCAGCAGGTCTCGAAAACCTGACGTGTGTCAGCTTTTGAGCCTACACAAAGTACCCCAAAATGGAGCTGTTACATCTGTTTTAGTGCCTCTGTCTGACAGATGAACACTCCCTGGGACAAGCAAAGATAGGCTCACAGAACCAGTCTAGGCAACCGAAAGTCCCAGTGCTACACCTGAACCCAGTTTTACTGTATTTATTACCCAGTAGCATTTTCCTAAAACACAAAGCAAAAAGAGGAAAGCATCTCTACTGAGTATAATGCTCCTAGTTGGCAGAAAGCAAGGACCTCTGTGTCAGCTGAATATCCTCTTCTTCTTTGGGGGTCAGGGACCTTCCCCCCTGCATGGTTGCACAGTGTTGGTAATGGGTGAAAAATGTTTATTTTCCATCTGGGAGAAGGTGAGCAAAGCTCATGCCAGGTTAGGGCGTGAGGGAGCCCATGGGTACCATTTGCAAGGAGAGAAGGAACCAAGCATTGACACTGGGCTGCTTTGAGCCTGGGGGAATGGGATGAGCCTTTGGGTGTGGGAGACAGAACCTCACACCTAGAACCTTGTCTGAACAAAAAGACAAGGTTTGGGCAAAGGTGTGCGATCTTATTCCATGCCCATTATCAGTATTATATTTGAGAAAGAGAATGAGCTTGACCCACACAGACTAGCTTTACCTACCAAAGAGTCACTGTGGTGCAGGAATTGTTAATGGAAGTGCCACTAAATGGGATGAAGCAGCGGGGAGGTGTGTGTGCTCCTATGGCTCTTCCCTTCAGGTCAGCACCTATCTGTCCCCACTTACCTTAAATACTCACACTCCAAAAGCCAACTTCAGCTTTGCACTTTCACGTGAAGGAACTTTGATATAGATTTTGTGTCCCGTTTGAGATCCTACGATGCACTCATACATATATATATATCTTTACATCACACCTGTGTTATGGAAAGCTGCCGTCTGTGAGAGAAGGCAGCCCACTACCTCTCCTCACCATGCTCAGGCTCTTCCTTCCTGGCCTTCATGAGCTAGGAGGTACTGCAGCTAGGAGGTGTGTGATGGAGTTTGGAGTTCATTGTTTATCCCAACCCAGAATCACACACACACAGGCACAGCAGGAAAGGGCTACCCAGTGGCAGTAGGCTGAGGGCAATATCTGTAGTAGAGAACTGTGGCAAGACGGTGACTCAGGACACGAATTATCTATGACCAGTCAGGCTGACCCCTTAGCACTGTCAGCTTGAAATGATGGTCCTCCATGGGGACAAGCCCCTCCAAGCCCTCCAGAGAGGCTTTGATTATGGTAGGTCTGCACTAACAAATCGCAGCTCTTACAAGACAAAGACTCTCTTGCCCAAAGGCAAGATTTGTGAAAATATGTAGCATTCAATTGGTTTGTGATTCAAACTCACACATAGATGTAAGCAAACATGCAAGAATTGTTCTTTCAGTGGAAATGAAGCATTGATAGCTTGAGAGCCCAACGCAAACTAAACCCTGCAGTTTACAATGTACCACCTTGATCTCAAAATGTTTGAGCAAGTACTTTCTGCACAAACTTCTGTCCAAGATGGGTGTTTGCAAAACACCAGAGCAAGTGGCTGGGACATTTACAGAAACATAACTTGGGGAGAAGCAAAATAAACCAGAAACTGTGATGTGCAAACATTGCTTTTCGACATATCCTGAATGCAGAGGTGCGGGGCTTTTCAGAAGAAAATCAGACCGATCTGAATTTGGCAAAATGGCTGTTTGCTGGGGAGTTTTGTTTTACTGCCTTTTTGAAAATGCAGCCAAATCTGGAGAAATTACCATAAAATTGTAATGATGAGAGTTTTGTACATGCTCAGCAGAGCTCTCATCGGTTTTAGCAACTTAATTCTCTGCAAACACCGCTGGTTTTGGGTACGGTCCAAGAGCCAAATATGATTTTTAGTACATTTAGAGAGAAAAATCTCCAGTTACAGTTCTCTGTGGCTGATAGGGGAGTCTCTGACATGGGTTCAAGCTGCAGGAGAAGATTTTCTCATCCATTATCAATGCAATAAGATCTGCCTGGTTTAATGCAGAGGGGGTGAGAACTAGCCCACCCTGTCATGAGGAAGGAGAGTAACTGGACAAGGCAGTTGGGGTGGGGATTTGGAAATAAGTAAAGATGGGGGAGATAAATTGGTCTTGGAGTCAGAGATGGGAGACCCTGGGTCCAGGTCAGTGAGCCTTCTGCAGTGTAACCAGGAATGGAACACCGGACATAGATTAGTGCAGGACACAGTGGTGGGGCCAAAACCAGGACAGGAAGGCAGGGGTCTGGAAGAGGCTGTGTATGGGGAAAGGATGGAGGGAGGGACAAGGGAAAGGTGGGAGGGACAAACCTTGCCTCAACAAGAAGCATGATGGTGTTCAGAGACGCAGAGTGTCTCAGCTGCTGTTGGTGTCAGCAGGGGGGATGCTTTTGTCTAATGAAGTACAGGGAGATTCTGGAATACTACAAAATGACAAAGGCTTCAGGTTAGTTACTAATTGTGGCTGTGATCCTGCGTCTCAGTTCAGCCCAGGGGTATTTTCTCTCCTCCTTCATGCAAAAGTGGTGGAGACAAATACTTGTAGGGCTGATACCGCTGTGCTCATGGAAAAACAACTTTGTGAAGCCTTCTAGATGCAAGAAATGCTTGCGTTTTGACACCAAACACAGATTTTTGTACTCCCAGATTGGGGGCAATAGAAACTTCAGTTGCCTTCTTCAGGATGATGCTTCTTGCTCCATCCTGGACTTAGATACAACTAACAGAAAACTGGGAGGAGACGCACACAAACAGAACAGGGTCAGTGACACCCGCAGATAACAAATAAAAGTACCTTTGCACTTCAGAAGTGAAGTAACACAACTCGCAGTGATTTAGCCATCACTTTGTGTATGCAAGAAGGGTGTGACAAGCAGCGTGAAATGGGTGGATTTTTCCTAGAAGTAGTAACAAGTGCTGAAGTGCTCCTCTAGGGGAAGAAGAGATGTAGCTCCTCCTTGGAAAAGCAGCGCAAACACTGAGCATGAGCCAGCCCTCCGCTGTGTTCATTTTTTGTAACCATATTGGGGCAAGTCGGGCTGCATTGTTACTCAGCGCTAATCTGACATCTGATGTCGGCCTTGCATCACTCAATGTGGCACGGCTGGATTCAGCCCAGAAACACTCACTGACCTCACATCCTTCACTTCTAATTTCCTATCTCTCGACACCTTATCTGCGGGAGGCCAAAAAGGGGCTGGAAAAATCAAGTGTACAGTAAGACATCCCATTTTGCACTGGCAGGTAAATGGTGCTTTGCAAGGCACAGGAGGCACAGCATTACCCCATTTCCTGTTACTTTGTGTTTGACTAGATTTGGCCTACCTTAAGATTAAAGGGGCTCCCCAAACATGACAGAAGGGTCGGATTGGGCCCTGGACAGCCTGAGCTGGTGTGGAGTGGCTCTGTCCACTGCAGCGGGTTGGAGCTGGGTGGACTTTGAGGCCTCTTCCAACGCAGACTCTTCTGTGATTCTCTGATTCTGTGATTCTTTGATTCTATGACTGTGATTGCAAGCTTGCTCGCTGCTGCTGCAGCTGCCTTCACACCTGCCTATCGCTAGCCTCTGAGCGATCAGATCTTTTTCCCCAATGTCACCAGTGCAGGTTCACTGTGCAGTTCGACTTGATTATCGCAGTTATTAACACAACTCTGGAGTTAGGTCTTGAAGGTATCAGTTGTTAACTTAACACAGCTCTGCAGTGAGGATAAGAGCCAAGGTCGTGACCTTATAATAGCCCACCAGCCTATTAGTTTAGCAGCGCGGGACTCGAATGTCGCTCCAGCACCAGTCGGATGCTTGAATTTATTATCCAGAAAGCTCCTTACTTGAAAATGAGGGGATTTTTCTGCCAGAAGGCCCCTTTTTAAAAATAATAGCTACAAATCTGCACTTTAAAAGTTGTCTCTGTGCTGTCTAACCGGGAGGGCGACCTATGCCGAGCGAGGAGGCAGAGCAGGTACAGACATCACTGGAACTTGTGGCTTCAGAAAAATGGGGGGGCAAAATCAAGATAAAGAAAACCCGCCAATCAAATTGAAATGATGATCCCATTAAATAATGATTTTCATTCAGACCTCGCTGTCCACAGTTTCCACATTTTGTGGTGGTTACGTCTTATGGGATACAAATTCTGTCCCTTTATTCCCTGCTCCCCCCACCCCCCCCATTATGAATTTGTGATACTCTGTGATAATTTTAGTTGAGGGGGAAAAAAACCAACCCACCCAACAAAATAACAACAACAAACCAAACAGAGAGAGAGGGGGAAAAAAAAAAAACCTGACCAAAAAAATCTTGCTGCATTCAGTCCCCTGAGAATGTTGGGTCGAGTTTTTTGATCCCTGTTGCTCATTGATTTGAGGGCTGATGTAGTGCAAGGGGTCCCTATTAGTGGCGTCTGTCACTGCTGTAATGTTTTTGTTATTTTTCCTCATTTGTTCGCTCTGACATCATGTCATTACAGAATGGTGCTGTTCAGGCCCTGCCTTGGCTGTTCGTTAGCGTGTGTTTAATGAGCAGCTTAATTGAGCTGTCTACTAGGCCACCTGTCACCCTCCGGACTTATTAACATACTAATGGCCTGACATTGTATTCTCTGACAGGCAACAGGGTTTACTGATTTGATGTCTGGACATGGGGATTTTATGCAGGAATGAGAGAGGATATTGGGAAGGAGGTTTAAAAACGCAAATTAACTCTTTGGTATCTATGTATTTATGGCTTGCTTGTAAAAGTTCAACACAAAGTAGCAGGGGGAAGCGGCCCTGCTTAGCCAGCCCTACTTTGTCACTGCAATTGCAGCACGTTTCTTCAGAAGAAAATATGCTTGGTGTGAGAAGAGCAGGCTTTACTTCTATTACAGTATTATTGTTGGTGCTGCTTCAAAGGAGAAATCTTCTTAAGCACAGAGGAAAGTTTTGTGACTAGTCTTTTCTCTACTGTGGCTAAACAAATGAAAGGCAAGAAATTTCCAGTTAAGGGATTTAAGTGCATGACATTGTTCCCACCTTTTAAATCCAGATGAAGACATTCATAGCCAGTGAACACTGTGCTGAATTGTAAAGGTTCAAAGAAATGGCTTAAGTACATGCAAGCTTAATAAAACCACTTGTTTTGATTTTGTTGTTTTTTGTTGTTGTTGTTGGTTGTGTTTGTCTCCAGCAGAGGAGAAGCAGACCTTCTGTCACAAGAAAACTCGGGTTACGGAGCAGATAACAGATCCAGATGGGGCGGCTTTAAGTCCAGCACCACAGTAAATCCACCTCATATGCATACTGCACAACCAGACGCCGGGCTGTGTTTTTGGGTGGCTTTCTTTTCCTTCCATGCAGAACAGGCTGGAGCCAGGATGGTCTTATCAGACCCTTGCACAGGTCCAACCAATATTTGCCAACAGCCCAAGGAACGCTGAAATCCAGCCCCAGAAAAAAATCCATCGCAGACCACGGGTTTTAATCTTACAGTGCCAAGCACTATGTACATTGGTGCCTGTGAGTGAGTGAGAATACAGAGAAGAGGAAGACAGACAGTATGGGACAAGGGAAGCCTCACCACCAGTGCTGAGGGGCACACAAGCCAGCCTGTTTGCTGTGACCCACTTTGACCCCACCACAGTAGTGTCATGTCTACCAGCTCATTCTGTGTGAGCTTAATAGGATGAAATAGCCACACATCCGCCAATACAGTAAAGCTAGGTGGGATGAGGCTTGAGAGAATCATAGAATTATAGGATCAGTAAGGTTGGAAAAGACCTCTAAGATTACCCCATCCAACCATTGGCCTACCCCCACCATGCCCACTGCCCACGTCCCTCAGTGCCACACACACACGGCTCTGGAACACCTCCAGGGATGGTGACTGCACCACCTCCCTGGGCAGTGTCTCATCACTCTTTTTAAGAAGTTTTAAGACTTTATTTTGTGCATCTAATTGAAATCCAGCTCTTTCGAGTTTCAGCGGACCAGTGTGTGGCTGGAGTTCCAATTACCCAAACTATGGACCGTAAGAGACTGTAAGATTAAGGGACCATTGTGATTACACGACATGGTCCCCTGAAAGCAAATTTTGGTGCAGTTTCATCCATCAGCTTCTGCTGTGAGCTGTAACTTCTAGCTGAGCCAAGGCAAGCGTTTCTGAGAGTTCCTCGTTGTTTGAGGGAGATGCAGGGAATGTGCAGAAGAGGGAACTGGCAAGTGCTCAGCTTCAATGAAACTGCCCTAAAGTGTTGTAGGAGAGCAGCTGATGGCAACTATATTTCTCATCTTCTGGAGAGAAGGTCTTGTTGGTCACTTCTGACAAAGTTTGCTTTCTGGATGTTGGTCAGAATCCCAGGTCACTTAAATCAACAGCATCAGTCAGACCAGCTATTTTCCATCTGTCTTTGGCAAAGAGAGCTGTTCTCTTTCTGCTCATATTTGAATGTTGCTAATGTGGTCTGTGCTTTTTGCCATGGCCACATCAGATTTTGTGTGGCTTCCTGCAAACTCAGTGCAGAAAATGAAGTATAAACACAGAGGCTTGCTTACCTCCGGACACACATCGGCCAGCCTGTGATCTTCCTTCTGTGGTCTTCCTCTGTGGAGAACCACCTGTTGCTTCATGGTGCCACAGAGGAGACCAGCTGAGGAAGGGAATTTACTGATGTGTCATTTGGGTAGTCCCTTGGCTTTGAGTTCATGCCACAGCATTCTGTGAGAAGAAGCTGGATCACAATGAACTTAAAAGTTTTCATTCATTATTTTGGGTGTGTGCCTTTGCGGCACACAGGCTTGTTGGCATAGTTCCTTTAGGAAATATCAGAGAAGTTTTCTAGGAGCTAGAAAGACTGGCTTTGGTTTTGTGTGAGACCGGAGGGGACAGGACATCACCAAGTATCTTTGTTCTCCTCACTAAGATGAAGTTTATGATCGCTTAGGACTATGGTGTGTTACTGAGTTAGAAATGCACATTCTTTTTTTTTAGTGTGTGTCCAGTAGCATGGCCCTCTGTGACCAGAGGTGTGGCATTTTTGACTGTAATGTTATGTAATGGTTTGGTTTTTACTTGAGAAACCACACGTGAGCTATCAGAAGGCATTTTCCTTAGCTCTGAAAAAGAAGGGTTGGGTTATCCCACTAATGCTCAGTTCTTCAGCATGGGTTTCACCAGTCCTATTGAGGCTTGCATAGCCTCTGTAAGAGATGACACAAGTCTACAGCTCATGCCTCTCTGAGGAAAGCAACAGGAAACTTTTGTGATCAAGAAGCCAAATGGACCCAGGCCAAGGACAGAAGCCCAAGTGGTTGCGTTGCAGGTCTTTGCTCTACCTCTTAGTCACTGGTTTAATTGTAATGGAATCACTGAGTTTTTCCTGTACTGTTTGGTCCCATCCTTTCTCTTCCAAGGATTTCTAATGGAACTGACTATTTTTTTCTGAATTTTTAAATTTAAAGACCTCACAAGAAGGTCATTTAAAACTAGCCATCATTTCTGATGAATGTTATTTGTTTGTCAAAGCATACATTCCTCATTAAAAGAAATTGAGAAAGCAAGGAACCCAAACTTTGTGGCATGGGTTATGGGTAATGATGGCAAATTGGATCAGGTAAGTGTAGGGCAAGGCTGCAGAGATGTATCTTTTTGTTCTTGAAAATTAAGGGCAGAGCACTGAAGCGAGGAGAAGGTACAGAATGTTTTACATCTATTCCTGTTCAGTTTTTAATTGGACAAAAAACTATTTAGCTCTACTACCATTGAAAATATGCGTGTAAAGTACTATTTATGAAAAGATTAAAGAAGTGTATTTATAAATTCACTGCCATAGTCTTCAACTTGCACTTGAATGAGAGGGAATCCAAAGCCTGTGCCCCAAAACCGTGGCAGCTTACTACAAGTGCACTTTGACAGGCCAAGCACAGTTCAAGGACAGAGACCTTGGTGGGACATTCTGTAGGATGAAATCACAGACCTGTATCCCTGTGGAAGAGCACTAATGAAAAGATGATGGTGGAAGATGTAAAGGGAATGAAGGGAATAAATGAACCTATGTCTTAGGGAGGAAAGCAGTTTCAGGCCTGGTTTATGAGGGGGGGAAAAACGGCATGCATAAACTGCTAGGTATCTGCAGCTTGGAATAAGATGGAGTTGTCAGCTAGAAGCATCAGAGGGGTGAGGACTTCCTCAGAAATCCCATCATAAAGCCAAACTACTTCTGGCCACTAGCAGGCATGGTTGCTACGAGAGAGCTGTTTTAATAGCTCGCAAACCTGAGCTTGAGTCATATGCTATCCCATACTCTTCTGTTTTCCATTCTTTTCCACTTTCCCTCCCTGACACTGGTGTCCATAAATTTTCAACATGATGGAGAGGACCCTGCAGAACTCCAGACCCAGGTCTCACATAGAGGACAAGTGCCTAAGGAGCCCTTCATAAAGATGGTGAGGCTCTGGCACAGCTGCCCAGAGAAACTGTGGTGCCCCATCCCTGGAGGAGCTCAAGGCCAGGTTGGATGGGGCCCTGGGCAGCCTGAGCTGGTGGGTGGCATCCCTCCACATCAGCTGTGGGTGGATGGGCTTTGAGGTCCCTTCCAACCCAAACCCTTCTATGAATTTATGACTCTATGATTCTACGATTCTATGATAAGGCAGGAGGGAAGTCACATACTCAGGATTAACTCTGGGTCGTGGTCAGTGAAATAAAAATCCTGGTTGCTTTCAAAAATCAAATGCTCCACAGCTTACAGGAGATGGTGATGCAATGCTCCTTCTTTCCTACCTAGGGACACAGAAAAGAGCAGATAGATTGTTTCAGGTATTGCAGGTGTTAAGTTTTATAAAGCTGGGAGATCATGGTACTGGTCATAGGAGAAACAGTGTTTTCATCGAATATTTTATATTCTGATAAATAAAGTTGCACTGGATGAAAATATTTGCCAATGTTTAAATAGTAAAAAAAATGTATATTTCATAGGTAAAGTTATAACAGAGAGCCAGTGAAGTTCATGCCATGCTTTAGAAAACAAGCAAACAAACAAAATCCATGAACGATAAGCTGAGGGAACAGAGTGGGTGAACCATAGAATCATACAGTCTGAAAGGTACTTCTGGAAATCATCAAGTCCAACCTCCTGCTAAAAGCCATATTTGCTTCTGCTTTTGTATCCTCACCACCCCATGGAGCTGTATGCTCAGCCTGTATTTCTTCAGAGTATAACAACAAAATCAACTTGATTGATTTTGTCACTACAGATATTTGTCAATTTAGGTATATTATACCAGATGCATGATTCAGGTTGTTAACAAGAACTTCAGCTTGCAAATTCACAATCTCTTGTAAAACCAAGGACCAAGATATGTCTTATAAGGGCCTATAGCTTACATGTACATGCATACTGTGCACTTGCAATCACTTGTTATAGCAGTCTGATGCAAATCCAAGACTGACAGAAGCCAACTGGCTTTGTGCAGGTTCCTCAGCCAGTCTTACAGCCAGGGCTGCACTGTCACTTGATGTGCTTTGCAGCAGGATATATTATTACAGGGAGCATGCGGATCGTGTAGATTTGTCTGCTAACTTCTGTTTCTTTCCTAAGCTATGCACTATTTTTATTCCTGGCATTTACCAAGCAGGTATCCATGAAAATTGTTGGTGTTATCCTGTCAGTTTGGGGCGTAGCTGGGAAAAATAGCAGCAATGAAAGAAGTGTCTGTGTGGTTTGCTTATAGTCAAAAATCAGAAATTTGAAAGCACCAATGAGCCTAAAACAGAACATAAATCTTGTTTTTTCAAAATAATAATAACTTCTTAAAACTAAAAAAGGGAAATCATTGGTCATAGGCTGATTCCCCAGGATAGGAAGGTTTCTGCTGGAGGCAGAACCTTCCCCTGCATGATTTCAGTACCACATCTTCTCACCTGGCTTCCCCTGCTGTTGGTAGCACTGCACCCACCCTGCTGTAATCTCAGCTCTCTTCTTGGAGGTTCCACCTTTGTGCCCTCTGCCCCACGCTGCCCCAGTCCCCTTCACTGGGAGAATGAGATGGTCAGGGCTTTCCCAGCCCAGCTGCTATCTGTGCTCCGCTGTCCCTTTTTGTCCCCGGAGGCACAGCCAGTCTTTTGGCTTGTCTTTTCATTAATTAAATGTCCTTGTTGCCATGGATATAATGATCACCCTGCTCTTTTTCCACTGGGCACTCCCCTGTGTACTTCTGTTCCTGAGGCTCAACAGGTTTATGGGCCGCTGTGCATCCTAAAGGATGAGTGCTTATATTTCTTTGCACTCAGTGTGCAGAATTTCCGTGGAGCCCAAGGGGAAACTTTTTTCCCAGGCGACCCTTGAAGTCTCTGTTACGGTTGAACCATGTCAGACACATGTAGAGACCTGCACACCCCTTCTGTAACACCCACCAAAATAATAATAATAATTAAAAAAAAAAAAAAGGCAAAACAAGACAACAACAACTAAAAGTAGTTTTAAACACTTCTAGAAAACACAGGCTTTGGCATACTTAGTTAAGGCCAAAAGTACCAGCAGGAAGGAGCAAGAAGCGCTGCGCTCCCAGAGGAGTGTTTCCAGTTTTCCTGATCCTGAGTGTTTTCTAGCCGTAATGCTGCAGTGAGCATGTGGAAGTGGCAGTTTGTGTTTGCTTCAGTGCCTGGTTTTGTTCTCAGTAGCGTGCTGCATTCGGCAGGCAAAAAGTGCGTGGGGATGGCAGTGCCCCCACTGCCCTCTTCTGTGCCCTCTGACACTCTGCGTCCAGGCACGAGTCTGCTGTTTGCTTACCTGAGCTGGGAAATGATTTAACAAAAACCACGGGCAGCCTCTGTTCTACCTCAGGGGCAGCGATGTCAGTGCTGTGGCTCTCCCCAGTGTCTTGCTGCCCCCCTGGGGACGCAGGATGCTGCTATCCCATGGTTGGCACACTCGATGAGATCATAGCATCATGGAATCATTTGAGTTGGAAGGGACCCTTAAATGCCATCTGGTCCAATTCCCCTGCAGTGAGCAGGGGCACCTACAGCTCCATCAGATGCTCAGAGCCCCGTCCAGCCTGACCTTGAGTGTCTGCAGGAACAGGGCATCCACCACCTCTCTGAGCAACATGTTCCACTACCTCGCTACTCTTATAATAAATAACTTATTCCTTATATCCAATCTAAATGTCCCCTCTTTTATTCTGAAACCATTTTCCCTTGTTCCATCCCAAGAGACCCTGATAAGGAGTCTGCCCCCTTCTTTCTTATAGACCCCCCTTAGATACTGAAAGGAAGATGACCCAGAGCTCACTGCAGGTGAAAGGCTCACTCAAGAAAATCTATAGGCTGGGAGATGATGTCAGTCACCCTCAGAAATCTTTCCACTTCTTAATGGTAGCAGTTGCTGATCTATATGGACACCCATTTTGAAGACAGTAACTTTATTCTCGTCAGTAATTCTATGCCCTGTCGTCCTTGCAAAACAGGCTGAGCTATTTCTGAGGTCATGGCCCAGATCTGTGTCTCTACAATGAACTTTGACTGGGGTCATGCATTTAGTTCGCAGCGTGTCTGCAACTGAATGGACATTGCGCTGACCCTCACTGAAGAAGCCAGTACTGAAAATGCTGCCTTCAATAATTAATAGTTACTCGCTCGGATCCTCAGGGCGGTCAGTTAGGGCAGCAGATGTCGGGAGAAGCTGGGGCAGATGGCCTTGAGCCCTGTCCTGCCACCAGTTGGAGGTCACTAAGTATATGGACTCTCGTTCAAGTGTGTTTTCAGTCCCTCCTTTTTGCCCCAAATCAAATGACACAGTTGATAATTATCCTTTCAATTCCTGCACCTGGGAAGAAGGAATAGACAAACTTCGCTATATTTGGGTCTCAATCTGAAGGAGGGATGTAGCAGTGGCATTCTGTGAAGCTCAGGAATTGAAATAGGCTTCGTGGCATTGTAACATATGGAAGACAATGTTTTTTTTTACCAAAGCATGTGAAATCTGATGGGATAGAGAAGCAAATGACTGTTCTTTTTCTCTTTTATTCTACCTAGAGAGGAAAGAAGAAAGGAAACACCTCCAGTTAGAAACACACCTTGAGGTATTTCCTTATCCAGTCTCATTTTTAGTAGCAAATGTCAAAGATCACAAAAACCTCGAGCAGCATTTCTTCTTCACAATCTATATTCTGTCAGAACAGCTCCTGAAATTTAGAACAGAAGAAAGCACGTCTGTTTGATTCTATGTAAAAAATAAAATGAGATAAAATATACATGAGTATGTTTGCTTTTTTTCTTATAAACAGCTGTAAAATTCCACTTTTTTGAGGCAGCATATCAGAAATCTAGCAGCTGCTTAGGCTTTTTCATTAATGTGAAAATACACCCCATTGGTCAAAGCACAACCTCCCAATAAACATTAGCTTACGCATGCTTAACCAGACCTGTTAGGCTTCAGTCTGCAGCAGGAGTGCAGGGCAGGATTCAGATTAAGCGTGGGTCATTCTGAAACTGACCGTGGGCAGCACCAGCAGAAAGGAGGACACTTCTTGCAGAAATCCCCACACAGGGTTATGTGACCTCAAAGTAAAAACCTCAAAGATCAGAGGATGTTACTTCTCACTCATCGGGAGTTCATTTCACCTGTTGCCATTTGCTGCATCATCACTGAAGCACTGATTTAGGCTTTGCTTGACCCAACTCAGGCTGGATGGGGCTCCGGATTCCTGATCTAGCTATAGGTGTCTCTGTTCATTGCAGAGGAGTTAACCAGAGTAACTTTAAAGATCTCTTCAGACTCAAACAATTGTATGATTCTATCCTATGAACCCCTTTGTGATCCATTTATCATTATCCACCTATGTTCCCCCTATGGCCTGTGCTGCAGGTGGAGTGGCTCCTCTGGGGCAGGACTGAGTTTCTCACCATGATTGTACCCAGCTAGTAGAGATGCCACCTAGCTGTAGTGCTTCTGCAGGAGTTTGGAATTATAAAACATAGCCTTCTTTTTCCTTTAAGAGTTAGCAAGAAGTCTGCACACATCCACATAGCCCTTGTCAAACTACATGGTAGCAAAGATTAACCAGCAAAAGAATGTACAGCTGGGAAAATAATAGAAATGAATATCATTAAATGCATCTGGTTTGACAGGAAAATTAAGATAAGGCCATAAGCCCTTAATAAGGCTAAACATTATAGACATACAGGGAGGAGATTAGGAGGATACCAAATAACAGTCTGCACAAAGTGATTTAGCGCAGGGCTGTGATAAGGTACCACCATACCCTTCTCTGAACAAGATGCTTAGGGTCTGACAAATGAGCGAAGCGCACCAGTCTCCCCGGACACAGAAGTGAAAGGTGACAAGATTTACTATGCCCATTTAGCCCTGGGCCCACAAAGAACTCGGCTCTCATTATTTTCAAGGAGGCTGTGGTGCTAAACATGCTGGGGCTGCCCTCCTCACTTTGGAGTGCTGCCATTGTTGCCACTGAGGGCCACCGGCACAGCATCAGCTGCACCTCGTGGCCCCAGCACTCCACATGAAGCCAGGCCAGCTGCAGATGGCAACCAGCAGCGAACTGTCTTGTGAGCCACTGAGGGCCAATTGCTCTGCACACTGCCAGGAAGAGTTATGGGATGTCCACTTAACCCCAGAGACACTTTCCTTCACTTGTGGCAGACAGAACGATCTTAATGTGGGTTTCTGCCTGTTTAACACACCAGTGCTGGGTGAGGAAGCATCAAAGGCTTCTTTAAAGTTCCTTTCTCTTTTTTTATACCATAAATAATTCCTTAGGTAATTCTGATGCTTCTTTGATTTAGACATTTCATGGAATCATTGAATATCCCAAGCTGGAAGAGACCCACAGGGTCATCAAATCCAACTCCTGTCTCAACGATTCAATTCTGTGGAAAACATTTTGCCCAAATCTTAGATGTGTTAAAACATCCTTATTGGAAACTGGAGATCTCCTTAAGGCTTTTGACCCTGCTAATTATTTTATTTTTGCCCAGCAGATCTCCCAAGGTCAACGTTTCCAGCCAAAATCACCCTTGCAGTAGCCAGGTTGGTTAATGCTGCTAATCATAGGGTTATGCTATGAAGAGATCTTGATAGAAAAAAAAAGAAACCTACAATATTTTATCCCTTGTTGAGACAGCCTGGCAAGCGGCTCTTATGGTGGGGTGCTGAGCTATAAAACCATCAAAGGCAGAGGCACCAAGGGGAGCACAGAGACAATCAGCTCTTCAGTTTCCAGCCAACCAGGCTTCTGAGTTCAGGAAACTGATCGCCTCTAGCAGCTCCTTAGCAGATCTGCTGAGAAGTTAGGATTTGCTCAAGGAAACAGTACCAAAGGTATTCCCAGTGGCTGAACACTTGTTCCTTGTGCTGTGCAGCTGAGCTTCACTTGGGAGCATTGTTCACTGTTTTTTACTGGACTTGGTGTGGGAGAAAGCAAATCAGGGTTTCTCTGTGGTTTATCCAGAGTCCACGAGTGGTTTTTGGGGTAGTAAGTCAAATAATTATTCATCAAGCAGTCACGAAGCAAATATTCAGGGGTCAAGATTTCCTTCCCTAGTTCCACATAGGTCACACTGGAAGTACTGTCACATATTTCCATGGAAACTACAACAGACACAAAGAGCAAAATAACACTGTTTGATGGAGCAGATTCTCAGCTACAAAAAACTCTTTTTCAACATAGTTACCACTATTTGCTATGTATTTTTGTCCACAATGACCAAGAGCCTGCATGCTGTGCACATAAAAACTTGCAGCAGTGGAGGTGACCAACTGTCTCACGGCTGCTGTGATACCATCATTGCTAGGAAAGTGTTGTCCATGTAGTCTGTCCTTCTTTGGCCCAAAGAGACAGAAGATGCCAAAGCTGGTCTATACGGTGAGTATGACAGAACACCCCAACCAAGATTAGCAATGTGCTCCATGCTCTTCAAATTGGCATGGTACCCAGTGTTATCATGTTGCAAGAGAAAGACTGTCTTCTTCTCTGGCCTGACTTGGGAAGTTTGAGCCTTCAGCTTAGTCACTGTTATGATCTAGCTGTTAAAGCTGATGGTTTGTCTGGGTTCCTGGAAATGCAGAAGAATCATCCATTTCCTATCTCAAAATACAGTGCGCATCAATGTACTCGCTGAGGTCTGCATCTTGAACATGTTCTTCATCGTGGAGTTCACATGTCATTTCATGGACTGCTGTTTCGACCTCAGCTTGTAGTGGCAAAACCACATCTTGTCACCAGTAATGAGGCTTTAAGTGTCAGTTTCCTGGATCACATGGTATTGGTTCAATAGATCCTGACAAACTTGCATATGAAGTTCTTTCTGTTCCTGTATGAGCAATCATGGCATCCAACTTGAACAAACTTGGTGATACTCTAATGTTGCCAGCACCATTTTCAACAGACTGAAGCAGGTATTCAGTTCTGTACAGTTCTGTGGTCATAATCCACAGATTTGTGCAGATGATTTGATTGAGACTTTCTTCATTTTGTGGTGACAGTGATCCTGGCCGTCTGGAATGTGGCTTGTCTTCCATTTTGCTGTCACTGCTGCTGAAACACACTGCCCACCACTTACCATGCTCACATTCACTGCTTTGTCTCTGTAAACATTCAGTAAGTCGTGATGAAGATCAGTGGATACCATTTTTTCTGCATGGAGGAACTCAGTCTCACACCTTTTCTTTACACATACATCCCTTTTAGATGGCATTTTGTCAGACTGCCCCACTGCTGTCACACAGCAACAAAATGTAATGGGATATTGGCGGGAAGGTTCAGCCTCTATGGCCATACCACCACCATTTGCCTTGATGTCATGAGTTGACATGATAAAATAGGAGGCATTACTTTTGGAGTAGCCCTCATGCATAGTGGCCCTGAGTGAGGACTAAAAGAAAGGAGATTTAGGCTGGATGTAAAGAAGACATTTTTACAGTAAGAATGGTGAGGCACTGGAACAGGTTACCCAGAGAGGTGGTGGATGTTCCATCCATAGAGATGCTGAAGATCAGGGTGGACAGGGCTCTAAGCACCTGATGGATCTGTAAGTTCCTCTGTTCATTGCAGGGGAGTTTGAAACAGATGGCCTTTAAGAGTCCCTTCCAACTCAGGTGGTTCTATGATTCTATGATTTCATTTGGATAAAATTAACCCAAATCTAACTGAGAGACTTTCTCCCAGACAGAAATTTTGGCATTGCCCTACTGCTAAATTCTCACCCCCGTGATGGGACCTGTTTGTGACAAATACTGAGGAAGGCATGGAGAGAAGAAGGATTCTTCAAGGAATTATTCAGAGCTCTCAGGTAAACACAGGTCCCTCCCAGTGATCCTCCTCTTAGGTGCTCATGTTGGGGACAAAGGTGCTGATAGTGCCCTATGGAGACTGAAATCAGTGCCTGGAAGTGATGTGTCCATCAGGTCTCCACTACCAGATGAGGACAAGACTCACAGGGAAGCCAAGGGCAGGGTGCAGGATTGAACATCCCCCGGGGGGGATGCAGACAACCGCAGCCCAGACCTTGCTCCCACTCACCATCATTGTTGCCTCCCACTGACCAGCTGCCTGCGCTCCCTGGCCCACAAGCAAAATGGGTAACACAGCCTCCATTCAGTAAAGATTAAATGCCTGAAATGAGCCACGCCTCCCAACAATTGCATCCTCCAGGAGGAGTAGCATTCAATAGCCAGGGATCCCATTGATCCCTGCCATAAAGGAGGTGGGGGCCTGCTGGAGAAAGGCTCCACGCTGCCCCTCGCACTCACTCCTGCTCTCCAAGTCTCATTCCTCTGATGTTCCCCTCTGCCCACATTGCCGTCACCCTTGGTGGCATTTGTCTCCCCAGGCGGAGACCACAGCCTCAAAAAATTCCCCTGTTTTTGCTGCAAGGCACCTCACTTCCCTGTGACCACATTAGAACCATCATTTTACAACTCTCTCTCTAACAATTAGTTGCTATCATTCACACTGTGCAATCAGCTGTTAAATCCTCATTTATGTGAATTTGAATGTGAATGTGCTGTTCAGCAAAATGTTAGATTGCCATGTTTACAAATATACTACAGGTATTTAGAAATTTAGATGATACAAAACATACTGCTTAAGCTACTTGTGATGCCAGTTTAAATAACTTAAGCCTATTTATCAGTTATTTAGCGATTCTTTGCACATACTGCTGTTTTCCTTCGTGCCACCCCTTGTCACACAAGCAAAAACATGCTTGTTTTTTAAAAAAATAGATGTATAATCTAATAATTGGTAATCTCAGCGAGAGAATTTAATTACATATAACCTCCACATGGGTAGCATGACTTAACTGGAACACGTTTTTCTAATCCATGAAAGCATTAGAGAGGAAAATAACCTCTTTGGCTTAGTGGTAGTTAGAAGTGCTACCTTACAGACTGTAATATGTCCATGTGAAGTGATTTTTCCAAAGCCATTTCAGTATAATAAGCTCAAGAATTAGTTTCAAGTTAAAGTTTATCTCATTATGTGCTCTGACCTGTACGCATCTCACACTTGCCATCAAAGCTGTTTTCTTCTAATGGTTTTCCTTCTATGTAGTCGGCACGCTTAGCCCACTTAGCTGCACAAAACCTGCCTCTGACACAGAAACTCTTCCTCTAGCCCTTGCTGGGACTGCTTTTGGAGGAGGTCTCTTCACCTGGCAAGCAGCACTGTCTTTCTGTCCAGAGCACTGGAGTAAAGGCCACCCTCATCCCCCATACAAGGACAGGGTGGCATTCCCATAGGCGGCCACCTGAAACAGAAATGCTTTGGAAGCCAAGGAAAACTGCATGCTCACTGTTCTGGGAGTGCCTGAGAGGTAATACTGGCACTGTTAGCAGCAATATGCATATAAGCAGGACAGTAGATCATAGATGGCGCAGATTTACTTCCTAAACACAGGTGTCTGACACACTTGTCCTACCTATCTTCTATCCACAGAGTATCTCAGCAAAGAGGAAAGGAGCTATTCCAAAATGAAGCTCTTATCGAACAATACGGGTTCTTGAAAGGCAGGTCCTGCTTGACTAACCTGACCTCTATCTGTGATCGAGTGACCTGCCTGGTGGATGAGGGAAAGACTATTAACATAGACTACAGCAAAGCCTTTGATGCTGTCTCCCACAGTGTTCTCCTGGGGAAGCTGGCAGCCTGAGTCTTGGACAGATACATTTTTTGCTGGGTAAAGAACTGGCTACAGGGCTACAGGTACAGGAAGAGGTGGTAAAAGGAGTCAAACACAGCTGCCAACCAGTGGAGTAACAATGTGATCTCAAGGCACAGTAGCCTGGATGCAGACACAGATGAGTGCAGGAGGAATGGTTACTACTCAGCCTGTAAACATTGCAGTTGGTACCACAAGCTTCACTGCAGAAAGAGGGACAACATGGTTCAGTATTGGCACAGCTGTTCCCCAGTCAGATTTATGGAATCACAGAATCATTAAGATTGGAAAAGACCTCTAAGATCATTCAGTCCAACTGTCAACCCGCCCCCACCATGCCCACTGCCCACCTCCCTTGGTGCCTCATCCACACGGCTCTTGAACACCTCCAGGGACTCTACCGCCTCCTTGGGCAGCCTGTGCCACTGCCTCAACCACTCTTGCTGAGAAGAAATGGTTCCTAATATCCAATCTGAACTTCTCCTGGTGCAATTTGAGGTCGTTACTTCTCATCGTATCACTGCTACATGGGAGAAGAAACCCCATCTCACCACAGCCTCATCTGAGGTGGTTGTAGAGATTGATGAGGCCTCCCCTGAGCCTCTTCTTGTCCAGGCTGAACAGCCCCGGTTCTGCCAGCCACTCCCCATCGCACTTGTGCTCCAGATCCTTGCTGCCCTTCTGCAGTGACATTCCAGGGTCTTGGTATCTTTCTTGCATCAAGGGACCCAAAACTGAACACAGCACTCAAGATGCAGCCTCACCAGTGCTGAGTACATGACTGGCTGATTCCCAGCCCAACAATTTTTCTTAAAGTATATACGTGTTTTGGAAAGTAGATCTGCCTGCAAGGGAAAAAAAGAAATAACTTTCTTAAAGATGAAAAGTCAGCTGTTCAGACAACCTTCAAAGCACTCCACTTAATCTGCAGGGCCTGGTGCTGCTTTTCGCGCGGCGGATTCTCCCAGCTCACACACCTTGAGACAAAGGCCAGGACTGAGGCTGGGAGGGGGCGGGGGGAGGTTTTTTGTGCAGGATGAGTAGTAAATTTATGCCGGAGACTGCCCGGAACAGGCTTCAGAAAATGGATGGAGTGTCTTCTGGAAGAAAAGGCCCCTAAGTAAACTCCGACACCATTCAGGAGATTTGCTCCGACACTTCACAAGTGGAGAGGGAAGAAAGGAAAATCTGCTGCCAGGTTTGGGGTGTTTATCAGCTCCCCTCCAGACACTTGACCCTGTGCCGGGGACCCCCTAATCCGCTGATCTGCATGCGGGAGCCTGGCAGGCCGGCCCGCAGCAGCCCCTGGATGGGCCGGGGCCCCCTCCATCCCCCGCCTCACATTGTGCGCCTCTCACCTTCTTCAACCCCCCCCCTGCTCCCCCCAAGCTTAATTCTACTCACAAATCGTGAAATAAGTTGTTTGGGCTGGGTTGGCCGAGGGAATTGTCCTCCTAATGAAACAGGCTGTTCATTATACAGGGGTGGAAGGAAGGTTTAGCGCTCCCATACCCCAAGACCCATGCAGGTTAGCGCTGTGAGACCAGAGAGGGACAAAGGAATGAATAGCCAGCGCTGTCAAATCAGGCTTACAAACAGCTTGGCATACAAACAGTTACTGCTTGTGTGCATGTGGATTTAGGGTCCCCCATCTCTTAATGGCTCAGATTTGTCAGTACAAATTGCCCAGTGTTCAAACTGTTTGCGAAAGGAATGAAATGACCAAAAATCAGTTTGTTTTAGGAGTGTTTCCTCCCCTCCCCACCGCAGAAAGAATAAGAGAAAGAAAAAAGAAAAGGTGGACAGAGAAGCGCCCGCTCTGACACTCGGCAAAGGGCAACCTGGCTTTGCCAGCACCCCGAGCTGCTTCTTTGCAAAGCAGCAGAAAGTCCAATGGAATTAATTCCCGTATCTGTGGGTTTGCAGAAAGCATTTAAATGCTCTCTGATGCCTGCTGATTGAAACCGTTTGCAATATTTTGTAAGTTTTTAATTGCAGTGATCATTAACTATCGCTATTTAGATTTATGAACTCCTTTGTTCAGAAACGATGTTTGAGCTGGGTGAGAGCAGTCTGATTTTCATAGGGTAGGGTGACTTATTTTGACTAATGAATTGAACTGAGAAGAAATCCCAGAGTGAGAGTGCATTGTGGAAAATTTTTACCAGGTGATTTATCACCAGAGGGACACTTTAAATCTGGCTTGGTTTTATTAAATCTGCCACGCATTTATTAAAGCTGGAGCAGGAATAATAGCTGCCTGCAATATCACATAATGACCGTCATTCCACAAAGCCCCAAAATAGCCAGCCAAATATGTTCCTAAAGTAACAAACAAGGATAATCTCAGGACGTGTCTGAAATAACTTGCCAGCCTCATCTGACACGACGTTTCAATGACAAGTAACTGCTTTCAGAACCCACTGCCTCTACTCAGGTGGAGGAACGGAGTTGAGCAAGGGCCCATAAAATGCTATATATACCCTGAGATGGCTGCAATGATCTGGGTTACAGCTGTGCTGCTACAGCTCAGACACGTGATAGAGACGAATACATCTGGATCTGAACCCCACATAATGGAGAAAACACCCAGCTCCCACTCAGCACCACAACAAGAGGAAGGATGGCAAAGATCTGGGCCCACAGCAGTGCAAGGTGCCTCCCAGGGTGGATCAGGCAGGAGGGACATAGTTAGTGGGCATGATGGTGATGGGTTGATGGTTGGACCAGGTGATCTTAGAGGTCTTTTCCAACATTAATGATTCTATATGAAGTACAGGGACCTAGGTGGGAAGGGAATGGAACTGGGGACAGAGTGAATGACCCAAACAGCATGAAAAGAAAAGACAGAGAAAATGCTGACTGATGGCAAAAAAAAAATGGAAGTGTGTAGGATTGCTGGAGCTTGCAATAGGGTAGCAAAGGAGCTATTGCATTTTGGAAAGGACAGAAGGCTGAGTCCGTATGGAGGTCTGGTAGCAGAATGACAGCTCTAATGGCACTGCAGTACAGTTTTAGATGGAAGCATCTTAAGAAAATGATAGTGTTATTGAGAGCTGACAGTCTACTGGAAAATAAGGAGGGATGCTCTTTCTGAAAGCCTTATCAACAAGCGCCTTCTCCCCACTTTTTAAACCGCAGTTACCCAGAATTTCTGAAAATAAGAGCACAGTGACTAAAATTGTCTGCCCCAACAATGAGCCTTCCCTTCTCCAGTGTGCAGACCCTTCAGAAAACACAGGGCTGAGACTTGCCAGCTGAAAGTCTATAGCCCTGGGACACCTGGTCATCCTTCAAAACGCGGCGGAGGCTAAAAGTTAAATGTATCCCAGCTTTTGTAGAGACGCTGGAGGATAAATAGCATTGTGTAGATTTTTTTGCCCGGTATCACATTAAGGAGAGAAGACTGAGGGTTTTTTGTGTATGAGAACGGACAGTGCACCAAAGCACCCTGGTAACACTGAGTCACAGCAACGTTTTGTAACTATTTTCCATGCCAGTGTTGTTGAGTCTTTCATCATTTAATTTAAAGCATTCACATCCTCTTGATGTAATTAACGCCTTATTTGTAGGTTTCCCAGGATCAGTAAGCATCACTAGCAGCATATGTACTGTTTACGCACTGTGCTTTTAAAACAGTTACGAACTGTGTCGCCATTAGAAATGGAAAGACAATACAGCCCGGCATCGCTATTTTATGCTTTTGTTAGTGTGAGGAAGAAGGGAAAATATGATTATAATGTTTTTAAATTCAGCTGCAGCTAAAGGTCCGTGCACAGGAGTTCAACAGTAAGATTTTTAAAATTCAAAACATAAGAATAAGCAGCACTTCATTGCAGAGTTGAAAGATAATTGTGCAATTAACTGTATGAGGTCAATAAAGCCAGAGCTGGATGCTTCTGACAGATAGGAATAATCAATTCAGCCTCTGTATGAAAGGCTTGAAGGTAGCAATGGAGAAATAACACAGCACAAATGTTTCAGTGTTGTAATGAACACCAGACAAATCATTATTGATTTTTTTTTTTTTAAACTTGCTTTAAGTGCAGACTCACAAGTATCTTCTTTGATTAAGTGTAACTTTAGAATATTGTTTTAAGTTCAGTCTCTGTCCCGATCCAAGCAAGGACGTTGATTTATACATGCAGTGAAATCTCCTTGTTGCTGTTTTGGTACACAGGTAGTTGCCAGGAGAATGACCATCGGTGATCACAGAATCGTAGAGTCATGGAACTGTTTGATTTGGAAGGGAACCTTAAAGGCCATCTAGTCCAACTCCCTTGCAACGAACACCCACAGCTCCATCAGGTGCTCGGAGCCCCATCCATCCTGACCTTGAGTGTCTCCAGGGATGGGGCATCCACTGCCTCTCTGAGCAATGTATTCCCTGCCTCACCACTCTTATCATAAATAGCTTATTCCAAATATCCAGTCTAAATATCTCCTTTTATAGTTTGAAACCATTTTCACTTGTCCTATCCCAACAGACCCCACTAAAGAGTCTGTCTTTTACTCTCCCTTTAGATAGTGAAAGACTGCTATCAGGTCTGCCCAATTGTGTACTGTTGTGTTTTGCAGGGGGCAATCAGCTGAGCTCTCCTCATACTTGAATATATCAAAATTCATTTAAAAGTCAAAAGATGTCCAGTGGTGATCACACTGATGTGGTGACACTGGCAGAAAATGAAACATCTTCATGCCACCAAATGTTCTCAGCCCTTATGGCTACAGCTTTATGCTGCAGGCCACGATTTGACTTCTTCTGGGTGTCTTCTGTGCCCTAAAGAATTTGGAAAGAGAGAGGCACTTGCTGAGCACGGCGTCTCTCAGTGCATCCCATCCACCTGCAGTGCCACGGTCTGGCCATTAAAACAAACCTCGTCCTGCAAAACAATTCAATTTCAAGTGATTAAAAGGATTAATTTGGTGATGCTGCAATCAGAGCAAGAGCACGTGATTCATTATTCATCAATTACGGGTCTCATCCGCACACGGCTGATTAGGGTGCATCATTGCCTCAAATTAAGCACGAAAAAGATGTTTTAATGCAACCATATGGTTCTACTTCAGAAGCAGTTAGCTTACAAATTGAGCACATTGACTAGTCATAACTATTGATGAATGAGAGAAGAGTGCACCAAATTTATTTAGAGTTTCCCCACCACTTGCTCTGCGTGGGTTTTTTTTTAATGTGATCTAATGAATAAGCGAGTCAGCTTTAATTGTCAACTCACTCTTGGATGAAAAAGAGAGCCTCCAAAAGACCCTTTTCCTCCTCCCTCTCTGCATCACTGGCTGGAAAAAAAAGGCTGGGGCGGATGATTTCTCCCCCTGGGCTGAAGGCAAACCCTTGTATTTCCTTTCTCTGTACTCAGTGGAGCAAGGTGGAAGTTAATCATGGTGTAGGGGTCAGACTGTGCACGCTCCTCCTGGGGGACAAGCGGGTGGTGTGGAGGTGCCAGCACTGCCCGGTTGCTGGGATGGAGGAAGGGACACAGCCAGGGCTCTGTTGTGAGGCTGGAGGTGAGCCCAGCAATGATTTCAAAATAAATTACTGGGCTGTCACACAAGTGCCCCCAGCTTCCCTTGTGCAAGAGGGGAGATTTAGGCTGGATATAAGGAAAAAAGTTTTTACAGTAAGGATGGCAAGGCACTGGAACAGGTTGCCAAGGAAGGTGAGGGATGCTCCATGTGTGGAAACACAAAGTCAGGCTGGATGGGGCTCTGAGCACCTGGTGGAGCTGTGGATGCCCCTGCTCACTGCAGGGGGGGTTGGACTAGGTGAGTTTTAAGGGCCCCTTCCAACACAAACAGTTCTGTGACTCTCTAAGTCTATGCAGAAAGATCTATAGTCTGGGGGACAGCAGCACAAGTTAAAGGAGAGATTCCCACATGCTTTACCCGGTGCTGGGTCAGGCCCTTCATCACCAATAAAGCCAAGCAGAAATGCTAACATATAAGAGAGGAGGCTTCTACCCAGCTTTCTGATCTCTGACTATTAGGGTGAGGGGTGACTTTTGAATTACAAATAATAACATTTTCCTTCTTTTTGCAAGTTTATTTTCAGTAAAATTACAACCTGTTATCCTTCCTAAGGAACCATCCAAACAAAGGAGGAGAGCCGCTTTGAACATCAGTTTTTAGGACATAGACTGCATAACTTATTTGTTTGCTTCCAGTTGAACCAAATAGCGGGAGCTCCACTTGTTTGCAGGCAATTGCTTCCTCTTGCTGGGTTATTTAATGCACGTTCCCAGGCTCCAAGCCTAGAACCAGGTAAAGTGGTACAGACCAAAACGTTCCATATTGAGTTCATTTATTGTCATACACCAACATACAAAATGTCTCACCTTCAACGTAAATTTGGAACACATTGTGGTGATTTGAGCTGGTATTTGTTCAGACTTGGCTTTGTAATTCTTCTCAGGCTTTCAGGTTTCTGTTCTTGTTCAGAATTAGCAAATTATTTCAATTCATAGGAATTCCCGAGGTTTGGGTGAACTCTAACACATCTGCAGCTACCTGAACTCGGTGGCTTTGCGTTGCTGCTCTGTAACCACAAAACACAAACTCATGCAAGTTCTTTGCTCGTTTTCTCTTTTGCTTTCTCATGAGAAACAGAACACGTCAGACAAGCAGGACTTTACCTACAATGGAAATGTTTCTTTATGGGATCCCCACAGGCAAAATGGGAAGCGGAATGATTAGACAATAAGCAAGTATTTTCCTCCTATTAAAGTAAAATGCAGACTTACGTTGAGTTTGCAGATCAGTGAGGATCACATTTTCCTATGTGATTTTCATGTATTTTTTCATCCATCACATACACTATGATTAATTGTTTCCTCCTCAAGCTTTAAAAGGAAGGGGGTTTCAAATCAAAACCAGCATCCATTAAATTTAATTAATTTCTCCTGCAGCTGGCCTGGTAAAGAGGCACCTGCTAATTGCAAGCCATTGCTAAACTGTAGATCAGCTGGACTGTTCTGCTCGCTGCTGGGAAGGACATTAATATTTTTCCCTCACATGTTAGCACCGCAGAAATTGCCACAGCAAATTAAGAAAGAAAATGTCAAGTTTAGGGCAGCAACAGAATGCATGCACAGGACAGCAGAGTACAGCCCTGAGACCAGCAAAGATCCTCTGGAGATCACCTGTGGCCAACGGGAGCAGCGTGAGTTACACTGCAGCCAGCTGGTACCATCACTGCCATTCACGGTGTTGCTGCCCCTGCCTGTTCTGACTGCAGGAAATTGTGTGCTCTCAGGAAAACCGGGTATTCTAGCAATAAATAAATAAAAAAGCAGTTTTGAATGTAGCATGGCCAGTTCATTCTGATGGAGAATCCCTGCTATTTGCATTGGACAGTATGACTCTTGCTTTTACTCAAGATTTTATCGTTTCACAAGTAAGAGAAATAAAAATGAGTAATGATGCCAAATGCCTCTGTTAGCATCATAGGATTACTCCTAGTTTGGAGATAAGCCATAGCACTGATGCAAACACACCTGAGCTAGCATTAAACATCGTATCAGGAAGGAAGAAAATGAGGAAAGCTCAGGTTGAAGTGAGGCAGAGCACATGTTGCCTGTGTCCCACACTGCTCAAGCCCTGCTCTGCTCTGACAGACCAGCCCCCCACTAAATGAAACGGGGGGGGAAGGTGTGAAAAAGCAGCAAGTGAGCATTTTGCCACTGGTGACATGCAGCCATACCCAATATCACAGACTCTCAGCCTTTAAAACAAACCAAAGGGCATGGAGATGGATTCCTGATAGTTTAGTAGAAACAGTACTTGAATATTCTAACCAGAAAGCCAAGCTGTGCCCTGACAGGCCTCAGGCTTCCCTGTGATACAGTCACACAACACAGTGAGCATTACTGTTGCCAACCCTCACAAACATCACAAAACTAATCGTAGTAATACAAGCATGAGAAAACAGTGGGAAATCAACACATTGGGTTCTATTTATACATTTCCTTCCACTGCCATACTTTCCCCCTCTTAGCAGGAAGGCCCAGGCCTGGGCACTGCCTGCCCTGTGGGTGCTGTGGAGGCGGTGCACCCATCAGGGCAGTGGGTCATTCTACAGAGAGGGGGCTGCCAAGCTGATAACAAAACATCTTTCTTACAGACATCCAGGAGCTGGGACAGCCTGATGGAGAGAGAAACCATGTGTGGAGTTTTACCAGGAAGACATGTTTCTGTTAACAGACACACGAAGCCACATGAACTCTGTTTCACTGAGTTGGTCTTTACCCTGTCACTGCTGGACCGTGACTAATCCTCTTGAACTGAATGGCCTCAAAGCCTCTCATCAGCCACCCTCACACGCCCACAGCAGCTGCCCCTCTGCCACCACCTACCTGCCAACAAGGGCTGCAGGAAGAGCTGTGTGGGCAACTGATGGCTCAGGAACTTTGGACTGGCTGCTGTGCTGTCCTCCAGCCCCAAGGCACTGCTCTGCCAGCCTGGAGAGATCCAAGTGGCTGGAACACGGAGGGAGTGAAACATCATACCCCCATGCAGCTGCAGTGCCAAGAGCAGACTCATAGCAAACCGTACATGGGGTGGAGTTGCAGTGCAATCATTTGCATTCATTTAAATGTTAAGAGATGTAAACATTTTACTGAGCTGAGACTGGATTCTGTGAGATCATACAATGGCTTGGGTTGGGCTGGAAGGGTCATCAAAGCCCACCCAGCCAAATCCTGCTGCAGTGAACAGGGCTGCCCCCCACCAGCTCAGGCTGCCCAGGGCCCCATCCAACCTGGTCATGAGTGCCTCCAGGGATGGGGCACCACAGCTTCTATGGGCAGATATGACAAAGCCTCACCAACCACTTAGTAAAAAATTTCCCCTTTATGATGTTTAATCACAATCTCCCCTCTTTTAGTTTAAAGCCATTTCCACTTGGTCCATCACTACCAGATCAAGTAAGAGGTCCCTCTCCAGCTTTCTTGAAGACCCTGCTTAAGTACTGTAAGGTCACTCATTTGCTGCAGTAAGGATGGCTTCTTCCAAGCGAGCTTTGCCTCATCTTGTGCTTATAAGCACAGAGCAGCAAACTGGGTGATGTGGTCTGACCTTGCCAAACACCAGTTATTTTGCATGAAGTGCTTACAACTGTGCTCTTACTCTCGTAACCCCTGTCAGGAAGAAGGACACTTGCTGCTCCCACAAAGAAGGGACATTTGTTTCACATTTACTGCTGTGTAAGAGCCCACTTGCAAACAAAGTGCTGTGAAGTAGCTGTTGTGTTGCGTGTTAGTGGCCCAGGTTGATTTACAGCAAATTGTCTGTCTGTCAATATCTCCAGAATAGAACCTCTTTCCAGGCGGTAATATTCATGACTTAGTTAGCGTAGCCCTTCTGAATCTAGGAGCTGAGACCACACTTGAAATACAATGTCGTTCAGCAGCTAAATCACAGAAAGTGCTCACTCTGTAAACAGTGGCAGTATCAGAAAAGTTTGGAATGGCTGATTTAGCTCTAACTAGAGCTAAATTCGCTGTAGAGGATCCAAAAAGGGAATTTTCACCCCACAAAACATAAAAAATCAGTAGGAAAAAGAAAAGAAAACAAACACCTCCCATGCAAACCTTTTGTTTTAATCTAGGTGGAAGTGCTTTGTTCCATTTTAAGGTAATTTGGTTTTAGAATACAAAACAGGCACAAGTTTAGCAAAAAAAGAGAATACCTAAGTAACACATGTGTGAAATCTCCCATTATAAATACTAAAAGCTTCTGATTGATTTTCCAAGAGAGTCCACACCTGGGTAAGCCTGGCATAAATGTGTGGTATTTTGTGGCTATGCCAAGCGAACCTTCTTTTCTGCTCAATCCCTCCGGACAGGAGAGCTGTAGAACCAGGTAACCACATGCTGCACTTACAGCTACACTCAAGGCACAGAGGAAGAGAAGCTTCAGAGACAAACCCAGATCCTTGGTACATCCTCAGCGCTGGGTCATCCTGCTTGCTCTCATCTGGAGTAACAAAGGCAGAACCACTGATGAGGGTGGGAGGAATGTGGCAAGGTTTATCCGTCTGCTCGTACAGGAGTATTTCGGGAGCCATCTGGGAGTACTGAGGCTTGCAGGGAATGCAGATCTCTGTGGGGCTGCCAGTCCTGCTCATGTTGAGCAGCAGAAGAAAGGGAGCTAACTGCTAATGTTCAGTTTCACCCAAGAAATAACCATGTGTCAATCAATGGCTAGGACAAGTGAGCGGGTGGGCAGCCAGGAGGCTGCTCTTCCTACCATATGTCTTTTCTCTTGTTTTGGATCTGTGGAGGCATTCGTGAAGTGTCAGTACTCGATTCTTTCCATTACCTGGCTTTAATTAGCCCCCTAAAGCCCCTTTGTGTGGCTGGTGCTATCAACCAGGGCTCTGAATAGAAGCCACCCCTGTCAAAAAATTTTGGAACAAGCTCCTCTTGAATGGGCCCAATGAGCCAGGGGGCTGTTTCCTCCTTAATCCCACATTTAATAGCACGAGCTGGGGACAATAGGCAGCTTCTCCAGCTTTTTGCAGCTTGATTCCCTTTGACACATCCAGCCCTCTTTTGTCCCTCCAGTGAGGACACGCCACCTCCGCGTGCTGCGCACGGGACGTGATCCCCAAGTGTCACTGAGATGAAATGGCTTCAGGCAGTCTCAGCCAGAGGCCCCAGACTGCCAGCTACCTCACTGCCTCCGGTGCTGCCTTACCTGTGGGGAGGGCTCACTGCAAGAAAACCTGGATGCTGCCCTATTTTTTTTTTCCTATACTCCTCTAAGGATGTGTTTTCATCAAGGAAGTCAAGGATTATAAGATTTTGCCATGGCAACATGCTATTAGGAATGCAAATGCACAACTGGAAAAGGTGGGAGCCTTTATTTCTGATAATTAGATGACAAAAGCCTATAACATTACAATTTTCTACGTACTTCGAAACAAGAAAAATCATCCTCTCCTCTGTGATCTTCTTCTTCAGAACTGTTTTTCTCCAAAACGGAGCTTCTTGATGGAGAATATGGAAGAAATGAACAAATTTAATTCCATTTAAGTTTATTTGTTTGAGTTGTTCACCCAAAAAGTGGCAAGCTCTGCTTGACCGCCACTGTTTTGGGCAGATATTTGCTATCTAAAAAGTTGAGTAAAAGATGGGTGTGATCATCAGCCCGGGAGCCACATCTTCAAGCAGGAGAGTCTGCAAGCAGATGTCCAACCGAGGACCCTTTGTTTCAGTTTGCAGCACTGGATTCAGATTTGACCAAATACCTGCTGCATAGAATAGATGAACTAATTGGGAAGAAACAAACAAGAACCAGAAGTGCCAGCACATATGTAGTTGGCTGAGTGCAAGACATTGAGCAGCGCTGTGTACAAAGGACACCTGTTGGCATCTTTATTTGCTTGTCCATCAGTATTTATCTTTGATTACACACACACAAAAAAACACTTTTACTAACAACACAGAAGCAAGTGATGGTCATTCACAGTGTCGGGTTGCTCCCAGCTTAGGAAAAGAAGGCAAGTTTGATTATAGCATCTACTAATCTGGTCTGCTTTTTGCATTAAGGAACAATACACCATAATGTTGCTGGCCAAACGCTGGCCCAGATATCCACATGTGAACAGATATGTGTGGGGACTCTGCCTTTTTGGGTGGTGCGCTTAGGACTCTACTAACAGCCCTTGTTTTCCTAGTAACGAGTCTTCCAAAGAAACTTTCTTCCCAGAAAACAGGCCTGCTTACCAAAAAGATGAAGATACAAATGAGTAATAACTCCTCTAATTTGCCCGTATACTGCCTGATCAGACTATTTCTTTCCCCCCCAGCTATTCATACGGCCCTCTTTCAAGACCCTTCTAAAAATGAATTTCTTTCATGATGCCCGCAAACTCTCATCCTGCCCTCAGAGGATTTTCCTTTTTGCTAATTTGATGAAGACCACACACATGAAATCAAATGCTTTTGTCATTTGTTTCTCATTGTGCCCACTTTCTAAAAGGAAGCATCGCCTGCGTTGTCTGATCATAAACATTGGAGCTCACAATCTGGCGCATTTCCAAACGTTCATTTTTAAGGGCAGCGTTTTAGATAATTGTTAAGCTTCACGGTAACTATCAATTATATGACTCGCTGGAAGCTCTGATCACTTTCCTGCAGCCTGGTGTGCCTTATGTTCTCTTACCGAACCTGCCTTAAATCTCTTCATGCTTTTAAGACCTCACCAACTCAGGACAGGCAGGATTTCACCTGGTGACTTTGTCACTTGTAAGCTTACCCTGTTGTAAAACTATTCTCTTTAAAGCAGTATTATTAAAAGCCACATAAACAAGTATCCATTATTGAGAGTAATTAAGACTTATCCCAGTGGAGAACAGGAAAATCATATGGTACGTACTCCCAGCCACACAAGTACAGATTGTTATTGTAGTTCTCATGTTAAACAGTGTGGTTTTTTTAAATGATTTTCAGTCCAAGAAAATGCAGATGCATCACCCATCTAGGTGACAGAGGCCAAAACCTACAGCACTGCTACATCCATTAACTCAACACCTAACCCTTGTGTGCCTGGGTCCTCACATAAAATTCCTACTCGTGTGTTTCTTATTCTCACCTTTCTCCTTTTTCCTTGCTGCCCACAAGCTCCAGCATTATCTAAGATGCCTAACTAGGTTTTAAACTGTAAGATACAATTCATCCTAGGAGAAAAGTAGCTGTTTCTCATGAGATGATAGCCCCTATTCCCTAAGCTCATCCTCTCTAACACCCTTGACACTGCTGTGACATCTCCCACTGATGCCCTATTGCCCAGATATTATCCTGCTAGGCAGGCCAGAAGGGTTGGCATGGAGATATCATAGAATCACAGAAGGGTTTGGGCTGGAAAACGCACGCTGTCCATGGGCAGAGCTGCCCCCCACCAGCTCAGGCTGCCCAGGGCTCCATCCAACTTGGCCTTGAGCACCTGCAGGGATGGGGCACCACAGCTGCTCTGGGCAGCCTGTTCCAAATGTTCCAGCACCTCACTGCCCTCTGAAGAAAGAGCTTCCCCCTGACACATAACCTAAATGTCCTGCTACTCAGTCTCAATGTCTGTTCCAATGATTAAGATGTTGAAGAACACTGATCCCCAGGAAGAACCCTGGCATATACTGCTTGTTACCGGCCTCCACCTTGACATAGATCCGCTGACCACAACAATCTGGCTGTGATCACTCAGCTAGTTCTCAATCCACCGAATAGTCCAGCCTTCAAATCCGTATCTCCCTGCTGTACAAATAAGGACGTGATGTGGAACCCTGTCAGAGGCCTTGCACAAATCCAGGAAGACAACATCACTCTCTTTTCCTTTGTCCACTGATCCTAGAAGACCATCAGATTGGTCAGGCACAATCCCAATGAAGCTGTGCTGACAAATACAAGTGCTGAGCTCCCAAGGGAGCTTAGCCACACAAGGCACTCAGGAAAGTTCAACCATTAAAGGATAAGACAATGAAAAATGTGGCCGGTGCTGTTCTCAAACCATAAGGACTCCCACAGTCTGCAGGCTTATATAAAAACATAAAGTAACACAGATTTGTCACCATTTCAGAGAAAGAATTTCAGGTGTGCATAGGGCCAGCAAACTAATGATATGGACAACAAATTCAAGCTAATGGAGTCACTTAGGCTTTAAACAGCTTGCCAAGTAGAAGTGTGAGGGACTGCTGCCTCTCAAAAGGTGAAAGTTTAAGAGAATATAAACCAACCTGAAAAGCTTTATGTCAATAAAGTTATTCCTGGAAATAATTTGAGACGGTTATCAAATTTGAGCACCATATTAGAGAAAGACATCATCAAATTAATCTGAAAGAACAAATTGGAGAAGCTGTTGTCATATTAGTAATGGAGCTGATGAAGGCTGTTCGAAGGGGTAGTTCAAGGAACTGATAACATGTTGGTGTAGCAACAGCCCTGTGTCATTTAACTCCACTAACTGTAGCACAACCAGCATGATGTTCAATTTCTAGGATTCTTTAATAGCTTTTTAGTGGTTTCACTCTCCACAGATTGCAACTGGGAGTTAGTACAATCCTATGCTTGTAAAATGTTTCCATTTGGTTCTCCTTGGGGTCTCTTGCCTCTAGAAAATGAGTCACTTTCAAGTATCGGCCAGCTGATGCCCTCTGTGTTCAAGAAATAAAGCACAGCAGTCCGATGCTGTGGGTAAGGAAAGCTTCCTACTTTCTGATGATCTACCGGTCCTCAGTTTTTTATCCTGGGTGGATTTTTAATGCCAATGCATACGTGGTAGGAGCAGACACAGATCAGAAGTGCTGCTTCTCTAGCCATTGTGTGCCTCTTTCCTCTGTGTGCTCTTATAAAGCCTGAATGCACCAAAATGCCCTTTGCTTTGCACAGAAGGACAAGACTTGGGTGGAAGCTTATCTGGTATTGGGTTCGGGCCGTCTCATCTGATGTAGAGCCCTGTAGAGCATTTGAACAAACTGGTTGAATAGACCAGGACATTACAAGCTTTGCTCTAACATTTCTTTCCCTCTGTTGAGCAAGGACCTGTCCTTATCATGGGGTGGTGCCTTGCTTTGGCATGGTCAGAGAATATGGGAAAATCAGTTAGTCAGGGGGTCCCAACTAAGAATAACTGAAGCAGGAAACAAGGTGCATTTCTCTTCAGCAAGAAATAAACCACTGAACCACAGGGGTTGGAAGGGACCTCTGGAGAACATCAAGTCCAACCCCTGCTAAAGCATTTCCCTACGGCAGGTTGCACGGGAAAGCATCCAGGTGGGTCTTGAATATCTCCAGAGACAGACATATCTCCAAGCAGCCTGTCCCAGTGCTCTGTCACTCTCACAGTAAACTTCTTCTGAATATGCACTATCTAAATGCCGTTCTTACCTTGAGTGAAGAAAGTGTGACACAAAGGGAATAATGCACTGCATAAACCCTGCATGATGCATCCATACACTAAAATGGTATAAGACCACCCTTTGGTAAACGTGCAGCCACTTCCAGCGTTTTGTTTCAAGCACAGGAATGTACTGAATAGAGTCTCTGCAATGAGGTTGGTTAGCTCAGAGGTGAACTTGTGGCACTTTGGGAAAATTCAGAAAGAAAAGATGGACTTTTGGTTTGGATTTGTTTGTTTGTTGGGTTGTTTTTTGTTGGTTTTTTTCCCCCAAGGGATTTTAATGGCAATGAAAGTGATTTGCTTTCTACCTCAGAAAGGGCCACGAATTCCCCAAGGGGTGTAGGGCCAAAACTGTACAGGGAATACCTCTCTCCTGCCCCAGCCAACTTCTGAACTCCCACTGCAACCACTGAGCCTTAAGCACCTGCTGCTTTGTACTCCCCAACAGGGCATCAGGCCCTTCCATCGCAGAAATCCCGCCTTTTCATTCAGATCGGCGCAGAATCCTCCTCGAGCGAGGATCTCGGGAGGGCGATTCCGAGCTCTGAGGCACAGCCCCGGCCGCAGCGTCCTGCCCCCGCCCCGCCGCTCTGCCCGCAACTCGGAGCTCGCCCGCACCGCCGGGCCGAGAGCGCCCTCTGCTGCCGCAACCCGAACCTGCCCTGGGTAACGGGGGCGTCACCTCTCCTATCGCCGGTAACCAGAAGAGGCCCACCCTCACCTCGCCACGACCTCCCTTCAGGTGGCTGTAGAGGGCAATAAGGTCTCCCCTAAGCCTCCTCTTCTCCAGGCAGAACAACTCCAGTTCTCTCAACCGCTCCCCATCAGACCTGTGCTCCAGACCCCTCACAGCTTCACTGCCCTTCTCTGAAGATGCTCCATTCCACTGCAACCTTAAAAGCACAGTTGATCTCAGGACAGTGCATTTTTAGTCTCTGCAGCTGGTTATCCAGCTAAGTCAAGCCAGCTACAGGCTGAAATCTGTCAGGAAGCCTTCTGCTCTCTGTCCCTTCCCTTTCCATTGCACCACACTGCTGCTTGAAACAGTGCAGAGAGGACAGGACGGAACAGGAGAGGACTGTATATCAGGCATAGTCACCAGGTATCTGAATGGTGTCATCAGCCAGAGGTTTCAGGCCAGCAGTCAGTGGCAGCCATTCCCCCTTGTTCTGTTACCGTCAGATCATGTAAGAAGTCCATCCTCTCCTTCTTCGATTATTGTTAGGCTGTGAAGTGATCTCCCTGAAGTCTTGCCAGAATATGTTGCCTCATAACCTTTTAGGATCGTCTTGATGCATTTCTTTGTGATCAATAACATCCATTTACTCCTGCACGTTGGGCAAACAGCCTCTGGAGAATGACCTGGAGCTCTGGGGAACAGGCACTTTCCCATTTTTAAGCTACAAAATCAGCCTTGGGAAAGCAGGCAGGGGAGGGCACATCCCTCATGGCCAATCCCATTGGTGTGGGAGCAGCGTAGGAGCAGAGGTGGCAAAGACAGGTAGGGACCTGCTGTGGTGGCAGTGAAACGGGCAGACCTTGGAGCTCTCTGCTGCTTGTCAGGCGGATGCCTTGGGCTGCTGGCCCCACACAACAGGAGAGCAGTGAGTGGGAGAGCTGCATCCTGCCTGCTCCGCAGGTTAACTTCAGTGCCACACATCACCGCCTCCAGAAAGGCTGCGGAGCAGGGATGGATGCTCCACCGGCACCAGGAGAAAGAGTGAGTCACTGCCTTTGTGCTGTCCCAAGCAGGGAGTGGTAAAGAGCAGGGCAATGCTTAATAGCTTATGTATTCATGTCTGAGGCAGTTTCTCCAGCAGCACAATTATTGCCTTGCCACTGATGTTCTCTTCCTGGAAGGTACGTTTCAGATTTGTTGCTTTGTAATTACAGGGAAATAGCAGATTATGCAAAGTTTGTCTCGGATGTGTTGCAATTGTTTATACTCATATGCCTGAGTTAATAATTAATAGCTGTATGAACAATAAACTAAAAGAACTATGGAAAGGTTCTGCTCCCTCTTGCAAACACTCCTTCAGGAAAATCGTTCACTAAAGGCAGCAGAACTTTGCTGTCAGTTATTCCCATTGTCTTCAGTTGAAAAAACAGCCTTGAGGAAGGCACTAGCAGAGGACTGTCAGGGGAAGAGCAGCTGGGACCTGTGCTTTATTCTGCCGTTTCATTTACAAGTCAGGCCAGTGATGCAGGGAGTGCAAAACACAACAAACACGCCATCGCTGTGTGGCTCTGCAGTCTGCCAGCAGTGACACCATGCGTTGTCCCAACACAGAAGCGGGAGCTGAGACACCCAGCACCAGGTAACCCTGCTCCTGGACTGCAGCCTCCATCCTCTTCATGGCCATCTTTTTAGCTTCTTTCTAACATGCGGCTTTCCTTGCTTGCATCTTTTTTCTTTGTTTGAGATTTGAACAGAAGCAGCTTGGTTGTTAGAGTACGCCTTGTATACCTTTTGCGCTAATGAATTAAGCATAACTCCTTGGGTTTGGTGAATGTCTAACTTAGCTTAATGCTTAACTTGAACTTCTGTGTCGGTCAGGTTAGAAACAGAGCTTAGAAATGATACAACTGAAAATTTGCCTTCAAATGCTCTTTTCTAAAGTTCACACAGTGCGGATACCTTTGCTCTAAGAAGGCGTTGATTGGACACAAAAACTGATGAATGAAAAAAAGGATGGGTCATTCAATAACTGAACCAGGAGGATATTGGAAAGTAATGATATTTGATCGAGAGTAGAAGTAAGATGTTTTCACAGTGTAATACATACCCATGTATTCTATGTTTCACCTTAGCACAGTCAGGGGTCCGTTTGGATGCTCCATCCCTGCAGACACTCAAGGTCAGTCTGGATGGGGCTCTGAGCACCTGATGGAGCTGTAGGTGTCCCTGTTCAGTGCAGGGGGGTTGGGCCAGATGGCCTTTAAGGGTTTCCCATCTGAAATGACTCTGTGACTTCTGGAATTCATCCATTCAGGCCTAATACTGAAGCAGGGACATATACAGCTGCCCAGGATGTCTGGAAGTTCATGCATTGTTCAGGTTCAGTGCAGTAGAACTGCATGATTTATCTTGCATTTCTATCACAGCTAGGAAGGATTTTGTTCCCCTATGTGTAACTGCACCTCTATGACAGCAGCGGTTGTTCAGCCCAATGACGGCAGCTCAGGCTTTTGCTGTACAGGGAAATAAAACAACATTCAAGTTATGAGCAACAAGCGTGGTTCGTGCTGCAGTCCAGAAGCATGCAGAATGTCAGCTCCTACTGCTGCTCTACCCACCTCCTCAGTGCCACCTGGACTGTGAAAGGCAATATATCCTACATGGCCCTCTCATACCTGCATGCAAACAGGAAAGCAGAGAGGCTTTCCTTCCTCACGGCTCTCCTTCTAAATGCTTTGGGCTTTGTCCAGGCTTTCATGTTATTTTGGTCTAAATTGGCTGGTTTTGGTATTCACTCTGTGTACGTTGCCCAAGCTGCACAAGATTATATGGATTTAAGCTCCTCTTAGCTTAATACAGCACTTTCACATAGGCACATGCTAACACAAGTGATCAATGAGGGGTTTTAATTAGTTTTTTTTTTTCTTCTTCTTTTCTGAATAGAGAATGGAAGAAAGCACCCTGTAAAGAAATTAATTGTATAGGCTGGGGACTCCCATTGAATAGGATTAACTTTCCTTGAGACAATTGCATTCTCACACAACAGTCAAAGGCTTTTTATTGCTTTTTTGCAGTTTTCTCCATACACAGGATCTGCAATTAGAAAATAATAACGATGATGATAAAATAAAAAATTACTGGGATGATCAAAGCAAGTTCAGAAATCTGAAATGACACTATTACTAAGTAAGTGTTGGAAATATCCTGTAGATACCCAAAGAAAAAGGAGAGGGTGGAATCTTGTGCCAGGAACCTTTGGGGATTGTGTGCTATAAAGCAGGGTTTTGGTGCTGGAAAGATGTTACACAAGTAACAGTGTTCACAGTTCAAGCAGTCACACCAGAACGGTTTTACGCTGGTATCTGTGTCTAATCCAATTTTCACTGAAAAGGCCCCCTGCTCAGGGCAAAAATGAACAGATGACCAGCTGAGTTCAGATCACTGGGGGACATTTGTCTTCAGAATCAGGTTGCTGCTATCTCCAGCATGTGACACTTCCCTAAAACCATCACGGCTTGTGTTTGCTACTAAGCGAAGACTCCATCGCAGGAGTGGTGCTGCCTTCCCCACTGAGGCCAGGCTGGACACACCACATGTGCTGGGCCTCATTTTCCTCCAGTTTTAGCATTACTGAACAGGCAGTCTGCTGTGCTTTCTGTCTGCATCAGTCTGTGCTCAGAGGAAGGAGCACCATGCACTGCCTCCCTGGTGGTACTCTGTGGCTTAAGTATTGTGTCCAGCTACTCATAGGCATTCTTTACCATGGATTTATTTAGTTAGGTAGTTACTCTTGGTACTCAGTGCTGAGCTTTCTTCTCTATTCTCTAAGCATTCAACTCAATAGATCGTGTTATCACCAGAAGTCCTGTAACTTGGGCTGATGATGGAGTTTCTCCTCATTGTCAAGAAGTTTTCTAGATGAGTCTAAGAGGAAAACAGGATGGTAGCTGGCTGTAGAATTCAGAAAATGACCTTTGTGTGGTGAGGTGTTGGCACAGCTGCCCAGAGAAGCTGTGGTGCCCCATCCCTGGAGGTGCTCAAGGCCAGGTTGAATGGGGCCCTGGGCAGCCTGAGCTGGTGGGGGGCAGCCCTGCCCATGGCAGTGTGTGGGCTTTGAGCTCCCTTCCAGCCAAAATCTATATTTCAAAACATTTTTGAGGTGTTTTAATGCAGGAATAGGCAGGTTACCATAGGGAAACACTGTCAGCTGTTTGGAAGAGAACTGGACCAAGCACCAGGAATTCTAATGGGGTAATGATACTCTGCCATTGCTTAGTGAAGCTGGGTGAATGTTTAGGAGAAAAAGCAGGCATAAAGAAGGACCTCTGGGGCCTTGCAGTCGAACAGATACTTGAGGCAGTGTTTTTTCTCAATTTAACTTTTCACTTCATTCTTATACACTAAGTGCTTATCTCACCATCACTCTGGATGGCAAGTGTGGGTAATACTACTTGGTAGCTGTTTATCTGCTGTGTTATTTGCCTATTTTTCTTCCACTCCTAATTGTATTTCCCAAATGAGACCATGTGAGGATGGGAAGAGAAGGAAAGCAGGAATTACATTATCCTATTCACCAAGGTAGGAGTGGATCTGTTGGAGGTGGCAGCTCTAACAGATCACCAGTCACTGATAAGAGGAAACATTGCAGTTACAGCACATAATGTCAGAACACTGTCTACTCATCAGCTGACTGTATAAAGCTAACTTCAGAAAAGTATCAGTGCAGTTGGGTGAAGGGCTTGTCATAATGCCCACCTACCCCCCTCATTTGAAACATGGTTGTTTGAGATGCTGTGAAGTCAATACTGCCATGCATAAGCTACTTTGTTTGAAAAAACCACCGTCAGTTTGGACACTGTCTCTTTGCTTCATCAGATTAACAGATGAAGCCATAGTGGTACCTCTGCTGCTGGAGGTTATTTTGCAGCCTTGCACAGCTCTAGACTTTGCTACTAGAAAGTTGAAACCAAACTTCCAGCGGCAGCACAGAAGTCCTATAGCACATGCTTTACTACTAATATAGTATATAAAATACTGTAATTAAAGTGTATTTATCAGACACCTCTCTGCAATTGCTTAATGAACAAATTCAACCATTTCTAGTATGAAGATATATTGACATTTTATTTCTGAGTCTTCAGTTAAAATTGCCTTTACTTAGTTTGCACTCATACTGTCAACTTTGTCTAGAAATTTTTCTAGCAAATGCTTTCTTTGAAATAGACAAATCCCAATAACTTTATTGACTTGTGAAACAGTGTTGGTATTACAGATCTGCAATTTATTTTATCATCACTGTTAGCCCCGTAGCTGAAGAGTTGAGCAAACACAACGTGAAGGTTTAGTAAATAGGATTTTCAACACATTCTGTGCTTAGAGGCCTAGGTGCCAGAGATCAAATTCATCTGGCACTGAGGATACCAGAACAGTCACAGGTTGGATGTGTCTGACCTTTGAAGTTAAACGTTAGCTAGCAGTTGGATTGGTATTTCTGGTATGTTCCGCAATAAGCCTGAGGAATGTGCGTTAAATATTTGATTTCAACATTGTAACGTCTGTATTCTTCTTTTAAGAAGACAGTGTTCTACATTCAAGGAGTACATGCAGAATGAAATCATGTTGGAGTCAGTTTGCTTACATTTACACTACACAAGAATATGTAAGAATGCACAAGAGTGGCCATAATCAGGTGTCAGCCCAAAGATCTGCCTAGTCAATCAGCCATCTCTTAGAGTATCTGGGAGATGTCTCACTCTTGTGCCTCAATTATGAACAACTGATCTTTATGCTCTAACCCTACGTTATTTGTGCTGTTACAGTTTACCACTGTATCCTTCTTCAACAACCTCTTTTCCTGCCTAGAGTCCTACCTAGTTCCACCCTACTAAAAAGGAAGCTCTTCCATATCTCATTATCCCTGTTGCTCCAGCTCCAGGCACGTCGCATCCTTTCTGAAATAGTGGAATCTGAACTGCATACAACAGGCAACTGTGAGTAAAAGAGTTATGCAGAAGATCAGCAACACTGTCTCTTCTTCCCAATACTTTCCAGCTACTACTTAGAAACTGAATTACTTTTTGGCTGCTGTTTTTTTCATGCATGTGTCTGTCACAAACTGAAGATCTCAGTCCCAAATGGATCAGCTGGTAATGTCCAGCCCAGAGTCCATTATTTCTTATGGCCATTTTTTTCCTACCAAAGTTCTGGCCATTTGCAAATGATGATTTTCTGTTGATTCAGTGACAGCAGGCTGAACTTGAAAGAAAAAAAAGGTCAACTAAAGTACCATATCCTCTATAAATGACAAATATGGACAGTAGGGCATAAATCACTTGGCCAAAATGCAATTACGTCTGTATTTTGTTTAATACCAGTGAAAGAACAACCCCAGTTGAATTTTCGGCAGCTTGAAACATTCAAATCTCAATTGCAAATGTTCCCTTTATTTTCTGTTAAACTACCATTGAGTTTTAGCAGAAGACTTCATTGCCTAATGATGGGAGACTGAATATTAGAAACAAGGCAATTCATCTTTTTATTGCAAATACTATTGTTTTCCTATTTATCTGGTATGTTTTTCCACAACTGTAGCTTCATTGCCATGTCTTCTGAAGTGCTGGACACACGTTCTGGACATGGAGCAATCTTCACACATTGTAAGGACCAAATTCCTCCCACTGCCTGCCCTGCTGTTGCCCTCACTGGGACCTGCTGCCTTTAATCAAAATTTGGGTCCACTGTTTCTTGGTGGTTCAAAATAGTTACAGACAAATCAAACAAACTCTGTAACATTTTGTAATTTGTGTTGAGAAATTCATCTGTGCTTGCACCGTCGTTCAATAATACGCCGAACGTGTTTGCTAAGATCCAGCAGTGCTCTGAAAACCCAAGGGCTTGTTGCTGATGAGTCTCACCAGTCCTGACCCCAGACCATTTGAGGTGGAGCATGGTTGGGATGGAAAACTGCTCAGTGGTCAGAGGCATTCCTGGAGGTGCTACTTTGTTTTATCAGGGTAAATGAAGGGAGCCAGAGCAACCAACAAGTCCAGAATCTGTCCTATACTGGTTGCCATAGAGAGATGGTGAGAGGCGGTCCTTGCATCTGAAAACCTAGAGGTTAACATTGGAAAAGATGTAGCTTTATGTAGACTAAAAACAAGATTTCTGGCAACGAGTTGGTATTGTGCCACATAGCTCAGAAAGACACATGCTGCATCCAGCAGTGCTTCTGATAGTAATTGAGAAGAGCAAAGCAATATTAACAGTTGAGTGGTGTTCAGTATAATAAATAAATTGTTTTCTTTCAGTAGGTAAAGACAAGTGATACAGTCCACTGTGTAAAAGGAGAAGACACGTGGCATCTTGGCACCAGTACTAATGAAGCCAACAGCCTTCTCTACTTTCTGGTTTTGGCTGTCTCTCTTTTTGGCTGGCTTCCTTGGCATGTGCATTACTGACAGTTTTGTGGGAAGTCAGAAGAACCATACACTAATTTTCACCAAGGAAAGCAATATTCGCAACTGCAGTTGCTTGGCAGATATCCGCGACTGTGACTACAGCCTGGCAAACCTGTTGTGCAACTGCAGAACAGTGCTGCCTTCTACCATGGAAAAAACTGACTACAGTAGCGACTTGACCATTTGGTTCACAGACACGTCTGTGCTGGAGATGCTCCTCAACTTTACAATGGTGTGGGATTTGAAGCTCTCCTTCTGTGGCACTACTCCTCTACCAACAGAATACTTGACCATCTGGGGACTGAGAAAGCTCCGGGTAAAAAATAAGGTCAAGGGACAATTTCCAGAGCAGAGCGTAACCATCTACAGTAGCAGCAAGAGTGAAAAGGAAGATCTATTCACAATGCACAACAAAGATAGGCAGATGTTAGTATACATTTCTTTTCTGGATACCTCTCTTTTCAATGGGTATTCTTTGCTCAAGTCATACAGCGTGGAAAATGTCTCTAGTATCACGGAGCACTTTCACAACCTGCTGCACTCCAATGTTTTCTCAACCTCAGATAACAGAAGCTATGTTGTAACATTCATTTACTGAGCTCTTCAGCACAGTCAGCCAAAGGCATGGTGAACTGCTGAGAGTGAAATGGGACTTCTCTATTTGGTTTGGCCACAAGGAGCCATTACGGGATGAACAGCTTTGACTGTGTACTCAAAGAGGCATTTAAAGTAATACAGATTCATCTGACTAACTCACTAAACACTTCCTTAAAGAACAAAGAACACACGAAACAAGGTGAAAGCATCACTACAAATTGTATACACTGTAAGCTAAGAACTGAACATGCACTCTGTCACCTGACTATCGTGGTTGTTCCCCACTGGGCACACTTTAGTTGATCAATACTTTTCTTTCACTGAGGGAGGACAAAACTGCCAGTCGTTCTCTGCACGAAGGGAGAATATCCATTGCCTACATTTACTGGCCTCACCCCTGTTGACATATCTCTGTGCTGTGAGGTTTGAGGCATTTGGAACAGGCTACCCAGAGAGACTGTGAATGCCCCATCCCCGGAGGTGCTCAAGGCCTGGTTGGACGAGGCCCTGGGCAGCCTGGCCTAGTGTTAAATGTGGAGGTTGGTGGCCCTGCCTATGGCTGGGGGCTTGGAGCTTGATGATCTTTGTGGTCCCTTCCAACCCAAGCCATCCTATGATCCTATGACTCTATGACTCTATGATCCAAGGTGGTTACAAAGAAAAACTGAGAGTGCTGGTTGTCCTTGCCCTCTGCCGAGTCATCAGAGCTGGGATCCCCGTGCTCAGCCTGAGTGACAGAGCCTCTGAGGACAGCAGGGACAGCTTTGCAGTCTGCTTCCCACCTGGGCATAACCAATGGTGCATCTGTGAGATGACCAGCAACCCGTGTTGGATGGAGGTATGATGGGCTGGGTGATGGAGGGTGCCCAGTCATGTAGCAGGGTACTCTCATCCTCCATCCATCGTGGGAAAGAGCTGGGAAAGAGGACACCTAGCAAAATGCCATGATTGCTAAAGTGTCTTTCCCAGTGACGGCTCCTTTCCCTAAATACAGCAGTTGACTTCATCTTTTGTGATAACAGTAAACTCTCCTCTCTGAGAAAGGGAGAAAAAGAAAAGATTCTGTAACTCATCTGATAAGTGAGACGAGGCTTCAGGCAGGCAGGTAGCAAGCAATTTTCAGCTGCACTGTGGGAGAAAGATTGCCTTTCCCTTAAAAACATGTCAGGATAATGCTGATACCTTAAAGTCTACCCCTTGCCCATGTCTGAAGGATTCACATTCTATGAGATATAATTACGGCCGGGATCAATGTGTATAGTACAATAAAGGAATAGCAAGTCCTAACAGAATTGCATTGCCAACAAAGGATTACATTTTTTTTTCTCTTGATCTGGGATAAAATACATGTACTGAGGGAGGGGAACAGTTATTCAGATTCTGAGGAACCAATGAATTTGCTCCAACAGCTTTAAACTAAGCCTTGCCCATAACTCTAATCAATGGTGGATTGATACCATTAAGGTTTGCCGCATACCTTCATTACTGCAGGCTGAAATCAACAGTGTAATAACTATTAGGGTAATCAGATCTACTTGCAATTGTAAACTAACAGATTTAAAGACACTGGTGTTTAGGGGCTGAGGAGCGAACTCAGTTTAACTCAGAGAGCTACTCAATCAGCTATTGTACAGACTTTTGTCATTTATCAGCACATTGAAAACAAAATGAAAGGTTTTTTTTCCCCCCACAAATGAAAAACATTACTTGTGAACACTCTGTGGTTTGGTCACAAGTTACAGCATGGTTACGAGCTGAAGCTGAGGTGACAGAGGTTGGGAGCAGGAGTGCTGTTCTGAGAATGTACTTGCCTGGCATGTATTATAGAAGAATATAAATCATCCTGGCCGTGCAAAAGTACTAACACTGCCCTAAAATTCTGGCCAGTCATTAACCCTGCACAGGATACTCTTGTTAAAAAAAAAATACACATCGATATATTGATTCCTAAATGTTATTAACCCTCTCTTTAAAAAATCAAGCCTAAATCTTCCTCAGTACATTCACCGAGGCTCTGCTGCCCTCTAGTAAAAAATGTGCTGAATAACACGGTAACACAATAGCATATTGCCATGACAGCAGTGACTGCCGAGGTTACCGTTTAAAATCCACACACAGAGCAGAAACTGAGGATATACGTATTCTGGCTTTCTGGGGAAGAAATCACATTAATAGACGTGTGTGCTTTTTAGTGTTGTAAATTAAAGTTTCAATCGCTTCCGCCACAGCTGTGTTCTGAATAATGCTCAAATAAAAGACATCATATTCCTATCTACAAGCACTGCAGAGATCTTCATGGAGTCAGGGAAAATCCTGCTTTCAGTTACATGATTGGCATAAATCCACAGCACCAACATTGCATTGATCTCTGTAGTTCATACAGCAGATACCAAGATCCAACACATGCCAAGGATGTAGTTCTTCCAATTTACATCTGATACGGTTTTGCCATATCAAAGCGTCACTTTAGAAGCTTGCAGAATCCCTTCATAGCAATTCAAAGAGCAAAATACGAAGCAAAGTATATCACACATACAATGTGAGCTTTATTAATTCTGTTGGCAGAGCTTTCTTTTCTCTGCATCTGAACAACCTACAGTGGCAAATTAAGTATCACACCGCAGAAATAATTACATGATTTCATAGAGTTATTGAATGGCTTAGGTTAGGAGGGACCCTAAAGATCACCTGGTACCAACCCCTGATGTGAACAGTGCTGACCCCACTAGCTCAGGCTGCTCATGGCCCCATCCAGCCTGGGCTTGAGTGCTCCCAGGGATGGGGTACCTACAGCCTTTCTGGTCAGCCTGTGATGTTCCTCACCGCTATCTAACATCTAATTTAAATCTCCCCTCTTTCAGTTTAAAGCCATTCCCACTTGTCCTGTCATCAGACAGTGCAAAAAGTTGGCCTTGCTTCTGCTGCTAAGCTCCCTTTGATGCACTGGAAGGCTGCAGCAAGCTTGCCCTGCATTGCTCACAGCACAAAAGCAAAGCAGTACTGCCCATAGCAGCAGAGGGGCTGTGGGATGCCGGCAATGCCTTCCGTGTATCTGGCAGAGGGGCTGCAAGACGCGGGCCACTAGATCACAGATCCTTTGCGTTAGAAGGGATCTTTCAAGGCCAGCTGGTCCAACTGCCCTGCAGTGCACAGGGACACCTACAGCTAGATCAGGTTGCTCCAAGCCTGGAAGGATGAAGAGGCCCCTCCAAGTAGCTGGCAGGAGTTATTAAGGAGGCCGGTGCCACACAGGCCGCTAGTTCAAAGGGCCCGCGCGCCCTGCCCGCCCCTCCCCCGCTCGGCCGCGCTCCGGTTCCCCGACACAAGATGGCGGCAGAGGCGGTCCCATTGGACAGAAGGGGAGGAGGCAGCGGCACGCGGCGTGTCGAGTCGCTCTAGCCCCGTCTCTCTACTCTCCCTGCCGAGTACTCTCTACCCTCGTTTCGCCGGCTCTCTATGGTTTTGCGGTCTCTCTCCGTTGCCGGGCGGGACGCTGTGGGAGGCGGCCGGCAGAGGGCGCTGTGGGCTGCGGAGCGGCGGCCATCATGCTCGGCGAGCCGGGCCTGGGCCGCGGCGTGGGGCGGCAGAAGTGGGTGGTGCCGGTGCCGGCGCTGCGCGGCGCGGGGGGTCGGCGCCCGGCGGGATGTTCCGCAAGGCGCGGAGAGTGAACGTGCGGAAGCGGAACGACTCGGAAGAGGAGGACGAGGAGCGCGATGAGGAGCCGCCTCAGGAGCCGGCGCCGCCGGCCTCCGCTGCCGGAGGAGAAGGGCCTGGCGAGGCCTCCGCCGTGGCCCTGGCGGCCGCGGGCACCGGGCTGCTGCCGCTACCGCCCGGCTGCGTGCCGCTCGCCCTGCCCGGCAGCCCCGCCGCTTTCGCCTGCGCCGCGGGCTACGGTGCGGCCCTCGGCCTGGGGCTGGGCCTGATGGGGGGCGACCGGGCCGGGCTGGGGGCGCTGCCGGCTCCCTCCCTGTTGCCCCCCCCGCCCCCGCCGCCGCCGCCGCAGGGCAACGGGCTGCCGGCCGCCGGGCGCCCTAAAGAGAAGAAGCGGCCGCGGGAGAACAAAGAGGTGCCCCGCGCCAGCCTGCTCAGCTTCCAGGACGAGGAGGAAGGTGAGGCCGCGGTGGCGGGACTGGCCTCGCGCCGTGGTTCGGTTTGTTGTCTTAAGGCAGAGGGGTGCTCGAGGAACTTGGGCTGTGAGGGGCTGCGGCCGGCCTTCGTGCGGACAGGGGTGTGCTGGCAGGGAGCTTCCGTCGACGGCACCGGAAAGTGCTCCTTGGTTTTACTACGGTTCAGCGGGGTGACTTACTGTCACGGCACCCCGAGTGTGAAGGGACCCACGGGCATCACCGAGTCCAGCTCCCGGCTCCACGTAGAAGTAGCCGGACGTGGATTTGCGCGGTGCCAGGCGCTGTGCCCAACCTGTTCGGCATCACCGGGGCAGTGGTGCTGATAGAGGGCGGACTTTGCTGGCGTTTTGCATCGAGTTTGCTTTTATCCCACGTGAACGTGTTTGATCTCCTGTTGTCCGAGTAGACTCTGGGTGAAATCATGGGTGTTTTGTTGCAGAGTTGTTTCCTCTAGTAGTTCACGCAAGTTACTGGGTTGTCCTTCATAAATAGTTGGAAAAGTGACTGAGCAGTTTGTGCACTTGTTCAGTGCTCCAGCAGTAATCCTGCTAACGTCCCACCGGTACTGTACCTGTGCACGTGTCCATTCACACGGTCGTAATCTACTGATGGGTAATAGTTATTACACATTAAAGATAGTGATGAAAAAAGCACTTTCAAACCACTGAATCGGTAGCATCCCAGAAGTTCAGGTTTAATGAGAGTTTTCTCGTAGTCAGCAATCTTGTTTTCTTTTGCTAGAGGAGAGTTAGTGTGCTTTATGATATTTTGTTTCAAAGAACTTTATCCTGGTCTCTGGACCAGGGGATTTGCAAACCTGACAGTACTATTGAAAAGGCACTATTAGGGTATTGAGAGAGAACTTCTGGATTTCCTGTGTTCAGCTTTGGATTTCTGAATGCTGTTTGTTTGGTTTAATTTACTGTGTGCCTTTCAGTAGGTTGAAGCTGTGCAGGCATTCAAACTGTTGCTGCAGCAAAAACCAGTCATTCCCCTACTCATTAGACATACTGGCTTAAGTGTGGCTATGAAGAGAGTGTTAACACAGAACATTGGGGCTCCTCATTGTCTCCTCAGTCTGGGCTCACAAAGAAGAATATTTGTTGCTAAAAAGAATTAAAATTGAAACAACAAATACAGTCGGATAAAAGCTGGTCGTGTTTGTACGTTTCAGCTTCTGCCTTGCTTTTCTGTGCTGCGTATGACCCCCAAAGAAACAAGGAAGACAAGAGCGCCTGCGAAAGGATATGCAGCTCCTGTTGTTAGAGTAGTGCAAATGTGCAATCACATGAAATTACATTCCTAGCAGTGCTTCTTAAGATCTAGGTGCAAAAGAGGTATACCAGCTAAGTGTGCTTCTTGGCAGATCTAACGTGGTGTTTTCCAACTTTTTCTTTTAAAGAAACCGAAGAAGTTTTCAAAGTGAAGAAATCAAGTTACAGCAAAAAGATTGTAAAACAGTTGAAGAAAGAATACAAAGAAGATCTTGAAAAATCGAAAGTTAGAACAGAGGTCAATTCTCCAACAGATGGTAACTTCAAAATTAACAGTAACTTCTGTAATGGCAGAGTTTAAGAGCTGTAAATACATATCGCTTGTATGACTTGTCTGTCTTTTTATAGGGTTTAGTATTTACTACTAGAGTATATGTATACCTCACAAATGCTATTCTGATGCTGATAGTGATCTTTGAATCTCTGTCAGGTAGATATGATTGCTGAAGGATGAAACTTCTCAGATAGCTGCCTCTACAATTATCAGTAGATTTCAGCAGTTTATGTTTCAGCGCTGTTTGTGTCAGTTCTGTTTCTTTTCTTCCTCTTATTAGTTTAGCTCTACATCTAGTGCTTATCTGACAGGATGTCCTTGCAGTGCAGCTTGTCAGAAAGAAGAAATGAGGGAGCGAGCAGCGATGGTTTTTTGTTAAGTAAATTACTCAACAGCTGTGTTTCACAGTTTGACCTTAGAGCAGAGTTGGTGATCAAGATGATAGGATGAAAGTATTTGAGCAGAAGGACCTTTTAACAGTACACAGCCTTCCAGAACTTGTAGGTTGAGCCTGAGATTTTGGTTTTGATGTAATTCTGCTGTTGGTTATTGGGAAACTCATTAGTAAAGTGTCTTGATATGTTTTCCTCTACCGCTTACTTTGGGTAGAGTGAAACCTCCAACCCCATGGGTACAGGTGTTATCTAGAGGTCACAGTGATATAGCGGAAGCTTATGGAAGTTGAATGTATTCCCATAGATATAAAATATGCCTTCATTTGGTTTCAATCCTAGAATGTTAGTCCTTTTAAAAGAAAAAAGCCTCCAAGTGACCTTCACCAAAGAGTAAAATGTAGGCTTTGTTGTCTTAACAGTGGAGCCACCACTAGAAAAGACAGGACAGATTAAGGACATAGGTCAAGAAGATGGGACTGCAAACAGTGAACACGGTGAAGAAGAAATGGAAGTAGAAAGTGAGAAGGAAGAAGAAAAACCAAAACCTGGTGGGGCTTTTTCAAGTGCTCTATCATCGCTGAATGTTCTTCGCCCAGGTTGGTTATTGCGGTGTGTCTGATATATTAAACTAATGCTTTAGCCAGTGTTTGAGTGTCTCAGTTATGGGTCTGCAAGGTATCTCAAATGTTATTCTATCTTTTTTCGTCTAATAAGTTTTCTTTCCAGCCCCGAGGCCAAAGAAATTGAATCGAGAAAGTAGTTTGCTGATTGGCAGCTGATTTGGGTGATGGCTTGCTCCCCAAATGGAAACTCCATCTGCATGCTCTGGGTATGCATTTCAGGAGAAAAAAATAATTTCCTAGTTGATTCCCAAGTGACTTTTCCTTTTAGGGAAAGTTGCAGAATGTTAACACATCTGTGGAGATACTGCAAGCTTGAGAAAAATGTCTCATTTCAAGTATAAAGAGAATATGAACTTTAACCTTTTGTCCATGGCTAGTCAAAGGAGTGCTAAAGATTTATTAATGTTTCAAAAAATAGATATGCGGGGGCTATTCTTTATGTTACATAAGTGAGCTGCGTTAAACTTCTACTAGTGATTTTACTCTTATTTTTTTCTTCATAAGTCTGGGTTTGTTGGTTGTTTGTTTTTTTTTTCCTCTCGACTGTACAGTTTTATTAGTGTTGCCCTTCTTCTTTGATGTCCTTTGTCCCCTGAGCTACCATCATCTGTTGAAATGGCTGAGGATTTTTGTTTCCCTCAAAGGAATAAGAGTTAGGGGCAATATCCAAACAGGAAGTGACTTCAGAAGAATGTCATTTTCTTCTTCCTAGTGCAGCAGTTGGTTCCTGTGAAAGGCATCCTCTTCTCTAGGAGTGTTTCTCAAGGAGACTTCAGGCTTCTGCCACTGTAGCATGTGAGCTAACGAAAGCAGAGCCAGATCTTTTGGCAAAGATTCCATATCTGAGAGCTATTGCTCTGAAAGTTTATGTGTGTAGCTTTTAGGTTGCTTACAAAAGTTTCTGTGAGTACAGATACATTTCTTTTTTCATCTTGTTTTTTTTTTATTATTTTTTTTTTTGGCACTTTCTAACATGCTTTTGTAGGATGGCAGTGATGAGTAAGAAGGAGCTGTAATACCTGTTTGGTTGCAGTGGATGTTTAACACTGTGAACATCTGTCTCTAGGAGAAATTCCAGATGCTGCTTTTATTCATGCCGCTAGGAAAAAGCGTCAAATGGCTCGTGAACTTGGAGACTTTACTCCTGTTGACAGTGAACCAGGTAAAAGCCGCCTTGTTCGAGAAGATGAAAATGATGCCAGTGATGATGAAGATGATGACGAGAAGAGGAGGATAGTTTTTACAGTGAAGGAAAAATCCCAAAGGCAAAAGATTGCTGAGGAAATAGGTAAAATCTTCTCAGAGAGACAGCTGGTCAATATTTGCACTGGTTGTATTGCAAGTGCTCCCTTTCAGCATTTTTGAAAACACGTCTGTCAGACTGAAGTCTGGAGTTAAATTTTGCTTTTAAGAAAAGTACTGCATAAGGGAATCTACTTGTAAACTTCTGAGCACAGATTCTGTTCTTCTGGTTAGAAGCACGCAACTCTATTTAATCTGGTAGAAACTTACACTTAAGGAACAATTAGTATTGCTCCTAGACTGTTTTAACATCTGTATAATTGTCAAAGAAAAACATTAGTTGTTGAATGTAGGATTCTGCTTCCCAGCAAAGAAGTGAAGTAACTTTCTGGAGAAGGAGGAAGAGTAAGAGAACAGATCTGTATATTGGAGAGCTTTGCTGGCAGTTAACTGCAAACTTATCCATGAGGTTTTTGCAGTGGAGCCTCTGTAATAATGATTCATGGACTAGCATCCTTAATTTCTTGTGAAGAAAAAGAGAGAATGCACTGAGATGTTCCCACCAAAGCTTGGTCTTTTAGGTTTTGGAACTCATGGTCCTTACTATGAATACGTTAATTTGTTTTTGTTACCTGTCTGTTTCGTTCCTCTCCAGGTATTGAGGGGAGTGATGATGAGGCACTGGTGGCAGGGGAACAAGATGAGGAACTCAGTAGATGGGAGCAAGAACAGATACGGAAAGGAATCAACATACCTCAGGCATGTATTTTGTTGTGAGCTGCTCTTGTTCTGTTTTTGCTATATTGGCTAAATCCATTGTAAACTTAGGTAGTTTACAGAAAGCTGTTTTGTCTGAGAAGATCAGTGTGTAACTTCTGATATTCTTTAAAAAGAAAGGAAAAATCAGATATTAAGTATTGAGTGTTATCCATTTCTGTAGTCTCTGTTAGGGATAGATACTTACAGTGTAAGCAGCATATATTTGCAGCCTAAAATAGAGCTAAAACAATGCCGCTTTGAAGAGACCTCTGTTCCTATTTGTCAGTGACTTTACAGTTTGTAAACAGAGCTGCTTTTATGTTTCTGTGTCTTCTCTTGTGGTATAAACATGCGATTGGAATCTGTAGCAGGCTGTGCCGTATGTTGTCACAGTAAAGTTGCTATTCAGTCAAAGATAATAATAGTGTTTTTAAAAAACATTTCAGAAAAGTCCTAACTAAACACTGATTTTAATAGATAGTCTTAGTGAAATTTAGTTTAGTTCAAAATAGCCTGTTACTTTAGGAGTTGTAGGCTGGATAAAATTGTGTTTAGTAACTTGCTGTAAATATAAACATTTAGAATAATAATGATATTAAGACTTGGTCCTTCTAAGAAGTTGCTTCTGAAAGTATTGAAAGTTCTAGGGCCAAACCCGCATGGATTTGCCACACAAATACGTTTCTACCGTTTTTATTTTATAACATTTGACATGTGAAACAATGTGTCTGTTTTCCCTGAAGTCTAACACAGTACAATTGCCTGTCCTGTTATTTCAGGTTCAACCAAGTCAGCCTGCTGAAGTGAATAATCTGTACTACCAGAACACTTACCAGACATTGTCTTATGGTTCGTCATATGGCATTCCGTACACTTATGCTGCGTATGGATCATCGGAAGCCAAGTCTCAAAAAACAGATAATACAGTTCCTTTCAAAACACCCAGTAATGAGATGACTCCTATTACTATTGATTTGGTAAAGAAACAGCTTAAAGACAGGTAGGACAGACCATCTTTTTAGACTTAAAGACATTTCCCCTAGCTTTCTGTTCCTCAGGCATCTTTTAGTCCTGAGAAAACAGTTTCATCGCTGGAAAAGTACTGACTGGCACATCCATTAAAAAAAAAAGTTAAAAGGCAAACAAAAAAAGCTCAAAGTGAAGATGACATTGACACTATGTTCGAAAGTCTCCCTGGATTGTGACCATTGATCTTGTTGAAGACAGGTCTGAGTTGCATCTTCTGGACACTACACAATCTTATAGTCAAGAATTGAAAGGCCAGTGAGGTGTTTAGCTTTATCAGCAGATTTCATTCTTTTAAAGCGTAAAGGAAAACTTTACGCTTCAGTAGAGAGAGAATTTACATTTTAGTGTAAACTTTTTCTTTTGTTTAAAAGTTGTAATCTGTCAGCTACACAAGAGGTCCTACTAAATGAACATCCCAATTGCAGAGGGAACTTATTACTAATGAACAACTTGCGCTTTGTCTGCAATGATGGTTTGTATGCCCACTGTAGTGTTAGAAACTCCACTAGTAAATCAAGTTAGAGGAAGGCGACTGCTTTGCTGCAGCCATAATTCATCCATGGTTTTTTTTTGTTTTTGTTTTTTTTCTCTCATTCTTCATAAATTACTTTTTCCTCTCCATTTTTCTGTAGGGCCAACCTTGTAGTATTTTAAGTGTTACCGACTCCTGTAAAAATTCGGAGGAGCTGACAGCATAATGCACTCAGCATGATCTAAAAAATGAATTTAAATCAGTACTCTCACTGTTTATGTAGAGAGGAGAGAAAGTGACAAGCGAAAGTTAGAGAATGCCTACAGTATTTCCATATATATACTTAGTACTTGCACTGTCTAATATCTCAACAGTCTGAAGGATAGAGACTTCTGGATGTAAATTTGTTATTTATCCATTGCCCCTCAGGTTGGACTCTATGAAAGAATTGCACAAAGCTAATCGGCAGCAGTTTGAGAAACATCAGCAAAGCCGAGAGGACTCTACCAAGGCAATTGAAAGATTAGAAGGGTCTTCTGGGGGTATTGGTGAACAGTATAAGTTTTTGCAAGAAATGCGAGGGTATGTCCAAGACTTGCTTGAGTGTTTCAGTGAAAAGGTAAGGATGTAAAAACATTCATATTTTTTTTTTTCAAAAAAAAAAAAAAAAAAAAAAAAAGTCTCTTAGTACGTGCCAAACACATCATGGTGTTTTCAAAAAGTCCCCTGAGATCATATTCTCCTAAAGGTTTGGTTATTCAGGTGCTGAAGAGATAGCATCGTGGAAAGTAATGTTGGCTATCAAAAACCTTTCTTCCACAGTGTAGCACATTAGTGACTTTAGATCACCTAAAAACATTTCTAGATTCTGTGTCCTTAGAGCATTTCAGCTTTGTGTAGATGCCACTTTTGGCCTGTGTTGGATATCAGGTGAAGAAAAATAACGACTGAATTACATTGCCAGTTCTTTGAATGTTTTGTGAACTTAATAAGAAAGATTTGTGTTTTGTATTATAATCTTCCTCCTGCCAGATAGTTTTATGGCTTTGTTAGTGCTTTAATGTCTGAAGAAGAAAAATTGTAAGCATCTGAAGACAATTAAAACAGGTACATCTTGTAGTATACATCATGTAGTACGATACTCTTGCGTGTTTCTAACTTGAGAACTTAGTCTTTTTTCACTATTTTATTCATTATGCTATATTTAGTTAGTTTTCTTTTAAATATATATGCATTTGTGTATGTGTACGTGCACACATACAGGAGCTGTAAAATTCAGTTAGCAGTGTACAGGCTTCATTGTCTTGACTTGAATACAATAATATGGCATCTTTTTATTGTATTAGCTGCCAGAATTACTGAGATGCTGCTCAGATATCTTGTTAGGGGCGAGAGAGGGCTATTGAAGCATTCTGACTCCTAATCAGTTAGTAATTGTCCATCAATAATGGTTTGTGAAGTTTCCCATCTTCAGTCTTGTAAGCTAGAGAACTATCGATTGTGGACAAACCCAGGATGTTTGGACCAGTTAATTTGCCCGGCTACTTGATTAGTTACAAAAATTATTGTTCACTTAAAGAAGCAGTATTTCTGAGTTTCTATTAGTGCACTAGGTATTGAGGGGTAATCAGGGTACCCTTCTTTTCTTTGCTGTTCTATCTTTGCTGGTTGCACAGATGCCTAAATTCCTAACTAAGGAGAAATTATATTCTTTGTCTGAGATAAGTTTGCATTTCAGAAGTCAAGTGTCTATTTACAGTATTTGTTTTCTAAAGAACTCTTAAAATCAAAGAGAACATCCACACAACAACACCAGAAGTACATTGTTGTGTGGTTGTTCTCTTTATTGTCCACGCAAGCTTGTTCAAATGTTTTATTTAAACAAATTGTTTTGGATTGCATTGTTTTGAGTGAAAACCAAGCCCCTTAGTCTCCCATTTAAAACTGGGAAAGTTTACTGTTAACAAATAGCGGAACAGTTTCTGTCAGTTTTTTAGAATGAAGTATTACCTATCTAAGGATACTAGGAAGTAAATCAATACTAGTTGTGATGATTAGCTGTTGATAATTTAACAAATAGGCTTGTCAAAGCTGCTTTCTTCTAATACCCTTTTGCGTTCCCAGTGGCTGGTTTTATAAGGATTCTCTACTTGAACCCTCTTCCCCACAACTGTAACAAAGTACCCACTTGCCAGTCCCTCAAACTCTTAAGCTGTGACTTTTATCATCTCATAATTAGTAAGGCAGTTTGTTTGTTTTTTTCAATTAGAGGCTGTTATAGTGCCTGTACCTGCAGTGAGTTGCAAAATTAGGATGTCAAACAGTTTAACAGATGAATTACATAAATTACAATGTCATATGTGTTCCTCAGTTCTTCTGCTGAATAATCTATTTCAGAATTCAGTATTTTAAGCATGACAAAATTACTGTCAAATCAAAAGTAGCCCACAGGACATTGCCAGTTCTTTTCAAAAAGGAGTTGAGAAGGAGGGAATAAAAAGTAATTAATGATTATCAGGTTTTAACTAAGTAAAATAATGTAATGCAGCAGGAAAATAGTCTTTCTGTTTTCTGAGTATAGACATAAGTTACTTTCAGCTTTCTGTAGAACCTGTGGCCCGTACTGCTACACATTTGAAACAACTGCATTTATCTGTGTTTACAACGTAGAATGTATGTAGCTCTTATTATTATAATAATATATATAATGATTATAATATATAAAAGCAAAAAGAAATGTATCCTTATGTGCATATATGTAATAATACTGTGGGGCTATACACATCCTAAATCTGTAAAACCAGGACCTTCCCTATCCTTTCAAATATGATGCGTTGATGCTCTTCTCTTTATTGTATGAAGTCTTGTCATTGTTATTAGTCAAATTCACATTGATATTGGTCTATTCAGAAATTGTTTGCAGAACAAGCACAAACGGATACACAGTGAACTTGTCCTCTCCAAAAAGAGTCCATTGCTCTAGAGTTTCCTTGCATGTTCATAGACTTAGTTTTTGAGAACAAAAGGTAACATCATGAAGTAGAACTTCTTTCTCTGATAACCTTATTTCTGCACCTATGTGCCATGTTCAACCCTTTGAGACCCCAGCCAAGCAAGACTATTTTGTCTGTATTCTGATTTTGTAGGAATGCTGAATGTTATAAATGCTTTGTCCATTGGTAAGGTGTGATAGAGAATATGATGGGCCAGGTCTTACATGATCACTAGAGACAAGCAATAGAGACGCCAAATCCTGTATGATGATTTCCCCACAAATGGTAAAACCAAGGAAATGGAACATTTTTACATCATTAGTAGCTTCTTCACGGGCAATTGTCAAAGTTATGCCTTCAGAGAAGGCTGGGAAATTGTAATGTGTCCATTGCATTTTCTCCTTTTCAAAACATAGGGGATACAAAAAGATCAACTTATTCCAAGCCCATCTTTTTTAGCATGATTAGATGAACTTCTGTTTTACCGCAAAAGCAATTTGTCTGTGTCAGGAAGGGGCTTGAGATAAGGTTTAAATTATCCTCATCTACTAAATGTTTGGAGAACTTCATTTTTTCCTCTCACAGTGAATGCAGGGGACGAGGGGGAAACTGTAAAATAAATTGCTGAATTTATGGTAATGACTTAAAAAAGAGTGAATGAATGAGAGCTCTGTTGTAGTGTCTGTCACTTATAGACCACAGTACTGATAGAATTATGGCTTCTAAGTCTCTTACGTTTTAAGTGGGAAATATTTTGGGTTCGGATATTTAAATGCATAGGGTTTTCTGTTTGTTTTTGTTTTAAATTATTCTATCTATTTGTTTATACTGAGGCAATTGTAGAAGAGCCTCTAGAGATGCTGTCAAGATTTTTCATTTAAATTTTCAATTTAGAATTCCCTTGGCATACTTAAGGGAAGAAACAGTATTTTCTGTGGCAAGCTGCATTATTTCTTTTATAATAATTATTTTTTCTAAATTGTCTTGAATTCAGAATGCCCACTTTCAACAGTGGGATTTTTCATCCCCGCCGCATTTTCTCTGCTTTGTTTTCTCCAAAAGAAAATTGCACGTATTTTGAGCTACTCCACAGACGTTAATCTCTGCAGACCAGTTTATAGCACAGCGAGCTGATATTTCTTTCATTTAATTTGTCCTCTGATGTGTGTGTCATCCTCAGCTGAAATGGCCCTGCAGCTGTAATGTCATAATCTTAAATTTTACTGGGGGAATTCTTTAAATAGCTGCTGAGTCACATTCTAAATTACATCAGGAAACAATTTCTGATTTTATTTCTTTTTGGGGAAAAAAAAATGTAATCCTGGATGTTAGGCAGCAATGAAATGTCTGAGCTAAGGCTGGAAGACTGGACTAAACATATGTTTTGGAGGTAAGGAGGATATGGCATAAAAATATTCATACCAGCAGTAACTGACTCATGGGACTTGCTTTTCCAAATTAAGAGATCATGAAAAATTCTCTTTTGCGTTCGGGTGTTTATGGCAGTCTAATTTTAACTTGTCCCAGGAAATGAAATTCGGCAAAACTAGGCAGTGAATCTGCTATTTAATGTCAGGATATTCCTGGCTGTTATCATCTATTCTTGTTGCTCCTGAAATTCAGTCTAATTTTTTAAGTTTATTTTTAAGTAGCAGGTCCGACTGAAGTGTGTATCCTTCAAAGATTATACTTAATGCAGAACTCCCTCTATTTGTACAGTTTTGATTTTAATGATAGGCTAGAATAGCATTTTATTGATTCACGTGTTCACATAATGCGTTTACGTGCTGTGTTACTGCATTTCAGCAACATTGTTTTACTTCACTTTAACAGTATTTCTGTACATACTAATAGAAGCTACAGCAAAACAATACCTGCTGGTGTTTGGTAGGTTAGAATGATGATTTGATTTTCTTTTTTTCCCCCCTGGATAGTCAGGTTCACATAAAGTATAGAATATTGCTACATTTCTTGTTTGAGGACAGCGTGGATACAAGGATTGCATGATAAGCTTTGTAGCAGCATTTAAGTGCACTTAGCAGGGAAAACAAGAGCACGTTAAATAACATTTCACTTTGAAATGGTCGTCTTAGTGTTTTGCCTCATTCAGTCAAAACCAGTTTCTTTCAGAACACTAATCATTGTGATTGACAGCTGCCAACGTTGTTAAATGCATGTGTTTTGTCCAAGTTGAAATATTTCCTGGTCCAAATGACACAAATGATTAAAACAAAACAGCTTGCGCTGCTAGAAGTGCAGTGACAGTGCTATGCTTCGGAATAGTGTGGTACCCCAGAAAGCTAAGCACCTGGAGGATTTGATATTACGTAGTGTGTTGTATTTTTACAGGTGCCTCTGATTAATGAACTTGAATCTGCAATGCACCAGCTGTACAAACAGCGAGCTTCCCGCCTTGTCCAAAGACGACAAGATGATATTAAAGATGAATCTTCGGAGTTTTCAAGCCATTCAAGTCAGTCCATCTTGAAGGTTTTTATTATTCATTAAACAACCTTGTTTACTTATTATGGCTAATTTTAAATGTAAATGTTTAAAGTGTGTCTGCCTTGAAGTTTATCCTAACTCTTGAGATAGATAGAAACAAGTTTAGATTAAAAGTTCTCTAATCCATTTTGGTTTAAATTCAGAGCCACTCTAACTCTGACCTCATCTCTCCTTTCTATTGCTCTTAACTATGTTTCCTCTTTTCTAGCACGGAATTGTATGCATGGTGGTAGTGGCCATACTGGTGCCACGTGACTCCACACTTTCATGTTAGAATTTTATTTTTTTTAATCACTTTGAATCTGGAAATTTCCTGTAACATCTGCATTTAACTCTTCTCAAAGCAGTGAAACACTGGGCTAAAGGCTACTTCTACCTGATGCTCTACTTTGTAGGTAGCAGAAGTGTCTAATTTCAGGCTCTTAAAGATAAGGATCTGGAAAAGACTCACTAAAAATCAGACTAATACAACATAAATCCATATGGATTATAGTTCAAAATTAGTTAAAATTCTTGCTTACTGTTAGTGTGGAGATGGGGGATTCTCAATGAGTTTTCTTGTGGCAATCATTTAAGTACGTAGAACGCTATAAAGGTGTATTACCTTAGATGAAAACATACATTCCTTGGAGGAAGTTTTGTTCTGCGTGGTAAATGTTGGGTAATGTACATTAATAGTGGTCTTCTTTCTGTTTTGGAGAGTACCTCATTTCTAGAATAGCTTTCTTGTCTGTCCTATTGCTGACCTAATATCCTATAATAAAAGCCATTTCCTATTCTGTCATGGTGTTGCCAGAATTGAAATGTTGGTACCATTATATATCATTTACTGAGTGTGGTAAAGCATTAGGGCATAAGAGTTGGTCATCTCTTTACAGAATGGTCATCATACATGTTCCTTTACATGGAGCTGCCAAGCATCACATGTTGGCTTTGCACTTTTACCATAAAAAAAGTGCTTGTGAAAACTAAATATCTAGTGTACTTTTCCTAAATTAGAGCCTAAAATTGATTTTTTTATTATTATTTTTTTTTTTTGGACTAGAATTTGATGGTGGGGTAGTGACATGTCATTGTCAGGAGAGATCTTATTTAGCATCTGAGAATCTTGAGAATGAACTGCACAGCATTTTGAAATAGTTTGACTCTTTGAAATTCTCATGGAAACTAGTGAACTAATGTCAACCTTTGATGTGTTGTGCAATGCAGACTCAAACAATCTGCATTCCTTCGTATAGTGTCAGAACACAAAGGGGATAGAAGTCAGTTTAGATTTGTCTGCCATGTTTCGCTTTACTTTTGTGTAAGGATACGTAGCTTTGAATAACAGTGTTGTTTTTTTTTAAATGGGCATGGTTTACTCTGTGTATGAGGATTCATAGTACTTCTGATATGGAGTTGTGATACTAATGCAGAATATCACTGGTATTTTTAATGATAGATTTGTAAATGGGATTAGTCAGAACATTTAAACTTACTCCTGACATTTGGATAGGCTTGTGTTTAAATTTTGACGTTTGTACCTTAGCGGATGGACTTGAGCACTGACTGATACTCCATTCACTTCTAAAAATTTACTTCATAAGAGTAAGCAGGTTTCACTGTTAGCTGTGCTATTGTCAGGAACATCTTTAACCAATTGCCGCTTAAAAAGAGGAGGGGAGGAAGACCCATTTTCCTGTAGATTTTGACGCAGTTGAAATTGTGTACTATACAAAGAATATAGATACAGAGGTAATGGATAGAACTCTGGAATATCATATGTTCTGATTCCCATCACTCTATCCATCTTTCTTTTTGTTCATTTTAATTTCAGAAGATACATGGTAAACACGTTTAAGGAGCTCTATATGTCTGGGAATATTCAATGTCAGCAATTTCTGTTTAAAATATTCAATATAGTTGTGCACTGTTGTGAGAGGGACAAGAGCGAAGTATGGTGAAAACATTCTTCTATTTGACCTTCAAGTGGAGATTTTTCTGAACCCCATTACTTCCTCTTTTAACCTCTACATTTGTGGATTCTAGGCTTCTGGATACATCTTACACTTTCTACTTCAAATTACATTTAGTTTAAAGTAGGTACAGGGCTCTTGTGAAACAGCCTGTAGTATATTTATATAATCGTAGAAAAGCATTTTAATTTTCATCAATGTAATTTTACAGATAAAGCGCTCATGGCACCAAACCTTGATTCTTTTGGACGAGACAGAGCGCTCTATCAAGAACAAGTTAAGCGTCGGACTGCAGAAAGAGAGGCTAGAAGGTAGAGTACTGGGATTTCTTGTCCGTTGGGAGTATTTGCCTGTTTTCAAAATGCAGTTTTCTTGTGCAACATACTAGCATGAATAGCAGCGTTCCTTCCTCTCCTGGGAAGGGTAGAAAACACTTCAGATGGTATTTCCAGGAGGGGTGTCCTAAATATCCCAACTTAACATCTGAAAGTATAAAACAAATGACCATTAGATGATGCTGATTTAGAATTTCTAAGAGAGTATAATAAGCCCATTTGGTATCTATGTGGGTTCTCCTGGTTCTTCTTCTTTCCGTTGCTTGAGGCAGCAACACAGTGGGATGTTTGAGGCAGTGACCAACTGGTAGTTACTTTTAGCCTGAATTTCCTTCCACTTTAAAAGTTATAACTGCGTTCATGATATAGGGGGGAAAAATGTAACAACTGTATTATACTGCTTATTGTTTTTAGAACTCGTCGTAGACAAGCAAGAGAGCAAACTGGGAAGATGGCAGATCACCTTGAAGGCCTTTCCAGTGATGATGAGGAAACTTCAACGGATATTACAAACTTCAATATGGAGCGAGGTTAGAAAAGATAATGAAGCCTTATGCTATCAGATGTAGACAAAACAGAGAAAAAATAAAAGTTGACCCTGTACATGTATTTCACCTTATTTCAGAGAAAGTGACAAAAATTTTATAAGCTTTTATTACAGCAGACATTGCAGGCAACAGAAAATGATCTTGACTGAGAGCATTGCAGAAAGGTTCTGTACTGACTGTCTTGAATTTCCCCCATGGTTTTATGATTGGTTTGCTCAAAGTAGCCTTAATTATGTGTAACCCTAATTATATAGTTAATGGAATTATAAGTTAATCTAACGTCTCTTATGCACTAGGAGAACTGTAAGAAACTTGAAATTTGGGAAAATATAGTTTGGTTAAATGGTTGGAAGGCAAGCAGAATACTAGAGGTAACTGTGAAGGCAGTAGCCAAGTAATAAACTTATTACTTTCTCACCTTGAAACTGAGTACAATTATCACTAATGAAAGAAAAATTAATCAAATTAGAAGAAACGTGGAGAAGTAGATTGGTATAGACCATGCATATAGAATAGCATGTGTATGTGTGAGGAGAATGATATTTATTTTGTACATTGTGAGAACTGGGGGCATGAAGAGAAGTGATCTGAAAATGAGTTTCTTTTTGCAGAGTGTGTAATAAAAATGCTCAAGTCATAGCTGTAGGCGGTTATGGAGAGCCAAAGTATAACTAGATTAAAAAGCAATTAAACTAACCGTCTAGAAATGCATCAGAAGTGCAGACAATCACACCTTTAGTTGCTGGCCCATCACCAAAATTGCAAATGTAGGCAGAGAGCTCTGATTGAACACAGAAACTACTTAAGAGTTGTTAGGTGCTGTAATTCACTTCGCAAATTAAATGATCTAGATTAAGAATTCTGTGTGGCTGTATTGCTTTTTGTAACTCAGCACCGCTGCATTTACAAAATCCTTTTTTACAAGTACTGTCAGCTTCTGAGTAAGCATGGGATTTCTGAAGCGTTTTTTAATCATTCATAGCTCACCCTTATGACAGCCCAGAATGATCGCTGAGATATATGGAACACAGGGATGCACTTCAGACCTGCTACATTTATCTGTAGCGTTTTTATCTGGATCACAGCATTAACAGTGTGTTTATATAGTGTTATCTTTGTACTGACTCCTCTCTGCCTGTTCTGTGTAGTAGTTATTGTGTGCAGTTAACTACTGTAACTGGACATTTAAAGCTGACTGCAGCAAAGATGTCCAGTTAAAATGGGACCAATCCTGGGAAATGTTGGGAAGTGTGTTGTGGTGTCTGCCAGCACCCACTGTCTGAAGTGCTAATTCAGCTGTCACATCTCAAGAATGCCTTGCACTTGAATGAAAAGGTGGAACAGTATGAGTTGGAAGGTACTTAGAGATTATCTGCTCCAAACACTGGTGCAAAACAAGGCCAGCTCTGAAGTTAGATCCACACTGTTCTCCTGCCTTTGGGAATGTATACGGCTATTTAAGGCAAAATTATTGGAAGTTTTAAGGCTAGTCGTTTTTTTTAGTAATGTTAGTAAAAATTAGCTTATGCCAGTCAGCATTACAGTCTGAAAGAGGTTTTATGTGCAATAGATTAATAATTTATTGTTTGTTGGTTTTTCCTTATGACCAGATCGTATATTGAAAGAATCCAGCAAAGTTTTTGAAGATGTTTTGGAAAGCTTTTACTCAATTGATTGTATTAAGTCCCAGTTTGAAGCTTGGCGTTCAAAGTACTTTGCTTCCTACAAGGATGCTTATATTGGCCTCTGTTTACCGAAGTTGTTCAATCCTTTAATCAGACTTCAGCTGCTTGTCTGGACTCCTTTGGAGGTAAGGTCCTGGGCATGCAGTATTCACAGAAGTTTCTGTATAGTGTGCTCCTTTCACACACCTGCAGAGCAAGGTGAATTGCTCCTTTGCTTACAAATGTGTGTTATAGGCATGAAGCTTAAAGTGGTCACCTGTCTCGGGCTGAAGTGCTTTTCTGGGGAGTTCTTGGACTATTGCCCTCTGTGTTCCTAGTAGGCGAGAGCTGAATTCAGCATGTACTGGCACCTTCTCAGGGAGCAATATAGACCAAAAACCAAACCAAATCATGTATTAAATAATACATCTAGGTTTTAAAATATTTCAGAGAAAACTGTGATTCTAAAGATATTTCTTCAAAAGAAGTGGAATGAAGAAGCGTGTTTTTCAGTGTGCTTGTGATCTCTGTCCCTATATTATCATCTTTCTTTCTCCCACTCACCCCTTCATGCCCCATAGAACTCTGGCTGGCAGTTTTCAACTCTTCCTCCTAGTACTTATCACCCAGTAATTAGGTAAGGAACATGGGAGGAGCAGGACAGCACAATTGCAACACAGTGTCCCTGGCAAGTATTCAATGTCCAGCTTGTGTGTGTGCTGTCAGGAGTAGCCATGAGAGGACAAAAAGTTCACCTAATTTTGGCCTCCCATTGTTCTTCCAAGCCCTGAAAGCTCCTTAAGTAAGATTTTAGCATTCTCTTGTGCTTCACTGTTCCCATTATACATCTTGCTAAGTTTGGAAAAAGTACAAGGCAAGAGATTTTGAATTCAGGAAGCATCATTTTTGAATGCAGTACAAATGAACTGTGTTTTTCACATTTCCCTTATTTTGCTCAGGTGTAGTTAGTTGTTAAAATATGTTGGGCGGCAGCAGCGGCCCACAAAAGTAGCCTTGCTTCAACCATTTTCACTTTCATATGATTTGGTGATTGTGTGGTTCTACAACGAATTTGTTCACTTGGCTGTTGTTCTTTATTCTTTTAACGTCTTGACTTCAAATGTCTGTTTAGGAAGCTAATATCTTCTCAATTCATTTTATTAGGGCAAATGTCAAGATTTTGAGACTATGTTGTGGTTTGAATCGTTGCTCTTTTATGGCTGTGAAGAACAGGAGCAAGAAAAAGACGATGCTGATATTTCACTATTGCCTACTATTGTAGAGAGAGTTGTTCTTCCTAAATTAACAGGTATAATCTTAGGAAAAAACAAAGGGGGAGGAGAAGGAAGTTGATGATTATTTATGCCATTAGATTTTACTGCTTTGTAAATTACTGTCCTTCTATCTGTATTTGAGCATTTGCAAAATGGAGTAATTCTTTTATCTCTTTAATAGTGATTTCTGAAAATATATGGGATCCTTTTTCTACAACACAAACGTCAAGAATGGTAGCAATTGTACAAAAGCTAGTAAATGGATATCCTTCAGTGGTTAATGCTGAAAACAAAAATACACAAGTAAGTTTGTTCTTTTTCACGAGTGTCTTGGATAAGTGAAGGAATTTGAGTATGTTTGTAATACGCTATATTGGGAAAAATGTAGCATGTTTAATGAGGGTCAAAGTGTAGTTGTTTGGAGTTTTGTTTAATTATTTGATGTTCTGTTGACTAATCAGAGATAGCAAATGTACCAAGACTTGTTAGTCTGCTTGTCTGTGCTCTGTGTACTTTTAGGATCACAAATGTTCTTTATTGTTTTTAAATCAATTTGAGTACTTAACTCCTAAGCATTACATTGGCTGTTATTAAAAAAGAATAAAAATCATTCTGTTGCAGATGCTTTTAAAGGCATTGTTGCTAAGAATGAGGAGAACGCTAGATGACGATGTATTCATGCCCTTATATCCAAAAAAGTAAGTCTGCTGTCAACTGTGGTACTAGACTTCTCTATTGGCGCAGTGGTATAAGCTGCTGCTTGTGGCACTTGAGGGCCCGGGTTCAAATCCCCCCTGTGGCTCAGGGGGTAGAAGTGCCACTTCGCTACACAGGGGGCTCGAAACCTGGGAGTTGGGCTCGATGATCTCTAAGGTCCCTTCCAACTCGCACGATACTATGATACTATGATACTATATTAACAGGTCAGTGTCTTCTGACCATGGTGCTGGTAAGGCTTTTTCCATACCTCTGTATGGTTCACTGGCTGTATGCGGGAACAAATTGATTACCACCAGGAATTATCAGAAAACAAGCAAAATGGAAGAATTTATAGAAATGAACTATGTTTGGGAAGGAGGAGGTCAGCAAACTTCAGATGGAAGTGACAGTGTTTGCTCATTAAAGAAATCTTTTACTTTCCAGCGTCTTAGAAAACAAGAACTCTGGTCCATATTTGTTCTTCCAACGTCAGTTTTGGTCCTCTGTTAAGGTAAGTCACTAAGTGCATCTGGTAAATTTCTGGTGCAGTCAGCATAGCAATAAAATCCCCTTCATATTTGTGGAAAATGGTAGTTGGAAAATGACCTTCTCTCTAGCTGAAAGAACTCTGAAGTAGGATTCTTAGCCTTCAGTAACACACTGTGTCCTCTTCAAAGGATTGCTAAGTGAAAGGGCATCATTTCTATTTTTATGCTGCGTTTTTATGTGGCATATTTGATGACCAAGGTTTTTTAATGTCATTGTAATCATTTTTAAAAAAGAAAAAAAAAATTAATTTACTTTTGTAGTAATGAGGGGATTTTTTTTCTGTATTTCTTTTAAGTAGTATGAGAATTTTTATGAGAATAACTTAGATAAACAGACAGTTCTCTCTATCCCTCTGGAAAACCTGTTGCTATATGTCAAATATGCAGCAGTTCTAATCTTGGTTTACTTGAAGTGATCAAGAGTGTGAAAGAAATGTCCGTTTGTGGAAGGTGCTCCATAGAGTTGTCAGAGATCTATTATAAGCTGTAACTGTTGTAATTTTTATCCTTCTATTGGAAGTGTTAACTCAGCTAAATAGGAAATTATGAGACATTGATTGAACTGCTGAATTCCATAGTCATACAAACAGAACTTCTATCTGGATTTTTTTCTATTTAAAAGTGAGGGAGACCTTACACTGAACGGGTTTGCAATCACATCATTTACTTTAAACATTCAGCACTGAGTTCTTTCACTTTGAAGTAGAAGTCAACTTCTTAAATGCTGCCCAGAGCAAGAAGGGCATGAAGCTTATTTATGAGAATGTTGTTGTTAAGAGTGGTAACTCTTTTTTTGGCTTGTGTCTCTTAAGAGTGAAACTGCCCGCTTCTGGCAATATTTCTTGGGGCATGGGCCGTTTAGAGCTGTACATGCAGTTATCACTGCAAGGCAGGTGTAGATAGCATTGCAGAAGATCAGAAATAGAAGCTGGGAAGCAAGTCCCTTATTACTATTTTCTGATGATCTGCTTTGACAGTATACTGCCAGCTGTGTTCCCTTCTGCAAGGCTGGCAGCAGTTTTCCACAGGCCGTATGTATACTGCTGGAGAATAACAGCTGTACTGTTGGCTTAGCCAGCACTTCCCTTCACACAATTTCTGTGCCTTTTGTTTTGGCTGTGGACTTGCCCCTGTGTGGCATATGCTAAGTCTCAATTGACTTGATATTGACATCAAATTTTGAGGTCAAAATGACCTGAAACTTTAGGGGCTTTTTCAACGGTTCTTTGGGCAAACATATGCAACATTTAGATGATGGTTGTTGTACAAGAATTTATAACGCTCTAAGCTATTACTTTATGAATTCTGAATTCTTTTGGAACTATCTGAAGACATATTTTCCTTGCTTTACTTAAGCCATACTACTGCACTTGAAGAGTCTGTAGATACAGCTTTAATATTAACTTTAAAGATTCATGACAATTTAAATAATTATTTTCCCTGTACTGTATTTTCAGTTGTTAGGAAACTTTCTCCAGTGGTACGGAATCCTTTCAAACAAAACTCTCCAGGAGCTGTCAATAGATGGCCTACTGAATAGATACATTCTTATGGCTTTTCAAAACTCCGAGTATGGGGATGACAGCATTAAGAAGGCGCAAAGTGTGAGTAATATCAAACAAAATATTCAAAATGTATTTAAAACTCATGATTACCTCTGAAACCTTGGTTTTGATATCTTAATATTGTAGTGTTGATGAACCGAAGAGAGAAGCTTCTCTGGCTTATGCTTGGATAGATTCAGTGTTTTGTCGCTTGAAGTTTGGAATTGATGGGGGTGGAGGGGAGTTCCTGTTTTATTCTCTCGAGTCTTGTATAACACAATCTTACCGGGTGACTTAACAGATTGTGTCATTAAACTTTTAACATTGTGGTACTTTTGTTGTTTTGTTTTGTTTTTTTAACCTTTTTTTCCCCTGTTTTGTCTAGGTAATTGCTTGCTTTCCTAAACAGTGGTTTGTTAATCTAAAAGGAGACAAGACTATTTCTCAGCTAGAAAACTTCTGTAGATACCTTGTTCATCTGGCTGATACAATTTACAGAAACAGCATTGGTTGCTCTGATGTAGAGAAAAGAAATGCAAGGTAACTTAGTTTGAATTATTCAATTGCAATACTTGTGCTTTGTTGTCTGTATGCAAGCACTGGTTAATATCTCCATTCTGCTGCAAGTCTTTAGAAAGGTTGCTGAATTCAGACTTTAAATTTTTTTGTGGCATGGTAGATGGGGTGGGATTTTAGAGGTATTTGAAAACTGCTGCCAAAATTCATTAAGCGTTCATATCATTTTGCAGTACTCCTTAGTGCCCCTGATTGTGGCACATTTTGTAGTTAATTGTTCTGGACTGCTTTGCCTTGTAAACCTGTTGCAAATTCCTACGTAATGGCTCCAGAATTACAGATTATGCTTTTGTATATGGTGCAAAAGTTCTGTCTTTGCTTATGCAACCAACTCGATGAACCTGTTTTCTCCTTGATCAGAGTAATTTTCCTTGTATCTGATAACCAGCATAATTGTAAGTTTGGGTTAGGTGCGTGCATGAATGTGACTGCTAGCTGAGTAACCTGAAATGCTTTGTGGTGGGTTGTTTTAATCAATGGTGAACTTTAAATCCATGCTGTTACACTGATATGCAGGAACATAACCGTATTCGAAGATTGTTTGTTCTTGTGCTATTGCACAGGGAGAGGTAGCAAGGTCAGTAGTGCGGCTGTACCAGAAAACCTACTTAAACTGAAACTTGGATCCCTCATTACCTGCATTTAGTCACTCTTGATACCTGTATTTGCCTGAGCTGTTGTTAAGTTACTCTTCAATCACTGAGGCTCTCAGTGGAACTAGATCCTTCTTTTTTTTTTTTTTTTGAACTTATGCATAGCACTGAAATCCAGGGACAGGAATTTATTTCCCTTGGTGTGTAGCAGACAGATCTTGCTTAGGAGTGTTTTTTTCCTGTATCAGTTGTTGTTTTGTCCCCATTAAGACATAAAAGACGTCTGCAGCAGAAATATTATTTTGCATAACGAAAGAATGACATTTCTGTTCATATAAAACAAGTTGCTTTAAAGAAAAATGCATTAATTTCTCCTGAGAAGGAAGCCTATCTTTTATCCACACCTGCTGATATTGGATATCCAGATGTTTGAGAAAAGGCACCCAACCAGCTGGTTTCATTTTTAAGATGAATTTTGAACCTCCAGTATTTTTTTTATGGGACTTGGTGAAAATTCATGTCCACATTCCTTGCAAGACACTAAAATTGTTCTTGACTGTTGAAGAAGTACATTCTTCCCAGGACTGAGCTGGACCTGAATTGTAACGCAGTTTGTTGGTGGCAAGCTTCATGCTTTTGTAAGACATGCGGTAAAACATATTTGCTGTTTGTTGTTCGTAAGATTTTTGTTGTTATTGTCATTTATCAAGAGAGCTGTGACTCACTGCACTCAGCACCATAAATAATCCAAGACTTTTTTTAGTTTATACTGCATCTAGTATTGAATGACTAATTCCTATTTCCTCTTCCAATTTTGTTGCTAAGCTGATGACCAGCTTCATTTAAAGACTAAGGGAGATGATGTAAAGTTACCTGAAACTGATTTGCTGTACTGTCGTAATATGCTTTTCTGTTAATACTTCTACATGTTTGTTCTTTTTTTTTTAGGGAGCAAATAAAGCAGATCATAAAGCTACTAGCAAGTATACGAGCACTGGATCATGCTGTGACAGTTGCAAATGATCACAACGTAAAAGAGTTAAAAATTTTAATAGAAGGAAAATAGAGTTTTCTGACATCTCGTTATGAGCTTTAAAACCATTCCTGATGTGTAATTTATGTACATATGTAAAGTTTCTTAAACTGTAAAGTATTGATCTTTGTTTTAATACAAAGTGCATTCTTATATACAGCATCCTTGAAAATAAATGACAAGGTTGACTTTCTTTGGAGACAAAGATGCAATTCCAAGGTAGTCATCTTCCCAGAAATCAGGCTTTCCTCAAAGTTTCTCAAAATCTTGTTTACAAAAACACTTTGTACCCACAATTAGTGGTCATCTACTCCTTTGTTAATTGTTCCATGGCTAACTGGAATGTGTATAATATATTAAGTGTAATGCAATGCGTGCATATATTTATACCACCGTGTTACTTTCACACTGGATATGGAGATCTTTTACTGTTGAAAAAGCTTTTCCTTTTTCTAAAAATTACTTGTTTTGAAAATAAAACGATCATATTATTGGTCAGAAGGTTCAATCTGTGAAAATCGTTTGGCCTGAATAGTGGGGACGTTTCCAAATGCAACCAAACCATTAAAAAAAGCAGCTGTGCTGCACTCAGACTGGAACTCTAAAGACTGTTCTTAGAAACAAGAGGCAAGAAAACACAAATCAGCGTTTCAACTGTTTTCTTAATGCAGGCAGGCAATGCAAATCTGTGATTATTGTGGAAATGTACAGTATTTCCTAATCCCCAAACACCTTTCAATTTGAAGGAAAAGATAGTTCACCTGTGAACTTTGGGCCCTCGGTGGTTAAGTTCACTGTTTGTATCCCGTTTTATAACTTCACATTGGGAATCTGTTTCTTCTGATTGGTATGGCTAAAGATACAAAGCTAAGTGAATGTGGTGAAAACTTTATATCCTAGAATTTGAAGTGTTTATACCGTACTAAATATTCAAATGTTACATTTCCTGCTAAATACCAGCTAAGAATACAGTCTTGGAGAGCAAAGCATTTAATTTTTTGGAAATATGAAGGAAAATCCTTTAAAACAGGGTGATCCACGTTGGAACACTAATGATTTGGTCTTGGGGTCTGAGGCATGTTAACAGCTGTAGTAGCCTTGGATTAAGAGCTGTTTCCCTGGTGAACCTGACATTGTGGGGGGAATTATAGCAATAAATTGACATCCCGGATAACATAAAGATTCACTGTATTTTAAGCTCATGTCGTGGTATAAACGAGTATATTAAAAATGTACAATTTGTAAGATGCACACTTCATTTGGACACTGAACAATTGTTTTTCTGAACTGTTGAGATCGATGGAGTACATTCAGAATATCTGCTTTTAAAAATTGTTTCAATAAACTCGTCTGTCAAGGAGCTGCTGCAGTGCAACTTGATAAGCTTTGTTCCTTTAAGTTGTAAAGGAAAAAATATGCATGCTAACTATTTTTGTCATCTCAAACTTTTGCTTTTTTTTCTAATATAGCACATACAAGCCTGCATTTAAGTTTTGAAGGTGCATAAGTGCAGTTTTGGTAGGCATGCACTACTAATGGGCATCCAAACCTTGAGACAGTTTTAAATGCTGTTATTAAAAATGGAGGCATTTTGCTCCAGTTTGGATAATGATGGGGAGAATAAGGAAGAGGTCAAGAAAATTACTTCCTTCTAATCTCGTTATAACATATAGCTACAGAAAACCCTTATAAGCAAAATAACCACTTGCATTTCTGCCTTTCTTCAGACGTTTTTCTCATTCATTGACCCAAATTAAATGCTAGTAACAAAGCAGTTGCACTTCATGAAGTGGTCTTCAAAAACGTTACACATCTGCTGCTTGGTTGAGCAGACTGCTTTAAAATCGAGTAGTTCAGCACACCTGCTTTAAAATTACTTCTCCCACAGTTGACTGAGTGTTATCTTAGCATTCACCATCAAAATCAATGCACATAATATGCTCAGAGACTGATGTCCTGGAAGGTGATAAAATCCCATATGACGTGGTAGTCTTAGTTCTACTCAAAACTCTATGGGAACTCTTGAGATCTAATAACCTCTTTAGGTAGTTATCATTGTCTAGAAACAGGAAAGATGTATAACGTTGTATGTAAAATTGGGGGGCATTCTGAATTGTGATGCCCAATTTTGCACAGGATTGTTATTTTATGACATTACTACTTTATGATACAATTATATTTGTACGATTATAGGTATTACATAATTACCTTTGCCCTAAAAGTCATCCATAGCAAAGATGAAAACCTTGTTCTTTGCTGTTGTGGCCAACAAAGTGAAAAAGCTAATATTATAATGGAGAAGTTTGGGGAAAAACTGTACACATATACGGAGCTGTGTGGTTCCTCTTTCTCCTCCTTTCAGCTACCTCTCATTTTCTACAAAAGTTTGCTATCTGTTGTTCTGTTTTCAGTTCTAAGTTAATCTACAAAAAACACATTAGAAGGAACACTAAATATACATGCATATAGATAGGGAAAAGAGGATGTGCACCTGCAGCTTTTATGTGGTATAGTGCTTTGGTTTAGTGACTTCATGAGGTACGTTTCAGCTGGCTGCACCCTCCTTTTATGAGTGGCGGAGCTAAAAAGCAGCATCCCCCAAATTTGTTAGTTGCCTCAGTGAAAATTCTGGTGTGTTCAGAAACGGGAACTGTGAGGAGGTTTCAGAAATGATTGCTGCAAAAAGATGGGTGAGGTTTTCTGGGGAAACTCAATGGATCAGAGTTGAGTGTTTTCCCTTGCCTTACAATGACTGATAGCCTTGCCTTGCAATGACTGGTTGAATTTGTCTATCTGCAGAATGAAACATTATTTTTTGTTCAAGAGCACTTAATTAAAAATCGTGCTGTAAATATTCAGACATGGGTGAATAGGAATTAAATGGAGATAAACATACTTAATAATCCAAGAGTCTACCATTCAAGTCTCTGCTCCAAGCCATGAGGTAAGTTTCTTTTTCTTCATATATGTGAACTGTCCCATTGACTCCACTGTTGTGCTTCACAGACATATTTAAATGTTTTCATAACACAGATGTATCTCCAAGACTCGGTGTGATATTTTTTATACATATGAAAATACATATTTTCATAGCCTACATTTCAATAAAGCTCTCAAGCATTGTCTTATTTTCTGCCTTAAGATTTTAGTGACACCTTGCCAAGTACCTCTGGCATTTGCTCCTGTTCAACTCCATGCAGTTGGTGACTAGTCCTAGCAGGACTAGGGGAAATGGATCCAAGCTGAAGGAGGGAAAATTTAGGTTGGATGTTAGGGGGAAGTTCTTTACTAGCAGAGTGGTTAGGCCCTGGAACAGGCTGCCCAGGGAGGTTGTGGATGCCCCATCCTTGGAGGTGTTCAAGGCCAGTTGGACGGGGCCCTGGGCAACCTGATCTAGTGGGTGTGTATGTTTGGTGGCCTTGCTAGGCAGGGGGGTTGGAACTACGTGATCCTTGAGGTCCCTTCCAACCCGGGTCATTCTATGATTCTATGATTCTATGACTGCCCAGCCCTCTCATTTGTCAGGGTCTCTCTGTAAGGCTTTCCTGCCCTCAAGAGAGTCAGCAACTCTTCCCAGCTCAGCGCTGTCCAAAATGTAACCCCAGTACACCTTCAAGTTCTACACACATCCAAATTGTTTGTTAAAATATTGAAGCAGCCATAAAACGGAACCCTGTGAAATCCCACCAGTGACTGGCCGCTATTCTGACAGAACCCTGTTCATTGTAACCCCTTCAGCCTGGCCCATCAGCCAGGTGTTCACTCTCCACATGATTTCACCTAGCCATACGCTGGGCATTTTGTCCAGGAGCATACTGGGGGAGACAGCACCGAGAGCTTTGCTGAAAGCTAAATGTAGACTGGCTTCCCATGGTCAACTAGGTGGGTAACCTTGTCCTATAAGGAAATCGAGTTAGTTAAACAGGACTTTGTGAATTCCACTTCACTTCGTGGTGAAGCTCCCAAACCTGTCCTGTAGTCCCCAGGCAGCAGGAGCGTAACGGCCACCCTCGCGCTGCCGCCTCACCCTTACTTCCGGTGGCGGGAGGCGCAATGCGGAAGGGACGGAGGGGCCGGAGCGGAAGTGAGGTGCCGCCGGCTCCCGCGGCAGGGAGCGGAGCGGGCGGCAGCTGGCGCGGCCGGTGAGGAGGTGCGGGGCCGGGAGCGGGGCGGCTCGGCGGCACCGCGGGCGGCTGTCGGTACGCGGAGGAGCTTGCTCGGCCGTCGCTGTCGCGGGTGTCGAGCTGCGGGGGCGCCGCGGGCGCCAGACAAGATGGAGGCTCTGTCAACGCCGCGGGCGCCGGGCAGGTGGAGGGGCGGGGGCTGCTCGCCCGGTGCCGGCTTCTTGGCCGTCCGCTCCTGCCCGGGAGGGGAGCGGGGCGGCCGGGCTGTGTCGTATGAGGGGGTGGAAGGTCGGTGCCGCTGTCAGCCCTCAGGTTACCGGCGTGGGGCTGGGGAAAGGGGCGGGAGCTTGTTCGATGCTTTCTAGACGCTCCTCTCTGCGCTGTGCGTTTCTTCAGCCCCTAACGGCTTGGTGGGCTGCCGGTGGTTTGCGGTTTGTTATTGCTTTTTTTTTCGTCGCTTCGAAGAAAGGTGTTACCTTTACGGCTTGTCGGCGGGCTCTATCGTGCAGTGCTGCGATTTTCTAATCGTCAGCCGCTGCGAGGGAGGGCTTAAGTCCAGACAGAGCCCTGCTTTCATTTATAAAGACAAATCAAGCAGTAGGTTATCGTTTCTGTACGGTCTTCCAAAGCCTCTTAGCAGCTTTACTGTTTGAAATATAGTGTCCTTTTGTACAAGGTCAGCATGAGCAAAAGGCATCATAAAACTGAAGCTCCTGGCCCTCTGTGTTCAGCAGAAGGTTGCTGCTGCTCTACTGTGTTTGTGGCGACTAAAGGAGAACCTTATCTGCAGTTTCACTGAGAAGAAGTCTGGTTTAGGTATTGCAAAAGAAATTCTGGTTGTTCTGGAGGAGATCTTAAATAAATCCTTTATGCTGCTCTGGGCAATTATGTTTTTGCAATGCTGGCACGTTGTCTTTAAGCTGTCTTTAGATATGTTTGTTTTGAAACATAAGGTAAAATAAATCTCATGAGCTAGAAAGAGTGAGCATCTCTTTTCTTCTTTTTCTCTTTTTTGTTGTTAGATCTGTAAATTTCTTAGGAAAGAATGGAAGTCAGACCTGTTCTGCAGAAGGTATCTGGAAGCACAGGAAGCTCTCACTAACATCATCTTGTGTTGGACAGGACTGCCAGCGATAAAGGCAAAATGGCTTTCAGTAAAGGATATCGTGTCTATCACAAGCTGGATCCGCTCCCGTTCAGCGTGATAGTGGAAGCCAGAAACAGAGAAGAATGTCTCATGTTTGAATCTGGAGCCGTGGCTGTCCTTTGTAAGTCGCTATGTTTTGATAAATACAGTGAAAAAGCAGGCAACCTTGACACTGTGGAAGCTGTTTGTTTTTATTTATGACAGAAGCAGCAGTTCTGGTTTTTATTTGCTAATGGAGGTCCTTTTGATTTAAATGGAAGAGATGTTTCATATCTTTGTCTTTTGGAGAAAGGATTTTACACATTTAATTAGATTTCCATCATGAATATGTATTGCCATGTATACAAAATATTCTTCCAATAACTGCCAGAGTCTTGCAATCTTGCAATCGTCTGCCTTTGAGTGCACAATGACTCATTAAAAAGCAAAATCTGTGGTGCACTTCTTATTACAAAGTGCTGTATTCTTAAATGGTACATCATCTTAGTTTGTTTATCTCACTTTATATTGTGACTTAGATGGGTTTTTTTTTGTTTTTAAATTGATGATGCACCTGTTTTTAACCTATCACCATACGTTGTGCGTTAGCTCATCTCATAATAAAGTCAGTCAATGTTTGGAGCAAGATGTCGTGTATTGCAAAGTCATTTTTACGTGCTTTCAGTGTTAAGTGCATCAAATGCTTGTGTTTTTTCAAGTCATAGTTGAAGGAGGGCTCTAAAACAGGAAGTGCAGAAAAGATCCTTTTAACCTGCAGATAGAGCCTAAAAATATACTTTGGTTTGTATTCTTCAGTACAAAGGCCTGAGCACCAGGTTGCAAAGAGTTCCTAGGCTTCTTGAATTATGTGGAAAGCCTGAGTACTGTGGATGTACTTCTTTTGAATGGATCAATTTTTGTTGAGTTAACTCTGGCGCCCAGTGTGAGGTTGTAATGCACAGCCTGCAGCCTTACAGGGCTCACAGGTGGGTTGTTGTCTCCCCATAGGGTGCTCTGGCCCAGACAGGATAGAGTGGGCTGAGCCAGCAGCATGTTCCCTCTTACAGCAAGGCTGAAGGTTAGAAGTGGGAGTTCTGAAGTGGGCTTGGAGATACATTCCCTACCGTTGGTATCTGTAATTGTTTGTATGCCTGATGCGCTCTTTAGCTGTGGCATTGCCTCTTTGTGAGGCACCTGGCTGTCCCTGTATCCTGCAAGTTAAGTGCTTAGAAATCAGGCCATAGTTTGTGCTGAACCGGCTGTGTGAGCTAGTGCTCTCCAGCCTGTGTCTCAATCTGTACCTTAGTTAACGTGCTATTTGGAGAAGCTGCTATGATCTGATACAGGTCTAGCAGTGGGACATGCTAGCACAGTTGGCATTACAAACAAAATTAACTCGTGATTATCCAGGTCAAAAACTGTGAGTGCTTTCCTCCCATTTTTTGATAGTTGTTTTTATCTGATACGGTTTCTTAATATTTGTGTAAATTATCTTGTTGACTTTGCCAGCAGTGTTTGAAAGGCATTGTGTAGTGTGGTTTGGGATGGAAGTGTCTTATCATGAAGCTAAAGGACATACATAGTAAGATCAGTACAGCATGGGGAAAAAGATTTATGGAAACATTTTATTTTAGTATATGTTCAGTAATCAGTGCACTTGTTTAAGGTGCCTAAGGAGGAATGTATTCAAAGCAATTTATTCATGGAAGTTATGCTCAGAAAGTCAAAGGAGTTAATGTCTTCTTGTGCTGTGATACAGTGCAGGTAGCTGAGTAGACTGTCTTCTCTAGAAATTCACTATTTATATCTGTGTTGAAATTCTGCCCTCTCCTATGCCTTGCACTGTAATCAAACAGGAACTGAAACCCAGAAGAATTTCAGAAGCCTAGCTCTTCTCGGGTCCTGTACTTTGTAATAGCTTCTTACTACTTTGTAAGAGTTGTCCTTGGTATTTTGATTGGTAGGTTGCAATACAGTAAATATTTATGCTTAGTTATAAGTAGTCACTCTAAATACTGCTTTCAGTAACTTAAGATTGTGAACTGCTTACTCTGATGGATGAGCTTATTTTCCCAATGTGTTAAGCTGTGGCAGTTCCTTTTAGTTTTTTTGTTTGTCTGTTTTGAGCCTAAATTCTTTACTGAATGATTCTTTTAATGGTTGAAAGACGACAATCACCCTTGATTTGATAGCAGAAAGGTGCTGAACTTCCCTTGTTTTAGATTATTTTCCTTTTATTCTGCTAGCATTTGATGTTTTATTTTATGTATGTGTTTCAAGGGGTACAATTATCAGCCCTTGGTTAAGGTTGTTAAGTACTGCTCCATCTCTTTCTTGATCTCACAGTAACCAATCAGAAGTTCCTACTCTGTAACCTCACAAATTTCTGCATGTTGCTACAAACCTTCACAGCCCAAGTTAATGAGAAATCTGGGGAAGATTCCCAAGATGTGTTTTTTAAAGATCCATGTAAACAGGTGGGAAAACGGCCATAACAGATGTGCAGAAATCCAGAACAACACGATTGCAAACTGTTAAAAGCTTTTTTTGGTTTTGCTGATGGAAATGACAGTACTGATCTTAGGCATTTTTTTCCCCAGAAGATTTTATTGAATACTGAAGATTAGTTGTTTAGCCTTATGCCCTATGATAGCTCCTGCCTGGCTGTAGAATGCATAACATACATACAACCCAGTGAAATACACTTAGAATTGAAAGTGATTGATGTGACTCAATTCTGAGAACCTCGGTGAACCTCATCTTTTGGAGTATGCATGCACAGTAATCAGGACTTGAACTGGGCTGAGAGAAAGGAAGGCAAGCTAAGTGATCCCTTACATGTCATCTTAGTGGAAGTCCGTCTGTCATTTTGCTGAGGGAAGGATAATGGTATTAACTTTCATCCCCTCTACATTCAACGAAGCATTGCAAGATTAATTCAAAGGCTTTTGTTTGGCCTCTGTATGTAGTGCTCTACAATTCATATGCTGCTTGGTTTTTCAGTGTGTGTTGTATTTGTGCTGAATGTGTTATTCAAGAAGAAAGGAAGAGGGCAGAAGGGGGTAGTTCGCAGGGGTTATTGTTGCATAATCATTCAGTCTTAAAATGGAAACAGTCCAAGCCTTGCCTCTGCTGGAAGTGGTCGGTGCACTGCTCGTAATGTGCATTAGTTAGTGTGACCAAAAGCTCTGAGAAATACTTCTCTTGCCTTACATAAAAATACCCAGCACCTCTTAGATCAGCTCATGCCTAGTACCAGGTTAGGATACTGAAATCTGAAAGGATCCTGCCAGCTTGCTTTTCAAGGCCTTGTAGGAGCATTTGGTTTTAAATGTCAGCAGCTTGGCTGCTTCTTTGTTTAGCATTAACTTGGAGGATGTCACTGATCTGGTTTTTTAATTATTTGGCATGTAAAATAGGTGGTCTATTTATTCTCTGAAACAGGAGTCTTTAATGAGGTATCTTACCTGCAGAGATTTCATTGATTGAACGGGAGACTGTTCTCTCTCCCTGTGCCTCTCTGGTGAGTCACAATGAAAGCAGTGGGAAGCTGCTTTTACTCCTGTCGCCTGTGATGAGTAAAGGAGAATGTTCTGTCATTTGGGAAAATCTGAGCCCTGAGCACAAAGAGATGGAGCTTTGTGCATGTCGTTGGAGTTTGGTTTTGTGCAAGGCTGAAAAGGGAGCAGGTGTAAACAAGAAGAGGCACTGTACCCACCCTGAGCTTTCTGAGCTAGATAGAGGAAGAACTGCAACAACCTACACTTGCTGGGGGTGTCCCGTTACTATCACCCATTCACATTCCACTTTAAGTACTCTGATACGCTGCACTGGGAGGAGAAGTAGCAGATAGATTGTATCTATCCACAGTAGCAGACGGGGGAGTAAGCGTTTTGTAAGAGGCTTTGGGTTGGTGATGATTTAGGAAACTGAGCTACCCAGAAAAGAAACATAGTGACAGAGCACCGCCTATGTGTGTACATAATCGTAAGGGGGGGGTAACACAGCATGCCACTGTGTGATTTTTTTCTTTCTCACCAAATAACACTAGTGCAGCATTTTGAGTGGAACTGCGTCCCCTTAAAATTAGGGAAGGAGACCATTTCAATAGAGATTTCTACATGCTGTTTTTCATAGAACTATAGGATGGCCTGGGTTGAAAAGTACTACAGTGATCATCTAGTTTAAATCTCCCTGCTTCAAAATAAGGCTTTATATTTGCATATATATCAGTGTGTCTATGTCTTTGTATATATATGTGTGTGTGTGTATATGTGCCTATATATATCATATTTTAAAATAAATAATTGTAAATAGTTAAAATTCTTCAAGTGATAGGCACTCTTTCCAGACTATACATTATGTCAGAGAGGAAAGGTCAACTACAAGCTTTGGTAGGAACAGTTTTTGACTGTGTTGTGATACAGTTTTATGTTTGTCTGGTGGTGATCTTACATACCAGTGTGAAAGGATTAGGATGGGTGCAAAGGGCAATTTCCACTGCACCCCCGCTCCTCCCCACACATTACTTTTTTGACTAAGTATAATCTTCAGGGCTATGCCTATCCATTAAACAATATCTTAAGATGTTTTGGAAGCTGCAAGGGAGCAACAGTGATGGTGGACACCTCGATGCTTCTAGAGGAAGATATCACCTGTCCTCCTGTCATCAGATGCTTCTCCCAGATTTCTGCTAGAATTTTCTCCCCTTTCAAATCTGCAAAGATGCTCAGCTCGTTACTTTCCAGACATTTCCTACAAAACTATACGATTTAACAAAGACCAAATATGTTAGCCTAGCATACTTGGGAAAGTTTTTATTTACAGTAAGAAATTTCCTAGGAGATTGGTGGAGGTGGTAATTTTTGTCTGGGTGGACCTATTAGAATGGCATAATGGAGCTATAAACATTTGGTCCACAATTCTGGAACATTTCCTTTTCAATTCAATACATTTTCATTTCAAAGTTAGCACAGAGGAAATAGTAAAAAAGCTTGACTTTTGCCCTGCTAGACATCCAATGAATGATGGTTCTTGCTAATTAAATGGCTGCCAAGGTTAGTTTACATACTTCTGGAATTACTCTGACATAATTTAGAAAAAACTAATTAACATCTCCACATTTGAGATAATTTGGAAGATTTACTGCACGCTAGCATGTATTCATGTATTTAAATGGAAAACCTTGTAATTGTACGTGGTATTACAAATTATTCTGTGTAGAACTGATTTATACAGGCAAAAGGCTCGCCTTTGCGTACAATACTTTTTATATTTTAATCAAAGCAGTTGGTACAGGGGGAAAAAAAGAAACACCCTTGTTGATTATTAAAGCTATAGATTTTGGCTTTCAATGCAAAACATGTACTTGGGTCAGGAAGCTCAAGTGTGACTGAAAACTGTAGGCTTTTAAGTAGGGCAGCTTTGCTTTATTTTTTCAGTTCTCTGTATTTAATAAGGTATATTTTCTTAAGGTATAGTAAATTTGCACAATACTCGAACATAATTTTAAAACAACCATTCATTTGATCTGCTAATCTTTTACAACCTTTTTGTCTTATTCCAAACGTCGTGTTTGGTGTGTATTATTTAAATGTAGTTGCTAACGTCTAGAAATGTCTGTGGGTTGGTCTTTTGCCTTTTTGGGTAGAGGTGATTTGTTATTTGGTAGATCCTCCCCTCAGTCTTAAGATATCTCTAGATGACAGTATCGTCTATATATTTATTTGAAGAGAGATAGTATACCTAATAATTTGAACTAGTCAATAAAATGGGGGGGAAAAAAAGTCATTGTGCTGATTCTGAACAGTTATATTAATTATGACAGATATAAATATCAGCTGTCTTCCAACTTACTGTGAATCTGTTCACATCAACAAAGTATGAAAAGGATCAAAATGGGTCTTCATTGGTTGAGTTATAAGTGAAGGTGGTGACTTTAATATCTCCCATATATGGTAATGCTGAAGTATTAGTTTTCATTTAAGTACTGAGATCTTAGTTGTCCTAATTTGACAAAAAGCTTGAAAATCTCAATCTTAAATTCTCAGATAAAGAATAATATTAAAAAAACCAAACAAACATTTTTTTAATATATGTATATATATTTTCAATTTTGAACATTTTAAAATTGCATGATTTCTTTTCCCTCTTCTAACTTAAATGAGAATAGGCCCGTTTGTGAAGGAGCTATGTATAATTTCAGGAGGTATCCCATGCTCTAGTTGGAAATTGTTGCCCTAGTTCACATGTCGTAATGATACCTTGTGAACCCATTGAGAACAGAACTGTAGAGAGCCTAAAGGATAACTCTTAACGCGATCTTAGCTTTACAGTTCTTGTAGAAAGTGTAAAACTTTTTTTTTTTTTTAACTGGGAATTAAACAGAATGGATTGTGAACCTGAAGTTGTTCCAAAGACAGGGTTTTTAATGGAGTTTCCAGCCTCTAAAATCAGTCACTTCTCTTGAACATGAGTCAGTGGCTGATAAGGTGCAGATACATGCAAGTGAGACATGGCCTTTTAAAAATGCTATGGCCTATTAATTTTTAATAAATAGGACTTTACATTATTTTATTCCTTTTTGCTTGACGCTGCAAAGAGTCTTGATGGCTTTCAGTCGGAATGCATTAAAACTTGACCTGAAAACCACATTAAAGATGTTGTGGATTTGTTGTCTTCTTTTTGTCCTGTTAAATAACAAGTAAGAAAAGAATTCTTCCTCATAACATTTTCTATCCGTTGTTATACATAGGCATGTACTTACATTATGTCTACTGTGTTGTGCCCCATACTTTGTAATTAAAACATCTAAGGACTTCTGCATTGCAGATGGAAGTTGTCATTCTAACTGCAAATTTCTGTCTTCAGAAGTTGTATGAGCCTTGACTCGTTCTTCATAGTGTTTGTTTAGCTTTTTTATTTTGTTCACATAGCTTCAATATTTGCTTACGTCCAACTAATTAAAAATAAATAGAAAGGTCTATTTCTGAGAGAGAAGTGAACTCATTAATTTGCAGGAGTTTCTGCTTTCTTTGAGTAGATATTTATATCAACTGCGTGTTTTTTTCAAGGTATGGATCTCATAAATCAAATTCAGAAGGGTTCTCATGGCTGCAGACTAGCCCACCATTTGGGGAAGAGATATTCTCATTTGTTAGGAATCCCAAATCCTTTCCACAGCCTGACATCATGGCCTGGCACAGCCTGTCTTCGTGGAATCTGGATCTGTCCTCAGCTGCCTTACTCCCTGCCTAGGGCAGTGGGACAGGTGCTGGCTGGGGAGATCCCTGCCTGTAGCTCTTGACCATCAGGGAGCTGCAGGTCTTCACAGTGCCCCCACAGCTCAAGTGGGGAAAAGAAATCAAAACGAAGAGGAGCAGTGTAGCTGTGGACACTTATGTGATAACCGTTTGTTGTCCCTTCAGTGATTTTTTTGTACTGGCTAATATCAATCATCCCTACATCAAAACTATTTTAAGATTAATGAATGCTGACAATGAGAGGTATCACAGAATATCTTAAGGTAGAAGGGGCCCACAAGGACCATCAAGTCCAACTCCTTGCCCCACACAGGACTGCCCAAAATTTAAGCACTGTGTTTGAGTATCATCCATATGCTTCTGTCAGGCTTGATTCTGTAGCCACCTCACTGGGGAGCCTGTTACAGTGCCTGACTGCCCTCTCAGTGTAGTACCTTTACCTGGTATCCAACTGGTTCACTCAGTTGTGTTATAAAGCTGTAATCACTGTGGGCCTTAGGGGAGGGTGGTACAAATGAATTGAAGTTAAGCTACACAGCTCACACAAGAAAGGCCTTTGTGGATGCTGATTTCCTGTGCTTCTTTGAAATTTGCCTTGTTCTTGAAGTCCAGTTCTGGGAGGCAGAAACATGATACAGGTAAGGATAGGCCAGAACAGGGTGATCTGAACTTTCTGAGGCATTTGCCACTTTCTCATGTGAATTTTGGCTTTAGAGAATGATGGAGCATCAGCCAGTGCATGTGAGAGTGAAGTACTTAAGCCCTGACTTTGGAAGAGTTCACACTTAGATATACTGTAATTGAAAACTATGGCATGAGACCTAGGTGCTTTGGGATAGTGCCTGGGAACTTGGCTGAGAGAGTAATAGTTGACTGGCTATAGTTAGTTCTGGTTTCATTTTCTCTTTGTTTTTGCCATCTTTTACTGCTTTATTAGTCTCTCATGGCCTTTTTTGTGAATCTGAATTTGCAGAACCCACGCTACTTAATTCACTTCAGGCATTTATTTATTGAGGCTTAGCAAGGATAACAGGCGCTCTGTGCAGTGAGAAAAACAGAATAAATCCACAGAGGACAAAAAAAGCCATTGTTTTATGATATGGTTAAATGCTGCCAGGCTCCCCTAAGAAAAACCCTGCAAAAAGATATTAGTTGGAAAGGAAACCTCTTCTATCCTTAATAATTTGAAACGTGGAAGAGTTCAGCAGTTTTCTGCTTACTGAAAGATGAGTTTCGAAGAGCTGGGAGTTGTTCTTCCTAGCCTGATGGTGTTCTAGTTAAGCAAAATACAGTTTGGTGATGCCGATGAAATTGCTATTTGTAAGCAGTGTGTTTATATGAGCTGTGGCTCATAACACTACGGATGAGGATTTGGGGAAGAATCCTGCTTCTATAGTTCTCTTTTTCTTTGGTTCTAGATTCTAGAATACAGCGTAAATAGTTGAAGGATTTTTTTTAATTGCATTTTATATATTGAGCTAGCTTGGATTTCAGACTGAGATTAAATAATTGTTTCATCTTATAGAGTGGATTAGAATCTCCCTTAAGGAAAAAAACTGGCAGACATCTAAGCAAAAGGCATATGGACTTGTGTGCAGGTGGCACTGTGCTAAGCTTAGGAACAATCAATAGGAAGAGAGCTGACATGAAATAGGACACAACATAGTGCCAGAGCAGAGGGTGTTTCAATTTACACTTTTCCTTGAGTTGAACTGCTAGCTTGCTTTTTAGCATCAAAGTGAAAATTAACTATTTTTGGGGTAGGAGAAGGTGCTGATCCTTGATGACCTGAGATCCTGTGGCACAGCTGGAATTGTCAGTCCTTGTGCTTCAGGAGCGGGCTCAGTCACGAGCAGCAAGCAGCTCAGAACAGGTGGGATCCTGTTTCTGCTCTGTTCTGCAGGCTGTTGCCTGGCTCCACTACCAACCTTGTTCGCCTGGTTTTTTGAGAGCTGATTAGAGTTCTAAAGTGTGTACACTAAAATTAACTCCTAGGTAAGTAATAGTAGATATACTTCAATTTCTTCAAAAATACTACAAATCCAATGTTTTTTCCTGTGGAAAAAGACTTGGATTTCAGATGCTGTGATCTTGCGGCCCCAGAAGACTTACAGTTTCCTTGTAATACAATGAAATCTTTTTGAAATACACTTGGGATAATCTAGTTGTTTGGAAACAATATTATCATTTCATAGTTTTATTCTTGGAAATTATGGATTTATTTGTTCGGAAATAAAAAGCATTTAGCACTACCTTAATTTGAAGTAATTACACAAGAACATTCTCATAGAAACAATGTGCTTGTGGTTTTGATCCTTTTTTATGTTAGTTGGTGATAATATTAATACCTATCACTTGAGGATTATGCAAGTTTCTTTTAAGGGGGCCTCATAACATAGGGTATCATAATTGTCATAAAAACAAATACTCATTTTTCACTATAAGATGCCATATGCTCATAAGTTCTGATTTCTTTCCTGCAGTTTTATATAAGCAATATAGCTGTACTCTCTTGGATTTTCAGTTTAGAGTGGATTCGTTGTCCACACCGTAGCATGCAGTCTTTAATGTCATAATGTCATTTTGTTTTCTTAGCATCTGCAGAAAAAGATACTATCAAGAATACCTACTCCAAAGTAATGGATGCATATGGGCTTCTGGGTGTATTAAGGTTAAACCTGGGTGAGTAAGCTTATCTAAAACCTTAATTTCTCATTTGGGAAAGAAAATCATGTTGCTTCTGCAAAACTGAACAGCTTAGGATCTCCAGAACAGGAACTGTGCTTGCTTTTTTCTTTTGTCTTTGTAGAGTAGCTTGCAAGCTTGGAGCACTCCCAGAAATGAGGGAGTGGACAAAAATAACTTCCTCTTTCGCAATCCCTGTAATTTTCAGCATAGTTCCTCCTATTTGCGTTTCCTTTAATTCTGTTGAAGTTGGGAATGGCTTCTTCATGTTGATACTTTTTTCTGCCAAGTCAGGGTGAGATTATGTGCATTGAAGAATGTCATAGAATCATAGAATCGCCAAGGTTGGAAAAGACCTAAAAGATCATCCAGTCCAACCGTTCACCTATTACCAATGGCTCCCACTAAACCATGTCCCTCAACCCAACATCCAGTCGTTCCTTGACATATGAATATTGCAGTATCACAGTCTAAGATCAATTCTGTTATGTATGTCTTTTCTGCTTTTCCAGGAGACACGTTGCTACATTATTTGGTTCTAGTAACAGGATGCATGTCTGTGGGAAAGATTCAAGACTCTGAAGTCTTTCGAGTTACCTCCACCGAATTCGTATCGTTACGAATTGAATCAACAGATGAAGATCGTATTTCAGAAGTGCGCAAAGTTTTGAATTCAGGCAACTTTTATTTTGCGTGGTCTGCCACTGGTGTCAGCTTAGATCTTAGTCTCAATGCTCACCGCAGCATGCAAGAGCACACCACTGACAACAGGTTTTTCTGGTGAGTTCACAGTGTGCTTTATCAGATGTTCTGTAGAGTAATGTATGTCTATGCAAACTGAGCTGCGCTAAGTTTTCAACCCTGTCTTTGTCAGCTCTTTTAAGAGCTTGTAAATATTAATTAGCTAAAGAGCATTATTTTAACTCTGAGGACATAAGTATGATCTTAGTGATATCATATTTCTGTGGCTACTTGGTATTTCTTCATTGGATGAGACAGATTTTTACTACTTCTGGTATGATACTTTGATCTGAACAGTCTTTGTGATGTTATGTTTCAGCTTTGGTGTCTTTTAATTCTTCAGAAATGTGTTGATTTTTTAGAATGTGTGGTAATGGAACTTCAAGAAAAAATTTAATCTTTAGAACATTCTGGATGCTAAAATGGTGGGCTTTTTTTATATATAGTTTCCGAATGAGTTTTCACATATTGAGGGGCTTCAAAGGTTTTATCACATGGATAATTGCATTGGTGCTAATTTTGTTGAAACAGAACAGGTATGTTACTCTACAATACACATTGCTTGGCCACTGAACTTACTATCATTTTGCAGAATATCTTTCAATAAGTACAAGTTTTCCACACAAAATTATTAAGGGAATACTGATGTTTCTGCCAATGAGCAGAAGGTGATCATCCCCTTTTGCTCAGCACTGGTGAGGCTGTACCCTGTATACTGTGTCCAGTTTTGGTCCCTTCACTACAAGAAAGATACTGAAACCTGGAGTGTGTCTGGAGGAGGGCAGTGAAGCTGTGAGGGGTCTTGAGCACAAGTCTGACTGGAAGCAGCTGAGGGAACTGGGGGGTTATTCAGTCTGGAGAAGAGGAGGCTCAGGGGAGACCTCATCGCTCTCTACAACCACCAGAAAGGAGGTTGTGGCAAGGTGAGGGTCAGGCTTTTTGTGCAGGTAATAGCAATAGGACAAGAGGTAATGGCCTCAAGTTGTGCCAGAGAAGGTTCAGGTTGGGCTGCCCAGGGAGATGGTGGAGGTGTTCAGTGAATATATAGATATGGCACTTAGGGACATGCTTTAGTGGGCATGGTGGGGATGGGTCGATGGTTGGACTAGAATATCTTTGTGTATTTTTCATCCTTAACGATTTTGTGATTCTATGAAATAATGTCAAAGATGCATTTTGACCTTTAGAATAGGTGAACAAACTCTGCTCACCTATTTTTCAACCTTGTTGAAAATTGTATGAATGACCATGACCATTGGAAGGGTCCTGAAGACTTGGTAGTGTGCTTTTTAAACAAGTGAAAAACTACCTTCTTTCCTCTGTTTTCTGTTCAATATTCAAGACACCAAAAAGCCCTGGCATACCATTGCCACTGTTTTGTTCAGATGGAGGAGCATGATCAGATTGTTATGTTAAAGCAAATATGTGTATCAGTACTAAAAATAAGTTGTAGTCCTCAGTGACTTACATGTTAATGTAGATTTACAGGAATTGAGGGAACCTAGCTATTTATCTTTGTGTCTGGAAAAGGGCTGTTTGTAGGTCAGTATTTCAAGGCGTGGTGATCCTGTCCAAATCAGATTGGCCTTGCATTTCATCCCTTGATGTAAAACTTCTCAGTTTTGGTGTGTTGTTTTTTTTTCCCTAGTAAGAATCAGTCTTAACAGGAGGCAAATGAAGTATCACAGATTCCAAGGCCTAGTATTTGCTTATGCATTTCAGTAAGCTCTTCTGGGCTTTATCTGTTCAACTGTCCCAGTCTCAGACTGCCCAGGGAGTTTTGTTTGCTTTCTTAACCTTCTATTGTAGTGCATCCATGTACTTTTTTGTAAAGTGAATGTATTCACCTGATTTGAGTATTCATGAATGAATATTTTTAAAGCAGCTGAATGTTTGATAAGTTGCAGGTTTATTTTATTTTTTCTTACTTAGAAGTTTAGAATGAAAAGGCTAAAATTAAAGCAAATACTTCCAACAATTAGACCAAACTTTATTTGCAATTGTGATAGATTTTTCTCGGCACTGTCAGCAATTCTCTTATTAGAGTTTGCCTTTTTTTTGCTATACAGAAAACTTCCTTCCTATACCACAAACATTGCCAAAGAAAATCAAAAGTCAAGCCCCTGTAGAGTGAGCTTTAAAAAAAACCAATGAAACACCAACTCTCACAACTCCCAACATTCATCTCTATTTACTCACAACAGCGTTAATGCTACTTAATGCATGGGTATATCTAGATTATGGGTCTTCCTCTTGTTTCATCAGTCACTGGTATTAGAATTAGGTATATGCAACATAAAATGCAACCACGCTTAGCCCTGAAACTACAGAGTTCTGAAAATCAATTGGTTGTGAATGTATTTCTACTTTGGAGTGGTTTTTCTCTCTCCTTTTTTCTCTCTAGTTGAAGAGCAGATGCTGTGGGTTTTTTTTAGTTGTTTGTTTTTAAGATCATTAAAATTCATGACTTTTACTGTGCCATCATCAAAGCTATTCTGTTGTAAACTCTGCTATTTTAAGTATGTTTAGATAAGAATTATATCACATAACAATGATATATTTTTTTCCTTTTCTCATTTATATTAGTGGGCATAAGATACGAGAAGTTAGCATCTGGTGTAACAAATCGAGCTGTGCTTTATTTTCTTCCCATATATATATATTTTTTCCTAATAGGAATCAATCACTACATTTACATCTGAAGCACTATGGTGTGAATTGTGATGACTGGTTGTTACGTCTCATGTGTGGAGGAGTGGAGATAAGGACAATTTATGCAGCTCACAAGCAGGCAAAGGCTTGTCTCATTTCACGGCTAAGCTGTGAGCGAGCTGGGACCAGGTTTAATGTCCGGGGAACCAATGATGATGGTCACGTTGCTAACTTTGTTGAAACAGAGCAGGTATGTGAGACACAGTGCTGTCACGGGTTCATTCATTTGATGCAGATTATGAATCAAGTGTGTAACCAGCAGATATGGGAATAGTTCCTTTGCTGCTAAATGAGGAATCTAAGTAGGTTACATAATTTGCTGATCTTGGTTTTTAGTGTAGCTTAAGGTCAGGACATGCATGGGTCTGAGTTTCACTTGCTTAAGTAAGTGTTACCCATCAGCTGAACTGCTGCTGTAGGTGGCCATACTTGCTTTTAGCTTGAGCTGTAGGTGTTCTGCTTTTAGCTGAGCTAATTGTAAACATCAGCAAAAGAGACTTTGGCAGATATGTGTTGCCTGGTGCCTGGGGAATGATAAAAGCATTCCTGTGGTTGCTTAATATGGCTCAGCTGAAGTATAGTCTGTGTCTACTACTATCGCTGTAGTTCTGCATTTGGTTGCATTTCCTTGCCCCTTTTATACCAAAATGCAAGAAGCCATTAAATCATTCTTTGAACTTTCTTTCGCCTCTTTCTTTGATAACCTAGTTACCAAGATGTTGTTCCTGCAGAAGTATTCATGTGAGTAGGTATTTTTGGTTGAGTCACTGCAAACCCTAAGTGACTTCAGTAGGATTTTATCTAGCTAGATCTCTGCCCATGCAAATTCACTTTTGGGAGTTTAATTAGAATGCTGTTCCTGTGGTTTCTCAGTGCAAGTCTCCTTCAGATCATGTCACTAGATGTCCGTGGCATATCTTCCCACTGAGTTTCCTTTTCCTTATAGTCAACAGACCATTGCGTTTCATGTTCTGGTGCACAAAATCTGTGCAGGTGTTTTGAGTAGGCTGCATTGTTATATTCTGTGCCCTGGTTTACATTTCAACTATTATGGGTCCTGTGATGTAGGAAACAAAAACCTTACAGGAAGTTGTTATCAGGATTTCAAAATAGTTGGTTACTCTTAGTACAAAAGTCATTCAGGCCCAAGTAATAGAATCTTGCACTATTTTCTCAACCTTTCTGAACCATGTTTCCACAGGAAGCATAGAAGTGCCAGAACTTCTTATGAATTGTTCAGATCTGGGTGAGGAATAAGGGTGAGGCAGACAAATGGTATTTTGCACAGTGGAATAGGCAATGTATAAATATGTTTTGTTTTCTGTATGTTTAGCTAAGGCTAAGAAATTTTAAACCTCCATTCATTCTCTGATGCCTTCTAATATTATGTTTTGTTATTTTTTGTTTTTTTTTCTCATTAGGTGATATATTTAGATGATTCTGTGTCATCTTTCATCCAGATTAGAGGGTCTGTTCCTTTGTTTTGGGAACAGCCAGGCCTGCAGGTAAGCAGGAGATGGATCTAATTATACTCATAATTCTTTTTCTTGTCTTTTTAAGCATCATGGAGTAACTTTCAGGCTCTCCTGCAGTTAGCTAGCAGAACGAGGTTGCCCTTTGGAAGCGAGTTGATGCTGTTGTTTAATCAACTAAGATTGTAACTTTGGTAGGGAATTTTTTTGTAAAGTTCATGGTTCACAGTTATGCTAGGTTCTTTAAGCTGGGCATGTAAGCATGTTGCAGTGGAGCCTTTACATGCCTTTTATTCAGAAATAATTAGGTGAGATGATAAACATTAAATAAAAAAGTATTTTTTCTTCTTTTAGAAAAATGAAATGAAACTTCAGGAAAGCCAAGGAAAGAATGATCATCATAGCAAATAATAAACTTGGGGAAGCTGGTTTAGACAGTGCAGTGCATTTTTAGGCCATTTTTAGACATTGAGTGTTAAGTGGTCTTTGAAGAACAAGTCAAATGTGTTACGACAAATGATTTAATGTTTTCGTTACAGGTGGGATCCCATCGTGTCAGAATGTCAAGGGGTTTTGAGGCGAATGCACCAGCTTTTGACAGGTGACATCTTGAGTTTTTGTGAAGGTGTTATGAACCTCTGATAAGTGATATATCAATGTGATGGGATATATTATTTCAAGCAGGAGGCTTTGCCCCTGCAAAAGTGTGATTCACCAAAGCAGTAGAATGTCTGGGCAATCTTCTCAAACTTCTGCAGGTTTTCTTGTGCCTTTGAGTGCTTTGTTGAAAAGGTTGAAGAAAATGTAAGAGTGTGAAATGCTTCATTAAATTTAGAACAAAAATTATAATAGATACATATTGAATAATCTGTATTTGTCAACTGCTGTTGTAAAAGTAAAATCAATACTTTCATTTGATTCTTGACACAACCATTTCACAACATTATGATTTTAACTACGTATATTTTGTCAAACAACATTTTTTATGCTATTCTCTGAGTTAAAGAACAGTCAGTTGTTATATTCTGTTACTGGATAACATTGGCTTGTCTGGCCATAACATAATAAAAGACTTATTGGAATCTCCACTATGTTTGTGTCAATGTTGCACACGCTCATGTTAATTTTCAGCATGGGCATTTTAAGAAAATGAGCGCGGAACTATTCTTCTGTTAACAGGCATTTCCGAACTCTTAAAAGTTTATATGGCAAACAAATTATTGTGAATTTACTTGGTGCAAAAGAAGGGGAGCACATGCTCAGCAAAGCTTTTCAGGTAAGAATTACCTTTCTCTCATTGTGCTTTTCCTTGGAATTGGAGTGTGTGCTATGAAGCTTATATATAGCCTTTGAAAAAATGAAATAGCAACAACTACTGCCTGGATTTAAAAGAGTCTATCATATTTATCTATCATAAAAGTATTGATTAAGACAAGTAGTATGAAGTGAATTTTTGAAAGCTGTTTACGGTTACAGCTTGATTGTGTGCAGACTGATTACTTCACTGAAAAATTGTCATATAGATAATATAGAGAGATCTGCAGTTATTTTCATGTTTTGTGCTTGTTAGTGGCTTAATTGTAAAGAAAACAATCTTTTTTGCCCTGTAATGCTGGTAGGCCATCCTTTGTGACATTTCATAATATTGCATTTCTTTTTAAAGTCATCCCCTTTGAGTTCTGGGATGTATTACTTAATATTGTTTTTTAAAACTTCCAAATTTTGCAGCGTAAACTTAAAATCTGTTTTGTGATTAAATTGGAGCTTTTGTTCAGAGGGCACTCACTGTAAGTGGCCTGTGTTACCAATTCACACTAGGTAGGTTAAAAACAACTGTGATGTTGTAGTCCTCTAATTTTGACAAGGTGAGCAGCTCTGTTTGAAGCCAGAGAACACTGCAGCAGCCATGTGTTGCTTTTCTTTTCCTTCTTCCTTTTCCCTTACTATTGCAGTAGTTGAATATTTTAGGTCATTTGCTAGCATCTTTTCTGAACCCAGGCATCCTGGCAGGAGATGTTATTGTTCGCAGATATGAATACAGCTCCATAGCACTACCGCTCCTCTATCACCAAAGGTTTTGTGAACAGTTTTATGGTTTTTCAGGGAATTGAAGGGGAAATTTTACTCAAGGTTTCCTCCACAGAAATCTGAACAATTTGTCTGTTTTGTCTGTTATTTCTAGAATGATGCATTTAGTGGAAAGGGCTTTGAAAAGGGAAATGTTTTAGCAGACAAAGCTGTCATATGTGTGCTTGATGACCCCTAGTACAGTAAGCAAGAAAAACTAAACGAAAACAAAACACTATTTTGTTTGTAACAAGAAAAAAAAAAAAACAACACAGAAACAAAGGTGAAATATTTGTCAGTTTTGAGTGATTTGTTGCACAGTAATGATAAAACAGTTTAGAAAGCACAGAATGTCTAATAAAACTGCTTTGTAATGTTTTAACTCGTTTAATCTCGTTTGATTCTGTTTGACTTATGCTACTCCGTGATCATGTATTAGCATGTTTATGATCTTTTTTTCTCTGTTTACAAAATCAGAGCCACTTAAAAGCATCTGAACATTCAGCAGATATCAAAATGGTGAACTTTGACTATCATCAAATGGTTAAAGGTGGAAAGGCGGAAAAACTACACAGTGTGCTTAAGCCTCAAGTCCAGAAATTCTTAGAATGTGGATTTTTTTATTTTGATGGAAAGGAAGTCAAAAGGTTTGCATTTTCTTTCTTTTTTTTTTTCTATAACTTTACTCAAATTAAATTATGATTCTGATTCTACCACGTAGCCAGAAGATAACATAAATAGAAATATTTTTCATATTGTCTTTCTATTGTATACAAGATGATGATGTTCAGCAACTGAAATATGAATCACGAATATGAATCATGAATATGAAAATTTTGTCTTGTTCTGAATATACTCTGAAAGTCTTGATGGAAACAGTCTCTGAGGCATTGGTGGGGTCTGGCTTAATTTCAGGTTCTTCGAACTCATCATTTTGTGAATGTGGTCGATTGTCCATTTTCTTGAGTGCACTCGAATGGGATTGAAGAATGAATATTTTTTTCCTATTCCTTTGTAACTTATTCCTATTTTCCTCAGCAGTGGATCACACTGTTTTCAGTTTCTTGTAAATGTTGTTTTTCAGTGCAATCTTTCTTGAAATTTCTGTCTGGATTCCCCCCAATTGACAAATTCAGTTCTCCACAAAATGAGTCATTCACAGTAGCCATATGAGTTTTAAATATAATACATCATAACACCTTCTTATTGTCTGATCTTTACCCAACGTAAATGAGTTCCAGAGGATTTAAAATAAGGTTTTGCAACTGGGGAGAATTATTATTCGGGAAACATCATATTGAGATGTGAGAAATGCATCTTACTGAGGTGCAAAAAACGTATGTTGAAACGTCCTTGTGGGAAGAAAAAAAATGTGAACAGTCAGCTATTCAGTAGCCTCGTAGGCAAGATTCATTACTGAGTTTTGATCAGCAGTCTGTGCTTTTTGCAGATCATGTAAGAATGTATTGCTGATGCAGCAAATACAGGTAGTGGTGGGAGAGGAGGCAAAGGTAGTATAGGGAAATGTCTTCAGCAGCTGATACTTGCTTTAAGTCAAGCAGTTCTAATTTTATCATATTATTTTTAGCTCTAACTCCTGCTAAAGAAATAAATTTATTCTTTCTAGAACTTGTGCAAGTATTGAGATATGCAATGGACAGTAAACCAGTACCATGATAGTAACTGTAATTACAGTTATATCAGAATTCTGGGGCTCTGTGTCCTGTGGTAGCAGGGATGCATGTTGTATTTCCTGCTGTGTGCTACTTGGTCCTGCTGTATGTATGTTGTCCTTATTTCCCCTTTCTTCTTCTTAGAGCAAAGATCTCAGCAGGAAAAGGCAGGGCTAGGAATGGGCAATATTCCTGTTCTTCTCACCTTTGCACCCTTCTTCCATTTAATTAACACCAGGGCAGAGCTTTTCTGTGGGATTTTCCATGACAGGAACTGTTGAGTAAAAGGATGTTGCTATGGCCTGGGTTCTGTCTGCTGATACAATGGGTGAGGGAAGAGTTCCAGTGCCTCTCTGGATCCTGACTTCACAGTGGGATTATGCCCTGCAGGGTCAGGTTTCAGTAGACCGAGATAAGATCAGATTTAATAGAATGGTAGTTAGAGCCCATCCCCACGTCAAAACTCTATTTGCATTCCTACAAAAGTTTTTAAAGTGCTTTTTTCTTTTGTTTTATATCATAAAAATAGCACAGTCCTGTCATTCTGTGGGGCATGCTGTTTGATCTTGCCAGAGATCCCGATAATATCACCACCTATCAAAATGACTGACAGCTGAATGGAAGCAAAATAGGTTGTGACTTGCAATAGCTTTAAAATTACTTGAAGTTTATGGACCGTCTCCATTGTAGAATGTCAGTTTTCCCTCTAGTATTGATACTGATTTTCTTTCTATTTCAAATCAAATATAGAGATAGCAATGGAATAATCTTGAATATTTTTCAACATTTTCAACAATTTTTTTACTAGTTGTTCAAGTTGAGTAAATGTTATCAACCTTTACTGACTTTATTGGACAAAGGGTGTGGTGGGAATGACAAAAGACAGGAAAAGTATGGATCGCTGGGAGAATCATCAGATGTTTATCTTCAGAGCCAATGAAGAATGTGAACATTGCCTAACATGACCGTTCTGAGAGGTTTTTAGCAAAGATTAATGGGCTTCTTTCAAAGAAGAGAGGTGCTTTAGGGATCCTGAGGGCATCAATCATCTGTTGAGCTAAAGGGAAGATGTTTAACTTTCCTTTCTGTTTGGGGAGGAAAAGGAAAGTAAAGAGAGATTGAAATTGAGTTTAATTGTATCACAAGTTGTTGTTACTTCTATTAGGACAGTTATTTTTATCTTTTTCTTTGCTTATTGTTTTTGTAATTAATTCTCTCTGAAATTCTTACAAAATGTGTTAGCTAGAGTCTTTGAAAACGAACCTTACTGTTGTGTAACAGCTTAACCAAGAAAGCAAGGAGAACTGCAGAAAAACTTAAAGGCTCATCTTATTTGCAGAAAACTAATTACATTTGTGTAGCTGTTGCAAAATTATTGTTGTTATTGCAGCTAACCCTCTATTGCTGATGCATTTATAAATGCACTCAAGATGGCAGTAATAATGCAGTGACAATACTGTGATGTACTGTTCTGGTTCAGATCTTAATGTCCCTGTCTTTACTGATGATATGCGTTAAATGAGTTATTTCAGTTGTTTTCTGTTTCTGTCTCTCATTGTCCTTGGCACAGATCTCAAAGTGGTACTGTCAGAACAAACTGCTTGGACTGTCTGGATAGAACAAACAGCGTGCAGGCTTTCTTTGGCTTAGAGGTAGGAAAAATGGTGTGCATTTCCAGATACAGAACTGTTCCTGATACTTCTGTAGGAAGCAGATTGTAAAAGTAGCCGTACCTTTCACGTGATAGATGAATAAAAATAAATAGTAGGTGGCCATTTGATTTATAGCATCGCACTCTTGTTCTGTAGGCAGTCAGCTCTTAGTAGTTTGATGCAACAGCAGTTGTGCAGTAATTGCAATCACACAATTGTCACGTAGCTTTATGAAAAACACTTCACTCTTTGTTAAGTATCAGCTTGTCTTTTAAGACCAAGGCTTCCAACTACAGAATAGGTAGTGCTGGTGTAGTCCTTCACAAAACATTCACAGTTACTCTGTGAGAGAGTCACAGAATCCTTAGAGTTGGAAGGGACCTTTAAAGGCTATCTAGTCCAACTCCCCTGCAGTGAACAGGGACATGCACAGCTGAATCAAGTTGCCCAGGGCCTGATCCTTGAAAGTCTCCAGTGATGGAGCATCAACCACATCTCTGGTCTACCTGTTCCAATGCCTCGCCACTCTCACTGTGAAAGATTCTTTCCATATATCTAACCTAAATCTACCTTCTTTGAGCTTGAAGCCATTTCCTCTTTTTCTATAAGATGAAGCTCTTCATGTGAGATTACAGTTCCCAGCATCTGCTAGTTATCTCTTCTTACTTTTGCATCTCTGTGCTGCTAATTCTTTGTGGAAGAATGTTGTGGTTGCAGCTTTGGCCACAGTCAGATTGTGTAGTTCACCTTTACTGTGGGATTCAATCCTCTTACTGGGCTCTGCTTCAACAAGTTGACTTGCTAATGAAACACTGTGAAATGCTACCCATTGGATTTTAATGGTATTACAGTAGGATTTGTGGTGCAATAGAAAGTGTAGCGTAGTACTCACATAGAACTGTAAATCTATGCCTCCTACATTTACCTTTGTAATGCTTTTTAAGAACTTCGTTATCTTTAATCATTAGTTAACACTAATCATTATTTTTAATCGTTAGTTTTCACTATTATGTTGGTAGCAACAATCTTAGTTGATTTTTTTTCTGAGTAAACTTGATTGTGGGATTTCAGGAAAGGCACAATAGTTCATTTCTACTTCCCTGGGCATAATGGTGTGTTTGGAATCTTGCATTATTTTACATATAAATGCATATATATTTACTACATACCTGTAATATAAATACATTTAATGTGGAAGGAACAGTAAAAAAAAAAAAATTGTAGTATATTGACTGCAAGTGTGAATATTGTGGTTTGTCAGATAAAAATTACACATGAAAACAGAATGAATGACAGCAGCCATTGCAGTTTCACGCATCGTAGAGCTCTGTTCATGTTGCATTCTGGTAATAGAGGTTAATGTGTTTTCTGTATGCTTCTTGTTGGGAAACATAAACAGTCCTGTTTCTAAAAGATTTAAGTAGAAAGATTTGAGAATCAAAGCCAGCCTACCTTGTGACATGGCAATTTTTAGATAATAATGTTTACAGATCATTGAAGTTTTTCCGTATTTCTACCTATTTTTAAAACAAGGTGAAATGTTGAAGCTAAAGCTCCAGGAAAAATACAGTTTTATAAACATGACATGGTATTAATTTGTTCAGTATGATATGCCTGGTTATAAAGCTAAGATTTTTTTTTAGGGGGATGTATATATGCTGAAATAAATTCAAAAGAAAATAAAGGTCTTTCTCTTGCAAATGTTGCCTTCAACTGTTGCAGATGCTAACAAAACAACTGGAGGTGTTAGGATTAGCTGAGAAGCCTCAGCTGGTTACTCGCTTTCAGGAAGTCTTCCGATCCATGTGGTCTGTGAATGGAGATTCTGTCAGTAAAATTTATGCTGGGACTGGAGCCCTTGAAGGAAAAGCTAAGGTAAAGTGCACTTTATTTAAACCTTTAGCAATCTTCAATGTGTATTTATTTTTTTAGATTCTGTCATAAATTTAAGAACTAATATTTTTAAAAGTGCAGTTTTGTTGTAATCTTCATAAGCCAGTGAATGGGGAAAAAGAAAAGCATTTAATGAGAAAAGTTTGGTTATCTTGACCGACAGATCTTGTTTGAGTACCTCCTTTCTTAGCCATGCCCCTGCTTTCCAGATAATGCTATCCTCTAGGAAAGGATGAGGCTCAAAACTTTGATTTCTTTTGATTGTAGCTCTAAAAAAAAGTGTATTCAAATCAGCTCTAATCTCTTTGATCATTTCACTTTTCTGTCTGTACTTCTGCTTTCTATTGCTGTAGTTTCATTCAGCACATCTCCTTGCTTTTCAAATGTATTCCACCGGACATTGTTGTTTCTGCTTATAGCATTGATTAACAGTGCTAAAACTCAGCAGGTTGTGGTGGGGTATTTTTCCTTTGCATGCTATTTCTTTTTAGTTCTGCATGCACTTGAAAAACAACAATAACAACCCCAATAACCATCACATTCTGTTTCTGCATTCCCTTTTAATGGAATATTGTGCTATATGGCACTGTCACGCTCTGTTTCTCATTGGTTTGGTTTGTTTTTGTTGATGCCTGAGTGGTTCAAATTTCCTAATGCTATCTCTTATTTCTCTTTTAAACAATGTTGCTTTTTTATTGCTGTAATTCTCTACCCATAATACTTGTCAAGACAAAAAAATATCAAACCATGATAATAATTATCCTTAGTTCCTTCAAGAATCTCTTTTCTTACAGTTCTTTTTATTCAAGTACACACTGCTTCTCATTACATGATCTCTGTTCAACTCATTTCCATATATACTGCATATTTGTAGCTGACTGGTTTGTTTTCCACTGTTTTTTCATTCAAACCATATCAGGGTTCTTCTCTGCACAAGTAGAGGGTATCACAAGTAAGCTACATAAAAAGAAAGGAGCTAAATGGGCTTGTTGCTGATTCTGACCATAATTGGTGCATCAAGGCCTTTTCATTCGGTAATTGCTCATATTTTAGTATAGAATGGAATTTTGTTAAAAACCATTTAGTTTTACTTTCTTATGTCAACCAGACCCTCAGAAAAGCTACAGTAAGTATTTTATGGGGCATTCCCTCTTCTCCTGACTTTTTTGTTCAACCTTATTTGTTTCTTCTCCTAAATTAATACTTTCCTGGTGTTCATTAGACTACTTAAAATTTTTACTTTGTGAAATGCATTTATTGTATTTGCACTTCAATTTTTAACATGAAAAATGCAGAGTATATTTACTTTGCTGTTTTTATCATAATACAGAGTAGTCCATCATTGTCACTGGGGTCCTCATCCCGGTACAGCTGTTAGTGAGTACCATAATTCAAAGGCAGCATCCCAGATAGAAGTCTGCCGATTTGAAGAGGACCTCTAATACTTGCAAAGCCATCCATTAGTTGCCATTCTTTCAGTGAAACTTGACCAGATCACTAAATCAGTATCTCTGTGAGTGCTCTGCTAATATATTTTAGAATTTTGTTTTAAACTCCTTTTTCTCATTGTTCAAACGAAGTTTGTCAGTTTGATTCTTCAAAATCCAAGAGTACATAGAAGAAAAAAGTATGGAAATTTGGGATGAAAGAGAATGTATTTTAAATTTAAACATGTTAATGTACTGGAAAACAGTCCTTTTTTTAAAGCATGTTAATACTCATTACATCTAACTCCTTACCTACTCTTTCTTTTGCTCTCTCTGGGTTCCTTTCAATTAATTGCCTGATATGTGAATGGTGAGTGTGTTTTTTGGATCATGTCTTAAGTCGTACATTTTCTGACAGAAAACGAGCAGCATCCTATTAAAATTCTGTTGCAATAGTATGCTCCCCACCACTTCATCCATAGCGTCTTACGAAATCATGCTGCTAATCTGCTACTACTTATCCTTGACAAAAGAGTAATTCCTGTTCTTGTTATGTAGTAAAGTTCATTGAACTAACTGATTGATTGGTTTTGTAGTTTTCTTATGCTTTTGTCTTTTATATATATATATATAATATATATATACACGAACAGTGCAGATTGTTAACTTAGAGCATTTTTAATAATACTGTAATACCATGCAGCATCCCTGATGGATTATGATCTATATTTCACATACATGCAATAGAATGTGTTACATGTGCTTTGCAGGTAAAATACATCTGTCTACATAAGATAAGCCATGTAATCAAGAAAACATCTTTGTGCCTGTGAAGTCACTGTCAGTGATGTGCATGCAGGGTTAAATGCTGATGGCTTTTGACTCAAGTAGGAGACTGCATGACATACCATTTACATTATCCTCTATAAGTCTGACCGACAGATAGCATTTGTAGTACCAGTACATCTCTTGGAGATTCTTCTTTCAGGTTGTTAGACAGTGTTCTATTGGAGCACTATTCCACTGCACTGCTAATGTGCAGTGTGTGCAATGACAGTGTCTTTGTATGTATTTAGCGATAGATTAGTGTGTGTGTTCCTTCTGGGATACTGCATGAGACAATATAACATTGAGAAGTCTTTATAAATTGAAGCTGTCCCTTCTGTAATGTGGATATTTCAGAGTATAAATTCTGAATTCATGTGCTCATACATGCATACATATTCGTGTATCATGACACATGCACTTAAGTGCTTTACTTTTCGTGATTTGGGGAAAAGCCCAGAATCCTCTATCATGGTCTAAACATGGTTTTATATTGATTTAGTTTTTGAAGACTAAGGCTTTAGGAGAGAAAAAATGTACTCCCTTCCAGCAGAATTTCACTTAATTTAAATAATTAAACTGCAATAATCCGGTTCTTAGGTGTGCCTTGAAGGTGTTAGTCTGTGGATTAGCATTTGGATGTAGTACAGTAGTCTCAGAAGGCTCTTACTTAACAGTGAAGGGGGCAAATTGTCCTAGATTTTAAAATTATTAATGAGGTTTACGAAACTGTTACTGAATATTGCCAATGTTTTTATGAGCAATGTCCAACATAAAATATTTTATACGTATTCCTCCCTAACAGGCTGGAAAGCTGAAGGATGGTGCTCGTTCTGTGACCAGAACGATTCAAAATAACTTTTTTGATAGCTCCAAGCAGGAGGCCATTGATGTTTTGTTATTGGGAAATACCCTAAATAGTGATTTAGCAGATAAAGCACGGGCTCTCTTAACCACCAGCAGTTTACGCGGTATGTGTCTTTCAGGATTTTAATCTGTCTGATAACTATTTGGTGTAAGAAAGCTGTATGGAGTCTGTTTTCAAAGCAGTATTGGAAAGTGTGATTGCTTTTTTATGTTCTGTTGGCTTGTTAAAAGGTAAAAGTTACTTCTCCTTGACTAATATGACTGAACTAATGTGCTGCAGTAATTTGTTTACTGTTCATATTTTGTTCAAATCTGGTGGTTTAATGGGAAAATATGTGGGGAGTGTATTTGTCAGAACTTTACAGTGGATGCACGTGAGATTGGGTTTGTTCACATCTTCAAATCCATTCACAGCAAGCGCTCGCTACAGCAATTACATGCTGAATTCTGGGGAAGAGTAAATCCCGGTTTCTTTTTAAAAATGTTTTTTGGATTGTTTGCTGAATGTCTTCCTTTATTTGCTCTGTCATGTCAGTGAAGAACTTCTCACTGTGGTGTTATACCAGATGCAAAGCATTTATTCTTTAGTTTTGGCTCACTTAAGAGTGCTTAATGATTGTATTTATCATTTTGGTTTCCTCTACTGAGGAGCAAAAAGGATTTTCCTAAGAGAAGACAATTTGTGTGTAAAGAGACCTTTCCCATGAACACGTACACCACCAAAATATGTCAGGCAATGGGTGACATTCTGCACCAAAGTCAGAGATTTCAATGAGAAGCTCTGCTTAGGCACAGTCATGTGGGGTTTGGAGGGTCTGGAATACCTGAATCTAGCTCGCCTGATGAGAATGGGGCATTAAGTCATAGAAGCCTGCATTTCCAAACAGAGGCATACCCTGCGCAATCCCCAGGAGTGCAGTCATATCCCATCCTTCTGGAACTCCAACGTGCAGGGAAGTAGCAAATGGTACAAGAAAAATCTTTCCCAGTTGTGGTGTACATCTTGTGTTCATCTTATTTACTGTGTGGAAGCGGAAAGATTTTCCCTCTCAGTTTTTTTCTATCATGAGATTTCATGTGGTTATAACTTTTCCTGCATCAGAAACTTGCTAAATTGACCCTGCCTCAAAGCTAATTGAAAGTCCTTGTTCCTTCTTGCCTTCTCTGTGAATGCAAGCTGGCCTTTTGATATTTGCAGCTCCTGTCAGTGATAGAACATGAGTCAGTCTTCACAGATCATCGGGTTGTTGCATTTTGTAGTAGGTGAGAAATTAACTACAGAGGTATTTCAGAGTACATATATCCAGTATAAGTAGGGCAAAAATGGAGACTTTGTCAATACTCTTGTGAAACATTTTAGATTTCACAGCATAAAAGATGCACTTTAACCGAAGTGAACAGTTATGTATAATAAATTGTGTATTATAGCATGTTCTTTCTGAATTTTATTTATTTATTTTTTTAAAGTAATTGCCTGTTTGACTAATTCTTTTCTTGTTTCCTTCTTACTGCATCCGTAGTTTCAGAGCAGTCATTACAATCAGGTATAGTATAGAAGTTAAGCTGTTAATATCTGAGTAGCTGTTCTTCTCTGGCTTTTTTCTTGTGCCTATTTGCGTAATACTTGGTCTTGGGCTCACATTTTCTCCATGTTATTTGGACCTGAGGGTTCCTATTCCACAAAATTCTGTAATAAAAGGAAGTCTCTTTAATACAAGAGAAGTGAAAATACAGGAAGTGGAGAAGGTTATGTCTGTGCTTGGGTGTGGATTATAAAAACAGACAGCCAGTTCTTGGTTGCTTTATTTTATTTTATTTTATTTTATTTTATTTTATTTTATTTTATTTTATTTTATTTTATTTTATTTTATTTTATTTTATTTTATTTTATTTTATTTTTTCCAAATGCTTTACTCTAGCTGTAGAGGAATTTGTATTTTTCTCTGATTTGAGAGCTTCAGTATTCTTGTTATGTCAAGATGGTTGGGTTTTGGGGGGATATAAGGTAAAATTCTTTAGTACAATTTGTAGTTTTGTTGTCTTTGCCTTTAGAAGGCTCTACCTGCTTGTGTCCTTGCATGAGACTGACTGTATTAATCTCCTGGTGATGGCTTTTGTTGTACAAGAATGATCTGAAACAATGTGCTGGCACAATTTTGTGGAGCAAAAGTACAGGCAGAACTGCTGAGATACAGTTAACTCTGCATTCAACACAGAAGTTTTATAGCATCTACTTAGGTAGAACTCTTAGTGAAAAGAGAACTCGAAGAAGGACCATCATAGTTAACTCCTAATCTTGAAACATGATGGTAATAATATCTTGACCATTGTTTTTTGGGCTTCAAATGAGAAAACAGCTAGTGGAAATTCTCCTTTCTGTTGTAACTCTATCTGGTTACGCAGAGCTGCTCCATTTGAAGAGATGATTTATACGTGCTGTGTGTTTTTAAGGGAGGACTGTGAGTACTTCTCAGCTGTTCAGCACTTCATCACCTTCTTGCTCTTAGAAAATATAAGTTAAAATGCAATATTCCTAATGCTCACATATTCGGATTTTACTATATGCTGAGAAAACTTAAAGCAGCAGTTTCTGAGTCATTGCATTAATTGAGTTCATTTTGCTACTTTTTGAAAGTAATTTTGGTGAAGCCAGGTTAGATGCTTAGTTTCTAGGTGAGGGGAAATAATTGATACTCAGTACCTGGGAAGAAAAAAGGGGAGAAAGAGGGAGTGAAATCAGGAGGCTACTAAACTGAATAAATTATTTGAACAATTATTTAGGAATTGTGGGATCCTGTACAGTCTCCATGGAACTTGGATACTCAGGTAGTAGCCATGTACCCCATGTACTGCAGAATGAATGGGGAAGATCCTCGAGAGAATTTGTTGTTGACTAAGTTTTTGTTGAGATACATCTGAAGTGTTTGAAGCTCTGTATAAATGACAGAGACTCATTAGAAGTCATAAATACTGATGATTTTTTTTTCAACTTGCTGATGTAATATTTTACTTTGGGCTTCATCTGGACACAGATTGTCGTACATTGAAAAATACCTGCAATAATTTGGACGCTGCAGCAAAAGAGTTCAGTTACATAGAATTACTTAGAATTAATTAATTACATAGAATTAATGTTCCTTCTGTGGAATTGATTTCTGAATGTGTGCCTGCTTAGTATGAACAGCAGTTAAAACACTCTCAAAACAAAATAACATAAGATTTAATGTGTTGGGTTATTTATGTTGTAGATTGGGGCAACTTTTTTTGTTAAAATGGTAAATGGTTAGAAATATAAAGGGAAATAACATGTGCAGGAGGTTCAGGAGCTCTGAAAAACCATTGTTTCATTCACTGGTTTGGAAAAGAAGGGTAAAAATATCTTGGTTTTCCTTCTTTATTCTCATTTTGAATGAAGAGTCATTCTACAATTTAGAAGGTTTTCTAAAGTAACAATGTCAATTCTATGTTTGCCATAAGTGTGCTGATAGGTCCCTTATGAAGTTACGTTCTGTTCCGGTATGATTAAGTAGGCTGTAATTGGATTTTGTGCAGTAGGAAGTATGAATTATTTGGAGCAACTGTTTAAGCTCAAAGTTACTGCCAAAAGAAAAGGAAGAGGGGCTGAAGTGAAGAAAATAGAAGTCCAAGCTCAGTTTTTAGACTTGTTGGAAACACTACAAAAACTAATCTAACCAGATCTTCAGAGTCTCTCAGTGAATTGGATTCCTTGGGTTCATCTCACCCTTTGGGTGATTTGGGTACTTGCATGCATTCTGGCTGCAGCATTTCTTGGATTGGCTTCATTTCAGCGGTCAAGTGCAGGAGTAGTTTCTCTCTTTGACCCTCATTGGTTTTTGCAGCACTTGGTGGACTTCATGACTTGACTGTTGCTTAGTATGTAGGTACTTCTGGTAGTAACCTCAGTAGGTGGCTATCTTATGAAGGTGCAAGGTGTTCTGCTGACTCCTTACAGGTTTGTTGACTTCATTTGCCTGGACTATGATAAGGAAATGGATGGGATGATCGCAAATGTGATCTGCTTGTGTTACTCTCAGAGACACCAGTAAATTTACTGGCTTTCATGTGTGATTGCCCCACGTACAGATATATGATTCACTCTGCAGCAAAGTTCTTCACAAATGCTAAATACATTATATTTTCTTCTATTGGTTTCAGTTTGTTTTAGAACCACTATGACCAGAGCATCCTTGGCTTTTGTTTTAACTGGTTAGCCAAAATTCTGGAGCAAATTGAAAGGTGGCAAATAGAGTAACTAAACATTTTAACAGAAAAAATTGACATGGCTCAGTAGTAATCCTGTTCTGGGGATTTGGGTGAAGTTCCATCCAGTGAAGTTTCCATGATTCTCATACGCTGATAACCATGACAGACTTATAAGTAGATAAGTTAACTTTGCTTGAGTAAATTACAGTGCAAGCAATAGCGTTCGCATCTAAAGCAATTTCTTTCCTGCTTCAATTAGAGAAAAAAAACAGCATAATTAAAAAGAGAGATATCTGTTTGTTTGCTTGAAGAAATATACATGTATAACATATATATAGTTATTATGCAGCTGATAGGTGAAGGGAGTTTTGAAATCCATGTAACTTCAGTGTCTAAGCATTAACTATGTATATTTTTCTCCTCACAATGCCCTTTACAAGTAGGCCACTAATCTTTTTCCCATGTGGCACATAGAAACAAGGTGCAGAAAGGCTGAGGAGGCAGAGAAGTTAGTTTCAAACCCTAGCCTACTTTCCTCATTAAAACAGGATTTCAGCAATTGAACTTACCTAAACAGCAATTTGGATTTGTGATTTTAAAAGAGCATATTTTGACAAAATAATTTCCCTTGTCTGTTTTAGTGAATGGATCTACTTCAGTCATTTTTTTTCATTTCAAGAAATTAATGTTTGCAAATTGTTGTGTTGTTCAATGGAGATTCTAATTTCATAAATGCAATCTATGTATGATATCTGTGCTGGCATGTATTGAAAATTAATTTCCATAGGGATCATAGATAGGTTAGAGAATGGTAGATGTGTATCATATATTAATATACATATTACTGTACAGATAAATATATAGTTATGTATAATAATGCATATGTACACTATATATATTGTATATATATATATCACGACTGTAAATTTTATAGTAATATACATACTATATAAAGTGTATACAGTAATCTGTATTACTATATATGTAGCATGTGTGAGTATACATATGTGTATATATTACATAATAAGTAAGTTATTGCCATCTTTCATTCAGTCAATATCCTACCCAGGCAAATAAAATGTCTGCAATGTACCTTACCTGGTGAAATGCTGCATCCAGTTTGCTTTCACACTTTAACTTTCTGTATGTCTATGCATGGATTTATTGCCTTATTTTATTTTATTTTAAGGAAAAGATCTCATTGCCAAGTTTTATGGGGGAGGGGAAGAGGAAAAAATAGGGAGTTCTATATATGAATAACGTATTTTCAAATGTTTTTGCAGCATCTGTAAAAGTGCTGAAGAGTATGTGTGAAAACTTCTATAAGTATGCAAAACCCAAAAAAGTTCGAGTCTGCGTTGGGACGTGGAATGTCAACGGGGGGAAGCAGTTTCGAAGTATTGCCTTTAAAAATCAGACCCTCACTGACTGGCTTCTGGATGCACCAAGCATAGCTGGTATTCATGAATTCCAAGGTAGGATAATATCGTCTGGCTTTTCTTTTTCCTTTTTTTAATTGAAAACTCTCTTTCTTAATTAGACTGTGACCATGAGAATAAGAATATGAGGTCTTGGCTTTCGAAGTTAATTGTAACCAACAAATGGCTTTTTCAATATTTAAATGCAGATCGAAGAAGCAAACCTGTGGACATATTTGCCATTGGATTTGAAGAAATGGTGGAGTTAAATGCAGGAAACATTGTGAATGCAAGGTAGGTAATAAAATCTATACAAAATTAGTTCTGCTGACAACCAGATTTAAGTATAATGCTATTTTTTTTTTTTCCCTCCTTAATTGTAAAGGTTGGGATTATTCTATGTTAATTTTTGCCCGTATTCCAGTTCTTTCTGCCTGTGTCTGCCGAGACTGCCAAATCATCTCAGCTTTCATTAGCAAAGCTTTGACTTTGGCATTATTCAGAATAATCTCAAGGATCCAAACAGTCAGTACTTGGCTATATTTTAGATTGCACTGAAGAAGTTCAGTAGCCCCTGAAACTTTTTTGTTGAACACATGGAAAGAATTTCTCTCCGATGCTGGTAGGGTTCTGCAGTCTCTGTGCCTTCCTACTGCTGGGATCAGCGAGTCCTGTGAAATCCCTTCCAAAAGTATGAATCATTGGTGTGCCTTTGTGGACTGACTGGAATCAAATTTTGGTCTATATAAAACGAGTGCATCCTCTTATACCATCAGTTTTTGCTGTTGTCAAAAGCAGAAGTAACCTCTGAGCTTAACTTGATCTACTTGTAGTTTGTTTTCAGCTCTGTTGTTCCATATACGTTACTGTGGAATTTGAGTTGTGGTTTTTTTTTTTGCCCCTGGTGAAGTGGGATATGAGAATATACTTTTGTCAGTTGTGGGTGATACCAGAGATGAAACCTTCATGTGTAATCCTAGGATTATGTTCACTTTGTCCATTGTTTTGTTGGTCTGTTTTGCATGTTTTTCTGCTGTTTGTCAAGCTTTAACTCATCAGGAAAAAAAGCAAAAACATTTAAAGCCTATTGCAGTGTTTGCCTTTGCAGAAGCTTTTGTCCTGAGGACAAGGTGACAGTTTGTTTCATCCACTAATTTGCACTCTGTCTAGTTAGCAGCTCTTCCCGATCTGTCATTATTTCATGTATATCCTACACTAGCTCTGAGAACCACAGTCTTTATGACTTCAAGGAGGTTTCTTCTTGATCTAAGACCACAGATGTGTTTCCAAAATTAACTGAGCTTTAGGAGGTAACTGCAGTCTTCTAGGCTGCGACTCTGCTAGAGGGCACATTCACAGCTTGGCTTTGACCTGCTTCCCCATTGTCCGGTTAAAGTTAATCAACACTCTCAATACCTGCTTAATTTCTTTTATTTTAAAGCTGGCATTTTTTATTTTACTGCTAGCACAACCAATCAGAAGCTCTGGGCTGCAGAACTGCAGAAGACCATATCAAGAGATTACAAGTATGTGCTGCTGGCTTCTGAGCAGTTAGTGGGCGTCTGCCTCTTTGTGTTCATCAGGCCCCAGCATGCTCCCTTTATCAGGTCAGTGAATGCACAGCTGTGCCCAGGGCTGGGTCACCTGCAGTTTGTTGGGTATTGCAGACTGATATACAAGCATACTGAGAAATGTGTTGGGCTCCAAGAGGGCTGATCCATCTTCTGGGGAACTAGCTGCTTAAATTCTTTTACTGTAGCTTTAAATACCTTATCAGTTGACTAGAAGGCTTGAAAAGTGGAGGTGTTATATTTCTATTTGATAGCTGTTGACATTTCTTAAAACAGTTCAGTGCCTTACTGCTGAAAGAGCACGTGAAAATGTAATTTTTTTCCCAAGATCAGGTCCTACTGTTATCCTTTAGTTCCTTTATGAAGTATCTTTCAGGGATACAGTCAGACAAATGTAGAACTGTTCACCCAGTTACATTGGGCATGGAACAGGCTGCCCAGGGCAGTGGGCACAGCCCATAGTGCCGGAGTTCAAGGAACATTTGAACAACACTCTCAGACATAGGGTTTCAATTTCAAATGGTGCTCTGTGGAGCTCAGAGTTGGACTCAGTGACCCTTGTGGGACTCTTCCAGCTTGGGGTGTTCTATGATTCTTCAGTTTGAAGGTTTAATGTTTGTTTAACTCTTTCAGGGACGTTGCTGTTGATACTGTAAAGACTGGCATGGGAGGAGCCACTGGTAATAAAGGTGCAGTAGCAATTCGGATGCTGTTTCATACATCCAGTCTTTGCTTTGTCTGCAGCCATTTTGCTGCAGGGCAATCACAAGTTAAAGAAAGAAATGAAGACTTCATAGAAATAGCTCGCAAGCTCAGTTTTCCAATGGTAAGCAGCAGTGTTCAAATTCCTTAACAAATGAGAAATGAAACCCCTTAAGCACCAGCAGCATCATCCAAGAGTTTATTTTTCTTTCCTTCCCAGAATGTCTCTGGGGAATTTACAACTTTTCTTGGATTAGAGGTATCAGAGATAAAGTAAATTCCCACCATTTTTATTGAAATAGAAGATTAGAGAAAAATAGAGCTTTCCACATCGGTGTCTGGTGGAAAAGATAGAGGTCTGAGGGTTTAGCATAAGGAAGAGACCCTAGAGATTCCTGAGACGTTGTAGAACTTTTGTAGGTATTAAAGTTAATCAATTACGAGGGGAAAAAAGCCGACTATGGGAATGGCTCTGTTTTCAGTACACAATAGTGATTTTTTTTTTTTGCTAGCTCATCTTAGCTTCTTTTTAACTTACTTTTGTCAAATTAGGTCTGTTCATTTCTGTAGTTTATTCTCATAAAAGGTTATCAAACAGCAAATAAATAGTAATTTCAACACTGCAATAAAATGCTTGCTTGAGACAAAACTGTCTTAAGTTGCCGTTGTTAGCTTTTGTGGCACTATGCAGACAATTGACATGGGATTTTATTGGGTTTCTTTTTCTTTTCTAAATTTTTCACCTCTGTTCTGTTTTAATTTTACTTGGATGTATTGTATTTTTAGGGTTTCCAGGAACAGTTTTGTAAACACTGTTGTTTTAATCTACTTCATTTGTTTTGGTTTACTTAAGGGCAATGAAAAACTCAAAACAAAGCAATAATTTTCATTTAAGCCCTAGACCTTCTTAGAACTAAAAGAAGCTCCTCTGTCTTGTCCCTAGCCTCAAAATTGTATGTAACTGAAAAATCTTCAATTAAATCCATATAATAAGGCCTTCAGCTTGCAGTTTGTGCCAGGATATTCTGCCAGAAGATCTCAGGGTGTTTGTGACACAGACAGCAGTCATCATCTTAGAGCAAACTTCCAGACCGGAGCAGAATGATGAAGAATTCATGGGATCCAATTCAGATGATTCGTCTTTCTTTAGGAATGTAAACTGCATAGAAAGTGTTTTATCTCCTTTCATATCGTGCATGTGTGAATACCATACCTGTGACTTTGCGCTTCTGATCGTATGGATGCGAAATACTAACACTTGTCCTAATGAGATAGAAATAATAAATACTTTATGATTAATAAAAAACAAAACAAAACAACACCACCTAAACTGAACTGCACCTGAAATTAGTGAATTTCTGTCTCTTGATTGTTTTTTAACTTCAGTGTGTTCTTCTCTTTTACAGGGAAGGATGCTTTTTTCCCACGACTACATCTTTTGGTGTGGTGACTTTAATTATCGAATAGATATTCCTAATGAGGAGGTTAAGGAACTAATCCGACAACAAAACTGGGATTCCCTTATAGCAGGAGACCAGCTTATTAATCAGAAAAATTCTGGACAGGTATGTTTAATATATCGCTGCATTCAAGAATAGTGGAGAAGCACTCTAACCTGTTGTTTGATACTGACTTGTCTATAAGAACCATATTGGGTTTATAGCCAAGTCAAATGCTGGTGCAAGAGTAGGCTGCAGGTTGGACCTGATTCCATTAACTAAAGGGTCTTAGTTTATGTTTAATCTGAACACTGCAGGAGTGAGCAGTGGCCCTCTAGTGTCTTGTGTTGGACAGCTTTATCTGTTAATACTGGGCAGGTAATGGAAGGAAATGATGATTGTATTTCTTTAATCTTTCACGTCATGTCAGATGTATTTATTTTAAAGTCTGTTGGGGCTTTTTTATTGTTTATTTGTTTTTTTCTTTTTTTATCTCTTATTAATTTACACGCATGGCACTTGCCTTTCTGAATATGCTGTGTATATTCGGAAAGGTAAATTAAATATAATCACAGTTCCCAACTTTTCTGTCAAAAGAACAACTACTCAACTAATTAAAGTGCTGTGGACAACATCTCGATGGCCTCAAGTTCTGTATGATATTGGAGGAAATGTATGTTGCTGAGGAGTCTGGGTTTCAAGACATAGTTGTTGACATACTTCTGTTTAATGATGATCTGTCTGGGTTGCTGTTTAGTCATAGTGGCAGATGTAGAATGTTCTTAGTAAATAACATTTGGAAAAAGATTCATATTATCAAATGCCTTTTTCTTTTTTTTTTCTTGGAGACGTCTATACAGGTTTTCACTGTTAAAAAAGAATTCTGATTAGTTTCAAGCTGTTTCCCATCTGTTTCTGTCTTCTGACATGACATAATTGTTTTGGTTTTTTATAGATTTTTAGAGGATTTTTAGAGGGGAAAATAAATTTTGCTCCTACGTACAAATATGATCTGTTTTCTGATGACTACGACACCAGTGAAAAATGTCGCACGCCAGCATGGACAGATCGTATTCTTTGGAGAAGAAGAAAATGGCCTTTTGACCGATCAGGTTTGAGTCCTTCCTTAAACTGTTTTAAATATTCTTTTAACTGGCATACGGAGTCTATTGAGGGACATTCAGAGTGCCAGCAGTTCTGAGCTTGTCTCTCTGGCTTTGTACCAGACGGAAAGCTTCTAACAGAATTTTTTATACACTAGAGCGACACTGATCATGGAGCAGACAATAGTTACTGGCATTTCAATTGTTCAGAAGGAACTTTTTCTTTCTGTAAAATGCTTGCTCTGATTTCTTTTTTCTTTTGTACTAGTTTGATTTTTTTTTTTTAATCACGTTCCTGCAATCATTATACTTTTCCCCTTTTGTTTTTGTTAATATTGAATGTAGCCGAAGACCTGGATCTTCTGAATGCTAGCTTTCATGATAACAGTAAAGTCCCTTATACGTGGAATCCTGGTACTTTGTTGCACTATGGAAGAGCAGAGCTGAAGACATCTGACCACAGGTTTCATTTTTTTTTATACATTACTTCCTAATCATTGAAAATTTAACTTTAAGGCATCTTACTTCTCTGTTTACAACCTTTTTTTCTGGTTGTTTTTTTTTTCCCCAAGGCCTGTGGTGGCGTTGATTGATATTGACATATTTGAAATCGAAGCAGAAGAGAGACAGAAAGTTTATAAAGAGGTGATTGCAACACAGGGACCACCTGATGGCACAGTATTGGTCTCCATCAAAAGTTCTTCAGCAGAAGAAAACTACTTTGATGATAACTTGATTGATGATCTTCTTCAAAGATTTGCAAACTACGGAGAGGTTATACTTATAAGGTTAAAAAGGCTTTCTATTCTTAATCTCTACTCCTTTTCATTTTTCCTTTATATTTCCCAAATTAAGTGTCCTAGTGGGCATTTCAGTTCTGCTTCATTTTTAATGTTCAGTTTTCAACTCTGATTTTAATGTATTAGGAGCTGAAGATTAGTTTCACGTAACTATACGCATTTCAGTTTTCAGGCTTTTTCTCATCTTTATTTTTGAGATAGAAGCATCATAGTTTGTTGGAAATCAGACTTAAAGTCTGCTATCTGTACGATTTTGAACAAATTAGGTCAGTGGCTTTTAAGGAACTGAACATGAGAAGATCCTTGTGACTCTTGTTTTCACTTAGCTGTTAATGGAACTCATTGACTTTTTCTAGAACCCTAAGAGCATGGTCCCAAGTGCACAGCTTGATCTAATATGGAACGCCTGATACAAATACCTAACCTCTAGCATCACAGTTAGTTTTGAATGTAAACTGTATAACTGTAGCTATATAATCTTAAAAGGACAGTAGTTTTTGTGTACTATCTATCAGTTTCTTCTGCCTTCTTTCCCCCTAAGGGTCAATTTGCTAAAGCTTTATTTGCCTGTATAAATACATATGTATATACATATACACTTGAATTTTTAAAAAACAAAACCAAAAAACCTTGACCATCAAGTGAATCATTGAAAAATGTTTTTTCCTGTGCCTCTGAAGCCCCTTAGCTTAAAGGGTCTTAACGGATCATAGGTAGGATAAAAGAATTTTACCTTTCATTTCTGAAGTATTTATCAATGGACTTTGCAGATTTGTGGCAGACAAGATGTGGGTAACGTTTTTGGAAGGAAGCTCTGCTTTGAACGTTATGAATTTGAACGGTACTGAGGTAATGTAAAAATTACTAAACTTTCTTATACCAGGACTATTTTTAAGCAGTGCTTTGTTTTTGGTTTGATATTTACAAGATTGTCATGCTCCACACTAGACTGCTGCATCTAGTCTTGTTTTTGCTTTTTGATAGCCTCATAGCATTTATACTGTCTTTCAAAAACCAGTATAAGGAACTCATAAGATCAGTTTAGTTTTGGGATAAGGACTATTAAGAAAATTAAGATCCTGTGTTTAGGGGTATCTTCATCAAAAAAGGATTTATTTTTTTTAACTTTATTTTTATTCTTTAATGGTTTACATAGCACAGCTTTTACCTCAACATTTGTAGCAGGAACTAGTTCATCATTAGGAGGTATTACTTCTCAGAAAGGGTAGTCAGGCACTGGAATGGACTGCCCAGGGAAGTGGTGGAGTCACCGACCCTGGGGGTGTTCAAGGAAAGACTGGATGTTGTGTTGAGGGACATGGTTTAGTGGGAGCTATTGGTAATAGGTCAACGGTTGGACTGGATGATCTTGTAGGTCTTTTCCAACCTTGGTGATTCTATGATCATTTTTATAGCCTACTCTCCGCAAGAAGTGAGTGTTCCTGTATTGAAGTACTGACATGTTGAAATACTGACATATCTAAGCGATTGCAGCTCTTTGACCTCTCTAGGGCCAGTATTTTGTTTTTATAAAAAATGTTAAGTTTTCATGCGCAAATTTTTACTCAACTACACTCCTGTTAAAACTTAGATTCTGTAGGGTGATATTTGCAGATGGATCTTAATGTCTGCTGAGATTTTCACCAACAATCCATGTACTGTAGGGGCTCTTTGTCATGTACCATTTTGCAGAACGATTTTTTTGTTTACCAGTCTAATAATGACTTCGTTAATATAGTTTAATAGGAAATTTATTTTCCTTTACTAAAAGTAATCTTTCTGTCAGGACAAAGAAACCAGAAGCTTTCCCATTAACTGAAAAGGGAAGTTCTTGATAGGCAAAGTTCTCTGGTTTACTTTAGAAAAACATTAAGTAGTTGTAATTAATGATAGACTTCATAGTTGGAAGGGGCTGCTGAAGGTCTCTAGTCCAACTGCCCTGCAATGAATGAGGATATGCGCAGCTACATCAGGTTACCCCAGGACCTTATGGTTTAAACTATGTAGATGCACTTAATTAGAAAAAATGAAGTGAAATGTCACTGTTGTTGTTTGGTCCCATCAATTCTGATAACTTTACTTGTGATAGTTTTCCTAGTTTTATTCTCTTCTTTTTTTAATGCAGAATACTGAATTTTAATATCCCCATTTTTAACAAATTTGTTTTATTTGTTCCTTTGTGACAATTCAGATACTAGGAAGGATTATAAACATAAGTTTAAAAAATCCTGACTGGATCAGAAGTTTGGAGGATGAAATGAATCTAGAGAAGATTAATGTTGGGCTGCCTTCGTCAACAAGCTCCACTTTGCTTTGTGAAGATGCTGAGGTTACTGCAGACTATGATATGGAAGGTTTGTTGGAATATAATACTATTTTTGAGATGTTTATAGTTCTAACTAATTTAGTTAATTTAATACTGCTGTAATTTAACAAGCATTTCCATAGCAGAAATAGGTAATTAAAAAGCTTTTAATTTCCAATAGTATCTTGCCAACTTATTGAGCATCGCCATTTCTGCTAGCAGTTTGCACTGTAGGCACTGTATGTGTAGGTTTTACTAATTTACTCACTCCTTCTTATCCTTTTTACTTGACCCTGTACTGTCACAGGGATCACTTCATTCAGGCAGCTTTTAATTTCTATGGAGACACACTATAAGCAGGATATCCAAAATCAGGTTACAAAGCAATTATTTTTTGGCCATATAACAGATAGGACTAATGAGCTCCCATGCTAAGTATTGATATGCTTTACCACTCCTAGCACCTGATGAACTTTTTAAAGGCAGGCAATTATCAACTGGATGAAGAAGGCTTCATCCTCTGTTTATCTTCGGAACAGGCTTGTCTTCAGCATTCATCTGCTGCTTTCTATTTCCTTGCTTCTGTTTTCTTGTTTTTTTCATCAGCACTTTTGTCATGGAATCCTTGAGCTGCTGAATATCACTGTTGCATCTGTCACACCTTTGCAATTTGCTTTTCTTCACTTGCATGTTTTTTATCTATGTACTTTCTCAGTTTTTCTGCTGAACATATGCCACAGGCACCTTGCCTGGTGACACTTCTTGTGGTATTGCATTCCTTGAGCAAATTCCTTGAGAAACTCGAGGGCTTTTTGCAGAAAATCCCACCTCCACAGCCAGCTGATAATTTTCCCACTTTTGAAAATAAATAACTATAGCTCCCTTAATTTGACATGCTCTTTTTCTTTTCTGGGTCGCTGTTATCTAGGTGACATTGATGACTATAGTGCTGAAGTAGAAGAAATCCTTCCTCAGCACTTGCAGCCAACCTCAAGCTCTGGCCTTGGAACCTCCCCAAGCTCCTCACCACGTTCCAGTCCCTGTCAGTCCCCTACACTGTCAGATGGACCTGCTCTTCCAGTGAGACCGAGCCGAGCCCCAGCAAAAACTCCCGGACCACCAGTTTCCGTGCACAGTGTGTATTATGTTGCTTAGCTTCCTCTGTTACTGTACAGTGTGGCAGTGGAATGGCCTAGTGGCAGAATACATGCTTGTAGATAATTTTTAATAGCCCTTTTAGAGTAATAAAAAAGGCTATTCTTCTCATTGCATTTTACGTATATGTAGCCTTGGGTAAACCACCTCAATCTTGAAAAGCATATACTTGTGAAAGCACAGTAGACAAAAATTGGCTTGTTTTCACTGTTGGCTTAATTTTATTTCTCCTCTCCCCAAACCTCAGCGCTACTTCTATATTACTGCATTTGTACTTCTGAGAGCTGACCGTCCTTTCTGTGGAAGTAATTTATTATTACAGAAGCTTAACTGTGAATAGAATGTGCAAGTGATTAATTTTTGCACTGTGTTCTGCCATGTTCTTTAGATGAAGCTCAACTTGGTACCCAGCAGAAAGACACTTCTCAGACCTTGGAGCCCAAGCGCCCTCCACCGCCTCGTCCTGTTGCTCCTCCTGCACGTCCTGCTCCACCGCAGAGGCCACCTCCACCATCAGGTAATGTGGTGACACATATTGGGAGATCGGGAATATTTTGTTTTGTCTCTATGAGATGAGCTTTGAAGTTCCAGACCCAAAGTGCGTATGGTCTGGGGCTCAATACAACCTCACCAGAGGTTTTTAAATAAGATTAAAGTTGATAGATTTAGTAGCAAAATTATGATGTTGAGGTAACAGCATTTTCCAGCACCATTTAATTACTATTTTATTTAATGAATAAGTTTTATAATGCTTACAGACTGATTTTTACAGCTCTAAAACATGGGCTTCCCATAGCATTATTTAATCAGCATTTTCATTTTTGTATAGCATCTTAATTTTTTATACAAAAGATAAAGAAACGTATGAAATCACTGATTTGTATTCCATTCGTTGACATCAGTACTTTATCATATCTGAGTTCTTAATATGGTATTCATCTGGATCATCTGAAAATGTAAACAATTCAGTGTTAAGAGGAACTGGATGTCCAGAAGCATACGGGCAGCATGATTACTAACACACTGACCCTCATCATTTTTAACTTTCTCATTCTTTTTCTTCCCTCTCACTACACTGGTATTTGTCATTATTGCTGCATTCATTTCTTAAATACTGTAAGGCGGTAGGAGTCCTGCACCTGCTAGAAAGGAGTTTGGAGGTAACGATTTTAATTGTTTTCAAATATGACTAAATAGCAAAATCTCAATGGTCTCTTGTGACAATACTTAATATTGATGTCCAAAGGCAGAAATTATATTTGTATTGAAAAATTATTCATTTTCATTTCCCAATATTTGTATCCCCTGTTGAATTGCACTTGACTTTGGTACGCTGTAGTCAGATTAGCACTGTTCTGTGTTTCTATCTCATTTTTTGTCCTTATCACAGCATACCCAACTAGCTTTTCAATGAAAGCTGTTTCATTGGTGGTTGTGAAAGACACAGATTTATTTATTTTTTTTCCCTTGCTGTTCATGATAAGGCGTATTGTGAAGTGAGTTGTGATTGTAGCTGCTTGGAGCAATTATCCTTTAATTGCTCAAATTGAAACTGCTGCTAAAGTCTGGCCAGATTTCCCCCGGATAATCAGCATTAGCAAAGAACTGCAAAGCACTGAGCTGTATATGTTTCTGGGCTGAACACTCACATCTGTGTAGTTTATTTGCTATTTCCAAGTATCCAAATGTGCACCTAAGCCTTTTCTAGACACGTGAAAGATCATCATCTGTACTTCTTGGAACTGATGTGTAATTCAGCAGTACAAATTTAGCAAAGGAATTCATGCAGTTACTTTAAAGGCACTCAAGAGCTACAAGTCTACAAAGAAACAAGATCCTGAAGTAATTCTCCCGTAATTCCTTTCCTTTTAATAATGCTGAGGGCCTTATAAACTCTTTGGGTTGGTTTTATTTTCTTCCGGTTTAATCTGCTTTTTCACATTATAACAACTCACCCACTCTCGGAATGCTTCTTGAAACTAATCTCTGTCTCTTTTTGTCACTTGTCCTGTAATTGAGATGTCCTGCAGGGACTTAAATCAGTTCATTAATACATGGGATACAGCAAGTCTTTGGAATACTTTCTTAATGGCTGTTCAAGTATTTCCAGTCAATTGGAAGGAAATAAGATTTTTTGGTGACAACAATTCTAAATGAAGTAATCATTTCACATAGTCTACAAATGACTTATTCTGATGTGGGGCCAGAGATGTGCACAGTGCTTAGATAATATTGAGAATAGGGGGTTATTATGCCAAAGCTTTAGAAAACAATATATACAGAATGCACAACATTAGTGAGATCAGTGAGAGTGCATGTCAGTTGTGCAAAGACTAGCCTTCATTTCTTTCTCTTTTCCAGTGTCACTTAGCATCAAGAGTTACAGCTTGCATAAAACTTGCTTTTTATGCAATCTTTTAGAGAAGTGTAGTATATTCTTTTTTTTCCAAATATTATTCTGACAGAAAGCTCATCCTACTTTTTCTGTCTCCTATGCTTTCCATTCATCGAGTACATTTGTAAGGCATGATGCTTTGCTTTTCAGCGGTACCTGAGCTTAGTCCAAAGGAAGCTAGCACGGGAGTGGAAGCAGAGCGTAAATGTCATAGTGCTTGTGTAAATGGCATCCGTTTCTCTTATCTAGAATGCAGGCTCCTAAAACACTGTGAAAATACCCGTGTCCTGTGGAAGTGTTCAACTTCTGTAGCACATGCAAAATGACATTGTTCATATCTTTGAAATGTCATGCATTTTAAATGTTAGGGTTTTTTTTTCCCCATAACCTTTTATTCTGAGAGCTTCAATCCCTTCAGTGCCCATCAAGTTTCTTCTCATGGCTCAGTATGCATTCAAGATGGGACTGTTTTGGGCATCTAGAGGTTTTTTAGAATTTGGTTATGCTTTATATCAGAAGTAATTCAGATTTTAAGTAATAACCCATCCAAAATTACATGTTAACTGTAGAGGTTTGCAAAGTGTGGATTTTTTGCCTGCTAATGTCATTTTGAGAATTCTATAAGCTCTCAATTGTTTATAGTTCAAAATTAAGATGCTGTACTGCATTATAAATTCTTAGGAAATATTTAAAATGAGGGAGGCTATTGTCAGTTACCTGAAGTTCATGATTTGTTTTGCTTGTTTTTCCCTTTAATAGAGATACTCAGACATTTCCTGATAAATGCAAGGAAGGCTGATGGTTGTCTTTTATCATTGGTTTAATCTATTAGAACAGGGTTAAGACTGAAAGAATGCACAGCATCTTCAGTATATGCAATCATTTGGGTAACGAGTGTAAGCTCTTTGCTGCGATTATCCTCTATATAAAGATTATAAACCTAGAAAATATAGTAGCAAGGTTGATATGCAGAGAAATGCAAATATGCTAAGATGTGAAAGCAAATGCACCTAAGCAGCAAATACTGGTTAGCGTGCATTGATATTTACAGTCACACATTTAAAACCTTTCAAGAGCCATTCAATGTCTTTATTTTTCCTGTCACTTTTTTTAAATAGAGCTAAGGTTGTTTGAGTACATTGGAATGTGGGACATTACAGTCATTTTGAAGAAGATATTTTTAATGGTTTAGAGAAAATATTGAACTTTTCTTCCTCTCCTGCTGAAGAAGTGTTCTGCAACAGAGGAAACAAAAAGCCTTAATGATAAAGCAGTTATTGCACTGTTCAAATGTAAACAAATAGCCTAGATTTCTCAGATACACATACACGGGATCTTAAAATGGTTTGGGTTGGAAGTAATCTTAAAGATCACCTTATTCCAATACCCTGCCATGAAGAGAGATATCTCCCACCAGCTCAGGCTGCCCAGGGTCCCATCCAACCTGGCCTTGAGCGCCTTCAGGGATGGGACACCACAGCTCCTCTGGGCAGCTGTGCCAGCACCTCACTACCCTCTGAGGAAAGGATTTCCTTCTAACATCTCACCCATGGTTGTCCAACCTTTTGTCTTGCCTGGGCTGCACTGAGTGAACAGGAATTGCCTTGGGATGCGTACACAAAGGTCACTCCAAAAGTAATGTCTCCTATTTTTTTTCCATGGAAACTACAACTGTTGCAAAGAGAACAGTCTCACTGTCTCACAGTCTCACTCTCCAGCCCTCTGATCATCTTTGTGCCTTCCTCTGGACTCGCTCCGACAACTCCACATCTTTCTTGTGCTGGGTTGCCCAGGCCTGGATACTGTGCTCCAGATGGAGTCTCATAAGAGTAGAGTAGAAGTCGATGGTCACTTCCTTTGCCCTGCTGATCATGCTTTTCTTGATGCTGCCTAGGATGCAGCAGAGATTCTGAGCTCCAAGTGCAAGTTTCCTGCCCATGCTGACTTTTTCAGCCTCCCAGCCCTTCTCTTCAAAGCTGCTCTGAATGCATTCTCTCCCCATCAGCCTGTATTTGTGCTTCAGATTGCCCCTACCCAGGTTCAGGACCTATGTCTATCTATCTATCTATCTATAGGTATTTTTGTATGTGACTGTATATGTATATAGGCCCCACATTTGTGCGTGTGTATGTATATGCACACATATATACATACCCACGCATTCAATTTAATGAAAGGTTGGAGTTGTTTTATGTTCCATTAAGCTAATGTGTAAATGTAATCTTTGCAAAACATGCAGTTCTGTTTAAAAGATGTCAGGGCATAAGTTACAGATTTATTTTTTTATAAATCAAACTGCTTTCCTTAAAACTCTGTTGTTAAACAACTGTGTGGTATATTTACCTGCAAAATACTATATCAAGCTGCAATTAGAGTTTTCGAGCTATATGATGCATCAGCATAGGAACACAGGTCTATGTGCTTATGGCTAAGAGGTTCTCCCCGTTTCTTCATTTGAAAGGAGTTGACTTTATTAATAATCTTGCATAGGACAAAATTTACTTAACAAGACAGTCCTGAAGATATCAAAGTATGGGCTGAGGTGAGCTTTGTAACCCTAACCCTGCTCCTGGAGAGGCTTTATTGTGTCCATTTCCATCAGTACTCTGGAAGGAACAGTTAGGGTCAGAAGAGTATCCTGTACTCCATGGGAGTGCTCTCCACTACCCTGTCTTTTCTCCAGTTAGCAGGTAGATCTCTAATAGTCTCTAGGTTACTACAGTCTATATTCCTCAGTGCACCCTTGGGTAGTGTGTGTATATATATATATATACATATACATACATACATACATACATATGTAATATGTGTAAGTATATAAAAGCAATGACATTTCATTTTGTATCCTCCTACATTTTTTGTTCATCCCTCTGCAGTGCTGTTTCTCTCTGAGAAGTTTGCTGTCAGAAACTTTTGCAATGGAAATGTAAGGTTAATTGGCAGAACCTGGAACTCACCCAGAATATGTAATGTGCCAGTACTGAACACCTTGGAACCAGATGTTCATCAAAACCAGATATTTGGCATCTCTGAAGATAGTCACATAGCAGCCTCATCTGCAGCCTTTAATCTTCCTACTCTGAGTGACACTTCAACCCATATGTGACAAAACTCATAGCACTCTTCCTATATCATAAAGAGCTCCTGAGCAGATACCACACATTGGCACATGATGAGAAAAACACATGAGTCTGTATCATTGCTAAGGCAAAAGTTGCTTTTAAGGTAGTCTTCTTGAATGCTAGCTCCCTTCTTCTCAACTATGCTAAAGCCACTTGAGAGTCACCAGATATTACTTTTACTTACTCCTATATGCACGCCTTAAGGATTCCTCCTTTTCTTACCATTTGGTGTTATTATGCCCTGCTTTGTTTTTATCATATAAGCTTATGGACTCCATGTGTGCCTGATCATATCACAGAATCAAAATAATTCAGTGTGATTATTCATGATTGAGAATCTTCTTTCTCTCAGTGTGAACTTCCACATCTAACTGCAGATATTCTCTATGTGAGTTGATACAGTTTTCTGGTGTACAGAGTGCTGCTTGGATATAATGATATAATTCTGTACAATAGAATACACTATATAAAATGCAAACCTGATTTATTCCATTAATTTGTTCATTCAGATGTAGCCTTGTCAGAAATATATAGTATTCTCCCAAATTCTCAGAAGCAAGCCTAATGCTGCTCAGTATAAGTGATGATGTTTGCTTTCAAGTGTTGGAGTATAGATATCTGTTTTGATTAAGAAAAATTACAAGAATTACATTTTATATCATTCTGAATTTATAAAAGATTGTGGAGAGCATATACTGAAGAAACTGCAATCTTTTTCAACTGTAGTTTAAAGTGTTTCTTGGTCTCTAATTCCTATCAGTCCGGTTTCTCCATGCTGCTCCAAACAGTTCTTCTGTAAGCACCTACAATCTAGCTAGGCCATTTTTAAATGATATAGAGCTGTCTTGGGGCAGTATCCTTTCTGTTTTTACTTTCTCAATCTACTGCTTTTCTTATGCAATGTACAGCTTCTCTTCTTTCTCTGAAAAGGTCTTGGAGCTCCTCCCAGTCCTGGGGTAGCTAAGAGAGAAGTAGAAGGTAACATAACAATTTTTGTATTCTGGAAATGAATTTCAATTTTAATACCTGAGCGATATGGTTCTTGTGATACTAAAGGCAATTTCATTAAGGCATTTATTATATAGGGTATTTTTTTTTCTTTTATTTAACATACTTTTCAGAAATGTGAGTTGCTTTACCAGTGATGGTGTGAATTGGTATAAAGGCAGTCTTCAATTACAAAAAAATGAAATGAAAACTGCACTAATCAAGAATACTTTCAAGGCAGACTCTCAAAGAAGATGTAACAGACTGATAGCTGGAATAAGTACTACATCTGTAACTAAACTAGGAATCTAGATTTTTTCATAAAGAACTACACATTCATGTATATCGACAGAAATTTCCATTCAAATAATTTAGCCTAGAATTTAATATTTTATCTCTTTATATATATATATATATATGTATCTACTGAGGACTAGACCCAGACACTCATTCTAACTGGTTTTAAGAAAGCAGGATTGTCTGCCATCTGGAAGCTGATTTGATAAAGTGTCTTACGCACCACAGAGTATTCCTTCCAGTTATTCTAACTGATGTGGTGATTTACCTTCCTGGGAAATAGACAACAGAAACACAAACCTGAAACCTCTTATCCTGTTAGAAATTGTGCACTTATCTGAAGTAAAGGTAACTTTTTCATATCTTGCACTTCACAACTTGAATGTTGAATACAAGGTCATGAGCACCTGCGTGTAAATGTTGAGGTTGGTGCTACAATATATTTATCCTATAAGTGAAGAGAGTAGGTTCAGAAAATTTGATGTAGACCCTTCAGATTGCTGGATCATGTTTAATTACAGATGTACACTTCTGATCATGTGATTTTTTGAATTAGTATGTTATAAGAGTTCTCTTTGTTTTAAAGACTGCTGTTAGAATATCTACAGGATATACTACAAAGAAAACAACTGCTTCTAGCAAGGTTCAGAACACAGGGTACCTGTACAAGTCGACATCTTTAGCTTGCAACAAACAGGAGGTGATTTGACTTAACTGGTAATTAGAAGGGTCAAATTACTTCACAGGTACAGTGTGGGGTAAGAGTGCACTAGTATAACAGTTTAGCTGATTGATAGACTCTAATGTACAATAACTCAAATCACTAATGTCTCTTTGCTCCTGTTTCTATTAGTGATAATGCACCATTACTGTATAATACCTGTTTGTATCTAACAAAGATAATCTGATTTTTTTTCCCATGCTGCAAAGCACAAAAAAGTCCTGGAACACAAAGAAAAGATAACTTAGGTAACACAGACACATGCTTTGTACTAATAATAATACAGAAATAAGTTGATGTTGAAATATATTCTAAGTCAGTGGTTTCTAATATCTGTTCCAGTTCGTAGTCAGCCTCCACCTTCAACTGGATTTTCAAGTGCAGGAACTGCTGGATATGCTACTGCTCGACCGGTATGCATTCTTTCTCAAAATCATTTTCCTTTTGCATTTCTACACTTCATTACACTGGTGGTGTGTCAAAGAGACGCTTTGTTTTTCAAGCTTAAGCTCGACCCTTTTCCAGATTTCTGAGCTGACATGTCATCCTTTCCTCAGGTTGTTTTTTGGGCAGCATTTTCTTTCATAGCTTTCAGCACCAGGGACAGTAACCGCTGCACGCACTGTTTCCCATCCAAGTGGTCCGGAGGATTATTTTTGGCTTAGTTTCTCTTTGTTTTAGTGCATAACTTTCAGTTTGACTTTTGGAATTTAATCGTACTGCCTGCTTTCTAAACATTAAAAAAAATAAAATTAAAAAATGAAGCCTGGTGACACGTATCTTAGCAATGAAAGCGAAGTTAAGTATTTCAGAGGTTATGTGGCATGAAGCATGAGATCACTGTTACGTAGACTCAGCCAAGCATGATGATTCAGATATAAGAAGAAGCTTTCAAAGTACAGTATGTACATCTATTAAAAATAGCCTCAAGTATAATACTTCAAATATTCAAGTTTTCAAGTGGTAAAGTTTATTTGCATATTTTGTGTAAATAATTGTGGATTAGCTCTGAAAACCATTTCTAGAGCATGTATCTTTATTCACTTCTGTGGGAGAATATATAACGCACACAAAATTCTGGAGGAAGCAACTCTTACATTATCTTGTCTCGTGATAATTATTTTTTGCTGAAATCTGTTGTTTTTATTCTAGTGCTTTACATTTGGCTTTCAAGCGTTAGTAACTCATTCAGCTCCAGAGCTGTAATCTACAGTAGTTTCCTGTTTCTATTTAAATACACACGTAGGTTCTTTTACTTTGTTTTGAGAGAATAATTTTATTCTTGGCATATAAGCTTCTTTGGGAAGACTCCAGCCTTCCGCTGATTCAGAATGTATGTTTCACTAATCCTTCTTGCTGGGGAACCAGAGTAATTTTTTTCCAATTAGCAAACTTATATTTGTTAAAAGAAATTACTATAGTCTCTTATCCGTGTCTTGGAACTTCTGTAAGTAGATCTGGCTATAGCTGCTGTTTATGAATAGCAGGCTATTGTTACAGCCCAAACAGTAGAGAGTATCTACAGCCTGTGTTGACAGCATTATCAGTGTGTGCTTACTAAATAAGGTACTTAAAAAATGAAGTTCTTGTTGTTTTTTTGTTTTAATATTTCACAGGTCAAATTCAGTTACTAATTGTGACAAAATAGTAAGTGATTTAAATGTTGTTATGCTGGCAAATATTGTACAGAGTAGAAGACTTGTAAAAATCCTTTGCTTTGACTTGAACACTTGTAATATTTTGAGGAAAGTATTCTCTACTTGTATATATGCATGAAAAAATAGCTCAACGACTATTACCAAAGAACTCGTTTTTCACAACCCCTAATTATCATGAGTCAAGTAGTAGTAGATGACTGCAGATTTGAAGTTGAATTTACAGTCCTTTCTCTTTTCCTGTTATTAGACTATTCCACCTCGAGCTGGAGTTATTAGTGCACCGCAAAGCCATGTCCGCCCCTCTGGTGGAAGACCAACACCTGAACCTCAAACCAAACCAGCTGAACCACCAAGGGGTAAGTTTTATTTCTTCTGAAGTGTGTGTGTGCATGCGTGTGTGTGTATACACACTTAGACGTTAAATCTAAATGTCACTGTTTGATCAAGAGGTACTGTCTCTGGTTTCAATGTTTTGCAGTCTTCATTTTTCACAGATGTCTTCATTTTTTACTACAAATGAAGGTTTTCAAATGCAATAATATCTAATGGTCTGTATTAGTGCTGATCATCAACCAGTATTGAAAACCTTTACCAGATAGTAGGTAGCATTGGAGGAAGGCTGGGCTCACAAGATTGATTCCAACAAGAGAAACTCTTATATTGGATTGCTACGTTCTGGTCTAGGCTTATCAGCCTCTCTGATCAGAGGTGTTTATCATGGATTATTTTCTGCAGCAGTTGCTCTATAATCATATTATTTGGCATAGGAATTACGTTTCACTTCCTAAATTGAAAGATAAAGGATTTTTTAACGTTTTTGTGTGTATGTGTGTGTGCGTGTGTGCGCTAACGTCAAAATACGCACTTTATAGTAGTGACATCAAAAATATACTTAAAATGTAACTGAAGTACAGTAAAGAATAGCACATCTTCCGGCTCCGCTTTCTATCTGGAGTAATATTTTTTTAAAGGAGATATGCTGGGCTTTTGACTTTTGTTCTAGAATACCTGATTTTTCTTGCAGCCACTATTGCTGCAGTTCCTGTTTGGCACTTCCACATCCACACATTCTCATTCATGCCATTTTTGAAGTTTCTATAACAATTCTTTTCATTGAACAATACTGAAAATATAGTTGCAGGCTCTCCATTGCTTCCTGAACCACTAAAGCCTCAGGCTGCTCCTGCCCAGCCCGTGACTCAGCCACCACCTGCGCTAAAGATGCAAGAGCCTTTGATACCTGTGGCATCCCATCCACCTCAGACAAGTGCCCCACCGAGTCTGGAACCACCCCCACAACCACCTCCTCGCAGCCGATCATCCCACACTTTGCCTTCTGAATCTGCTCCTTCACAGCAGCAAGTAAGTTTAAAAAAAAAAGTCTATTTGTTTTTTCACTAAGCAAATTAAAAGTCTGTACTGAGAAAATGAGAAACTCAAACAAGTAAAAAGGTCAAAAGATTGGATCCATAAAGCAGTGTCTGGTTGAATAGTACTTAATGGCTTTTGTATTGTCTTGTAGATAACTAATCTTGAATACGAAACTTTTAACTTAAGATTTAACAGACCTACAACTTATGAACAAATTGTTATTACAATTATGTTGTCGCATCTAATCTTCTTCACTAAAGGCCAGTGGTATTTCTACAGCATCAGATGCTAGGCCAGATAATCCCCACTTGTGTAAAATTGCACATTCATTGAAGCTGATATTTTTGTGCCATGTTACTATCAAGAGTAAATCACTTTTTTTTTTTTTTGCTGGCAGTGTGTTGGTGTTTTTAGCCTACACTCAGCTGTGGATATTTATGACTACATAAGTTTTACATCAGCATTTTAGATCTTACCTCATCTCTACACCCAAAGCCCGCTTTCAGAAAAGCTGTTCGGCAATACCTATTTTGTACAACAGCACAGCAGCCTCCCTGAGATGATGATTTTGAATTCTATTAGAACATTTTCAAATCCTTTTCCTTTCTTTCTGCTGAACCTCTCTCTTTACCTGTTAAATTTTTTTTTGTTTTGAAACGTTGACCAAAGAAGGGGAATGTTTTTGAATATATAGGTAGAAAATCAGGACCTGTGGAATTTGCTAGAAAGCATGAAGTTTTGACAGCAGAGAATATACATGTAGGCATAAGGTACTTGAGAATGTACCACTGTCATGAATAGAAGCAGATAGCATTGTGTTGCTTTTGAAAGCCTTGCACCTTCCAAATGTAGTTTTAAGTTTTGTGAAAGCAAGCAGTTCTTTCAAAATGACTGTGAAATGACATTCACCTGTGCATATACACAGCAATCAGAAGTATGCTTAAAAACACTGTCAACGGGTTTTTGAGCCGCCTAATGCCATAGCTGTGTTGTTAACAATAATCCAAACAGTTTAAAACTAGTTCAGGTAGCCATAATTGTCTCCACAGTCAAACTTCTGTGGCTACCACACGCTGTGCAATCGCAAGGAAAGCCCACTTTGAGCTTTGCTTATTGTCTCCAACTTAGAGTTTTTAATCTCTTTTTTTCTGTTTTTCTTTTTTGTTTTTCTTTTAAGAGTTCAGTTAAATGATGTTTCTTTCATTTTTTATTTTTTTTTATTGCCATTTACAAATATGAAATTTTCTGAGGAAAGGCGTTTAAATAAATGTAGTGTCTGTTCAGGGGCAGTGGATTCCAAGCCCATCCTTTGATTCAGAGATAGACTGTGATATTTAAGAAACTAAATTTTTCCTTTATAAAAATAATTGCTTCTATACAGAGTGCATATTTGGGACTTCATAGATTGTGAAGAAATACATTAAACGATCAAAGTAGTTACTGTAAATAGAGAGGATTTATTTATTTCAAATTAGGAAGATTTGATAGGTGAGAAGTCTTTATAGTTTTTCAGATTCAAAAGCTATTGCTGTAGCTGGAATGTTCTATCAACGCAGTTCCCAGAAGGAGGCTGTAGTGCTTTTTATATTATTGAATGATTAGAATTAGACCACCCGTATGCAAATTTCTATATAGACTGTTATCCACAAACAAGCACGAGTCAGCTGCACAATGAATGTTCGTATGGAAATAAACTTAGAATTGGCTTGAGCTGGGTTTTTGGACTCTTAATGGTAAAGCTTACAGATATTTCAGTAAAATATAACAGGAATTTTAAATCATTGAAGTGTTTTTTAACAAATATTTTTATTTCATTTTCATATCACCAAAAAAATGTTAAAACAAAGTATTTTTGTCATGAGATTGCTTTGTTACTTGGATTTTCTCCCTAATGTTCTTTCCTTTGATGTCTGTTTCTCTTTCACAAGCAGGAGCAACCGTCAGGGTAACAGGTATCTGCCTATTTACCAATATTGTATGTGGTCTCCATCTGTTCAAGCAGAAAAGATGTATGAATCTGCTTTTCATACATCTGCAGTCTCATCCACATTAAAATCACCTGTCCACATTAATGGATTGACTCTCATACTATAGTTTGCTTTTTCTTTTCATAATGCAGTAAAAATGATATTGTTAACTGTATTTACTAGCGGCGTAGCAAAAATTTTTGCTTCATTACTTTTAATGAAACAATTAGATCTTACATATGCTGTTTAGTCTGGATCTGCTGCTCATAGTCTATTTGGAGTCTATTTGGAAAAACAAAGAAACAAGTAGGTGTTTTGAAAAGTGATTGCAGAGAGCAGGGTTGGTCTCTTCTCACTGGTGACAGGTATCAGGACGAGGGGAAATGGCCTCAAGTTGCACCAGGGGAGGTTTAGTTTGGATATCAGGAAAAACTTCTTTACAGCAAGGGTAGTTAAGCAGTGGAATAGGCTCCCCTGGGAGGTGGTTGAGTCACCGTGCCTGGATGTGTTTAAAAACCATTTGGATGTGGTGCTCAGGGACATGATTTAGCAGAGGGTTGTTAGTTAGGATAGTATGGTTAGGTTGTGGCTGATGATCTTTAAGGTCTTTACCAACCTGAGTAATGCTGGTTCTATGATTCACATTTCTCAAAGAACAGAGATCTTACTATTACCCATAGTAAAATGAGCTGAATGTTACAATTAAAATGCTGTTATACATTGGACAATTTAGAAGTAGATGTTTCCAGAATTATTCAGACCAAATTTTGCCTACTATAAAAAACAATTGGGATTCATAGTTTCTTTAGGATTTTTATACTTTTTGATGACTTGGTGAATGAACATAGGATTTAACCAACTGCATTCAATTTGGATTCGTTCTACAGTTCAGTGTTTTACATATTTCCCCTCTGTTACTTGATGTCTTCGTTTTAGTACTGTTTTCTGAAACGCTGTGTCCTTATGAGGTGAACAATTCTGTTCATGGTTTGGTAATCTTAGGCTTCATCTGTTTTAGAAACTCTCTGGCTTAGTAACACCAGAGATGCATGTAACTAATGTTGTTCTGGTAAAAGCACAAAACTTTAGTATTTTTGTCAGTGCTGAGAGTCTCTAAACTGAATCTTCCAATTTTTTATATTAGTAAGTGGATGCATGGAGACATGCTTCAAACTACTGCCAAAAAAATGCAATAAAAACATTTTTGCAAAGACTGAGATTGGGCTACTTAATAATACTGTATTTCAGTTGATAGTTTTAGCTAGCATCCTAGTTCAATGAAACAGTAGTTAACAATTTTCATGCGAAAGATCTGAGCTGGTTTGGTATATTAAAGCAATGTGTTAAAATGACAGAGCTGTTTGTGATATTGGAACTCTCAGAAGTGATTTTAACAACCTTAATTGCTTCGTTTAGCTTAATAAGGTGGAACTCCAAACTTTGTTCTGTCGGTGTAGCGACTCAGACAATCTGTAGGTAATAAATATTCTGCCTTTTTTGGACAGTTGGAACAAGGTATAATAATTACATTGTTGTTTAAAAGTTTGGTTTTAAAAGATAAGGAAGGCTCGTGGAGAAAACTGGTTTTCTCCATTTGGTCTTATTCTAAACAATGATAACTTGCCATTTTAAAATCATAATGCGTTTTAAAAGAAAGTTTCTTTCCATCCTGACAAAGATGATGATGGTAGCTTCACACGTCAAGAAGCACTGGAGATGCCTACAAAATAGATGTCTACATAGAGATGCCTAAAGTGCACACACTAATAACACTAATTTTCTCTTCCATTGTGATGCTTAAATATTGCTTTTAACATCCATGTTAGAAACTCTCCAACAGTGAAAAACAGAGCTTTTCCTTTCACATCTGTGCTGGGTTATCACTTGTTTAGAATATAGCGCAATTGCCCAAGTTTCTTGAAGAGTTTCCAATACCACATCCAACAGAGCTTCTGCCCAGGGTTCTGAGCTGCATAAAGCTGTGGGATGGGGAGTTAACTATAGCTACTAGGAAGCTTTTCTTTCGAAAAGGAGGTAAGGGGTTTTATTTTGTTCCAGAAAAGAAGCAATCGTTCTACAATGAGTACATTGTACAAGTTGCAGCCAAGTTGTATTGAAGTTTCAGTTTAAGCCCAAGAGCTTCTTTTCTTCTCATAGAACTGAGAAATGGGGAGTTGGTGTTATCTTCAAAATGTGATTACTAAGCACCTTGTTTTCTTTCCAGATTAAAACAAATGGAACCTATGGCACTAAGCTTGAAACACAGTTAAATAGCGACCCTTTTGAAGATTTGTCATTTCAGCTGCTTGTGTCAAAGATGCAGACATCTGCTCAAATGTCAGCTGTTCCAACCTTAAACCAAAAGGAATCGATGCAGTTGCCTTCCGCAACACAAAGAAATGATACTTTGAATACTGTAAGTTGCATGCCAGCAATGCCTCCTGCTCCAACCCCTAACATATCCCAGGAACACACGCGCAGCTCTCCAAATCCATTTGTTACTGGACTGAACCGCACAAATCCATTCACTGAAAGAACACTTAATGCTGGAAACCCATTTAGAACAGAAACTCGAGAATCTGAAATAACTTCACATTTACAGGAAGGACACGCCGCTTTCAATCCTTTCCCTTCTCTAAATCCCTCCGGTTCTAATATGAGCAAGCCTGTATTTTCTGTTGATGCACCTGAAAACAGTTTTTGCTTGCGAAGCAGATCTCTCATGGTTAAAAACGTACAGCCAAAAGGATGGGTAACGTTTGATGAGGAGGATGAGAATTTCCACGGAAAGCTAAAGCCATCTAAAAGTGTTCCAGATTTTAAGCAAATCGGTTCCAGGAAGTCAGCTGGATCTCCAGATTTGCTGGGCACTGAACAAAATACTTTTCTTGGTTCAGACTTTACCTTTGGTAATGACTGGAATAAAAGTTCTACTGATTGTTTCTATACGATGCCAGCAAGAAGACCGCCTGCACCTCCTGTCCCATCGAGACTAACCAGCAACAGATCCCCTGCAGATCCTTTCACTTCTTTGGCACCTAAGGTGTCACCAACGCAAGATTTTACAGAAAGATAGATCTTCAAAAAATATAAGAGGTTATATCGTTATCCAGTAGAATAATTGGGCATTTGAGATTATTCTGTGTGCAATAATTACTTGGCAAATGCACTGAAACTTTACTCGTAAACAGCCACTATTATTTGTGTATAAATTTTGAATATGTATATATGGTAGAGCACAAAAAAATGGTGTGAAGTTTATTAAAATCCCAACGTGGTAGTATATGAATAGACGGAAAAGAAAGAAGGATGAGCTACTAATCTCAGTAAAATATACCAATCTTGGAAATAGTTTTTGCCGAGGGAGCTCCCTCTGTTCTGTTCCCCTTTGTGGAATTTCAATAAAGGGGGCTCCCTGCTGGTATCCTTCCCGCTCCCTTTTTACTGTTTTGTTAATTGCTATTTATAAGTATTTACCAAAGAGCTGCCAAAGTTTATTGAGATTTGAATGTTGACAAGTATTGTTTAGAAGTTAATTTATAACAGAAGCTATGGAGATTTGTAAGGCTTATATTTGAATTTGAGGCACAACAAGAATAGCTTAATTTCAAAATACAAACAATACTTTGTATATTAATATATTCAGTATTTGACTTTAATTTTCTGCGTCGGTACATTTCAGCTGTTAAATATTATCGTGACATATATTCACCATCATTAGGTCAGAATTACTGTTCCATATCATCCATTTATTCACTGCTATTTTAAAATATTTTTTCTTTTCTTCCCCCACAAATTGGAAACAACTGACAGAAGTTTTCCTTCAACCTCTGGAAAAAATCCCCTTGAATTTTGATAAAGCAAGCAGTCTTTTACCAGTTGCAGACAACATACTGCCATCAGCTCATCCCACTCTTCTTTCATGTTGTTGGAAGGGCTTTCTTGTCCTACAGGAAGACCTGGGTGAAGGAACTGGCAGTCATGGTACAGCAGCAGAGGGGAAGTTATCTTACACGTTCGAGCTGTCCTGCCAGCATCCTTCCTGTCTACCGTTGTACTTACTGCTGTATTTTCAAAGCCTTGCCTTCAAAGAAGAGAACGTTTCTCTGAGCTGCAAGATATCACTCTGTCACTTCTGCAGTTAAACTAAACAAGTGACCCTTCGTCCCCCACAGGGTGACCGTCCCGTTTTTGGTGCTGCTTTGAGGCCAGCAAAGCCTAAGTCACTGTTCTGCATTTAATGCTATAAAAAGACAACTCTGTGCTCTTATGTTTTCTAAAGCTCACGCGACCTTACATAAAATGCGGTATTTTGTTATCTTGAGGCAATTTAAAACAACTGATCTCCTTAGCTCTACTTACACATGCTAAACCCCTCCCCAGCCATTCTCCTTACAATTCATGCTATCTTGGCACATAACTTTTATACGCAGTTGTGTACTTCCACCAAAAGCTGAATGTGGCACAATGTTGTCATCTCTTGGGAGACTGCAAACACCCGCCTACTGCACTCATTGGCTTTACTTGCAAACAAGCCGTAGTGGTTCTGCAAAGCCAGTGACTGAAACTCAACATATCAGCATTATATTTATAGCAGCAAAATACACGATGACAGTGCTTTTTATAAATTCTCAAACGCAATTGAAAGGTTATTTATAAAACAACCCATTTTTCCTTTGACACTGTCTGGTTAGCCACGAGCTGCAGTTGGATAGAGGAGTGACTGTAGTGAATCTTATATTGTGCTTTTTCTTTTTTCTTCTGTTCAGCTCATTAAACAGTACTTGTACATTTTGAACAGCAGTGGTACTCTAACCTTTGTGCTTCGGTATGTGGATTACCTTGTTTTACACTGTTGCTATAAACATCTGTGTGATCAGTGTTTTGGTATATTCTTACATTAGCAAAACATTTTTTTTGGGGGGGAAACTTTTTCCTAGTGGGAGTTAAACGTGATAAATATGTTCTCTGTTGAATATTTAATTACAGTGATTGAAAACTACTGTCTAAAATGCACCTGGTATACAGCACCTCTGCACTATACAGGATTACGGAGATGGACAGCAAAGTACCACAAAGATCACGAGAACTGCTCCAAAATTGTAGTTGTGTGTATGTATATATATTGCTAACCACTGTAACGTGTATTAACGAAAAGAATTACTAGCAGAAGTTCTGAACATACTAAGAATTAAAAATAGAAACGCTCAACACATTTACACAAATTCCATGTTCCCTGTGGTAAACTGCTCTGTTAAATGTAACAGTTTTATTGCTTGTGGCACACAATATCTATGGCTGTATACTTTACAGAACTGCAGTATTGAAACTCAGTGGCGTACAACATTCCGTATATACCCTGTGGAAGGCGGTGTTGTATTAACAAAATAAACATACCTGCCCTTAAGGATTTACCTTTTTCTTTTATTGTGCTGGATGCTTTCCTGGGGCTCTATTTACCAGAGCAGCTCGCAGTTGTCTCTCTGGGTTAGAGATCACTCCAGCAGTGCTTTTCTTCCATGATCCTGTGGGTGTACGAAATTCGTAAGTGAAGGCTAGGCCTTTCCTGGTGCTGCTGAAGGCCAGCTGCAGCCCACCCTATGCCCCAGGGGCCAGGCTCCAAATTGAACAGACAGGGAGACCCCAACCACTGCCTTGCCTCTCTCTGCACTGTGCTGCCTTGGCTATTGGCGTGGTGGTCCCTGCTTAATAGGATCACAGAATATCCCAGGTTAGAAGCAACCTGCAAGAACTGAATCCAACTCTGGGGTCCATACAGCACCACCTAAAATTCAAACCCTCTGTCTGAGTGGTGTCCAACCTCTCCTTGAACAACGGCAATTGGGGCCGTGCCCACAGCCCTGTGCATCCCGTTCCATGCCCACCGCCCTGTGGTGCAGCCCCTTTCCCTGCCCCCCAGCTGCCCCTCCCCTGGCACAGCTCCATGCCGTTCCCTCGGGCCCTGTCGCTGTCACACAGAGCAGAGCTCAGCGCTGCCCCTCCGCTCCCTGTCAGGAGCTGCAGCCGCCATCAGGCCTCCCCTCAGCTCCTCTGCTCTGCACTGAGCACACCGAGGTGCTCCTCTTATTCTTACCCCTTTAGACTGTTCACCATGTATATACTGTTGGTTCTTTTGCTGCCAGGGCACACTGCTGTCTCAGATTCAACTTACCATCAATCAGAACCCTCAGATCTTTCTCCATAAGGCTCTGTGGTCCCTCATCCCCCAGTCTGTACAAACACCCAGGGTTGTTCCATGCTGGGGCAGACTCTGGTACATGTTCCTGTTCTACCCTTGAAGTTAGGCTTTTCAATCTAAAAGTTAGCATACATTTGAGTCCTGCATCCAGACACCCTCTCTGGCTCTAACCTCTCCCTTACAGATAGAGCACTTGACTCTGTAGAGAAAGACATGATTTAAATGGCTTAGAGAACACCACTGACATTCTTAGATTGCTTTCTAGACTTCTAAAACATCAAGTAACAGCATAGGAATGAAATCCTACATCTCCCATTTCTGCCATCAGGAAAATACACTTGGTGATTTTCCAGTCAGACCTACAGAGCGGCGTCTGAGAGACTGCTGACATGGTGGACACTGCCTGCACACACAGCTGCTCCCTTGCAGAAGCCGTGCTGTTAAAGCCATGGAGCATGTGAAAGAAATGGTGACAAACTGGGAAGAGATGGCTGTTTTCTTCTGTGTTAGCATTGCTTGGGAAACTGATGTCCACCCCCGTCTGGAGAACCAGAAGGACACCAAGGAGGCCTAAAGGGAGCAATCTGGGGACCACACAGGGAAGGGGAAGGGAGGTCTGGGTGAGGAGATTTATTATCAGACACAGATTGATTTGCTCCTTGAGTCAAGTGATAACACCCGTGGCTCTGTGCAGGACCAGCAACACGTCGGTTGAAGGGCGGAAGCGGAAGCGCCATCCCGTATCCAGGGACGCGGGGAGGCGGGTAGCGGCTCTAACCGCCTCCCGCGCAGGCGCTTTGCCGTGGCAGTCATCGTAGGCTGTTGCTGTGGTCTCCCTGCTCGTTCCGGCCCCGGCATGGTGCGGCTGCACGTGAAGCGAGGCGATGAGAGCCAGTTCCTGCTGGAGGCGGCCTGCAGCGCCCGCCTCGCCGAGCTGGCGCCTCTCGTCGCCCGTATCTACAACGGCAGGCTGAAGGTGCAGCGGCTGTGCTCAGGTACCGGCCCGCCGCCCCGCTGCTGCCTTCGGGTTCTGGGCCTGCCGGTGTCAGGAAAGGCCTCGCTTCCCCAAAGTGCAGGGAGAGGGGATCCCCATCCCAAATCCTAGGTCCTGTGCGGGCTTTGGCTGCGTAAGCGTTTTCCGAGGGGGTTTTATAAGCGGTATGTTCACAGTAAGGCAGATTTCTAACCTTGTGCTCTAAACGCTCGATGAAGAGATGCAGGAGCTGGCGGAGCACGGTGTGTACTTGCCACTCAATATGCAAGGGCTGACGGACGAGCAGATCGAAGAGCTGAAGTTAAAGGACGAGTGGGCAGAAAAATGCGTTCCCAGTGGCGGGAGTGTCTTCAAGAAGGATGAGATTGGACGAAGGAATGGACATGGTAAATAGGGCACAGGGGGTGTCTCTAACCTGAGAACGGACATTATCTGTGATGTCGTCACAGATGTGGAAACTGTGATTCTGAACCTTTCTTTTTTTGCTTTGCCATCTTGAAAAGGATATGAAACCAATCAGTGATTGCATGCTAAATATCTATCAGGCCAGCAGGTTAGCCAGCTAATGTTTGTTTGCTAATTGCAGCAATCATCCTGTGAACAAATGATGCTGAAGGCATAGATTTGTTAAGTAGTATCTATTTAATTGCCTGTTTTCACAATGAATCAGCAAAGCTATCATTTACATGAGCTTGTTTAGCTTAGAGAAGGCTCTGTGGTGACCTCATTGTGGCCTTCCAATACTTGAAGCGACCAAGTAGGAGGGGGAAGGGCTTTTAATGAGGGTGGACAGTGATAGGACAAGGAGAAATGGTTTTAAACTGAGACAGGGAAGGTATAGGTTAGATATTAGGGGAAGTTTTTCACACAGAAGGTGGTGACACACTGGAACAGGTTGCCCAAGGAGGCTGTGGATGCCCCATCCCTGGAGGCATTCAAGGCCAGGCTGGATGTGGCTCTGGGCAGCCCGGTCTGGTGGTTGGTGATCCTGCACATAGCAGAGCGGATGAAATTGGATGATCATTGTGGTCCTTTTCAACCCAGGCCATCCTGTGATTCTATACATGCCTAAATCCTAGTTTAGGACCTAACATAATGTTGATTTAAAAGCCTAAGTTGTGTTATATTTCTTCAGTAGCTTGTTCCTAATGTCTTTTTTTGGGGGGGTAAATAATTCTTCTAATGCAATACATTCCCCAAGCAAGTTTAACTCCTGAATAAAGGATTACTCCTGTAATATGCAGGAATGCTTTCCCACTTACCTCTGCCAGCCAAGTGACTGAGCCTCTCTCACGTGTCTCGGGGCACTCATCTGTGTTCAGAATTGCCACAGTTATGAGCATTATTGGGCCTTATAATAAAAACTAGCTGTCAGCCTTAACATAAAGGTAATACCACTCTGACTTGTAGTCAGAGTCAGGCATTTATTTGTTAGCAGGTGGACAACTTCTTAATATTGCTGTTGGATATGGTGCTTGGAGATATGATTTGGCAGAGGGTTTTTAGGGTTAGGGTACTATGGTTTGGTTGCAGATGGACTCAATGATCTTTTCCAACCTGAGTAATTCTATGAGTAACAGTTATAATACTGAACAGTATGCAAATGCAGGCCAAATTAAATAATGCATTTGAATGCACAACTGCAAATGAGTATGATTTAATTTCATTTTTGTTTGCGAGGAGATTATTTTTATAGCAGTCAAAATAGATAGATATGACATGAAACATGCATTGTATTTGCAAATTAGATTGAGCTTTTAGTTAGGATAAAAAAAAGCCAGCAAGCTCCAAGCCGTTGTTTCTGATTAAAGCACATTTGCCAATACAGTCCACGATAGTCATATGAGAAAGAGTCTTGCTTTGGGATGCAGTGAGTGTGAGGTTATGGCTGTTGCTTTTTACTCAGTGTTTTTGTCTTCAGTGAAGTTCCCAGTATCAGTCAGGTGTCTCCAGGGAAAACTGAGTTTTACTGTGCCCACGAGAAATGCTATTTTGTTTCTTAAGTTAGTAAGAAAGCTGATACTAAAGAATCCATGAGGTAGATGGACTACAATTTAGCAGTGAAGGTATTTCTTGCTTTGTGACCCAACAATGTTTCATTTGCTTACAGAATACAGGGAGATATATATATATATATGATACAGAATAACCTGGAGAGGCAGTTCGCTTGGTTCATTGGGTTTTCTATGTGTGTTCTGGTTGGTGTTCCCTCGTTTTGTTTTGCTTTAGTTTGTTCTTATAGCAAATACAGACTATTGAGTACACATCTCTTACTTTCTAGCTCCGAATGAAAAAATGCAACAAGTTATAAGAAAGACCATAGAGGAAGCCAAGGCATTAATCTCCAAGGTAAGTTTTCCAAAGCAGCAGGTGATACATGGGACTTTCCTAATAGGGGCTGTGGAGTTGCACAGCTTAATTAAAGTGGACTTTTTTCAGTGCAAAGGCGAACAGTTTTTGATTAATATCCTGCAGCGATGGGAATAATCTAACAGAAACTGACGCTTCTGTTAATGATTTTCTTAATGGCTTCTGGCAAGCTGGTTCAACGAGTTAAGGAATCAGGTATTAAACACCAAGTGAATGCTGGCAGCCAAGACCTCACTGAATGATTAAATTGCATTTAATTTCACCCACACACTCCTAATTTGCTACTGATGCATTCTTTAGGTGAATGCTTGTCATGTTTTCTGGTGAAAAATTAACTGTGTTCTGTGATGTTCCTGGAATAAAACACCTCTCACTCATTAACACAGTCTTTTGACTGTTACCTATGTCTAATTGAAAAACTCTCATCTCTTAGATTAAGCCTCGGTTTTACAAGCACTCAGATGTGCACTTGGTCTCAGTGGGTTTGTGTGCTTAAAGATAAGCCTAAGAGTATGCCTTGATGGGACTACAGTCTCAGTTTACCAAACGTGTGTGTGTTCTGTGTCTAGGCTTTCACACAACTTGGAAACAGCAATTCAAGAACATTTGTTATCATATTAATGTTTTGGTAAGAAGCTGCAAGTTATTTTCCTCAGTCCTCTGCTTCTGGGAATTAGTAGGTGTGAAAGTCTTAAAACAGCTTTGGGCCATATACAGATTGTTAATCAATTTTAAGTGTCATCTGTGAACTTAAATCGACCTTCTTGACAGTTCCATTGCTGATAAGCATGTTAATCTTCCGAGGTTAAGATACCAGTTTGACTCAACAGTTAATGAGCTTAATAATGTCCACCAGGAGGCAGCATTCTCTTACTCTTTGCTATCTTCTACACAAATTGGAACTGTTCGGTCACAAAGGAAAAAAAACTCAGTTCTTTTCTAGGTTCACCTTGTGTGGTTGGTTGGTTGTTTTCCCCTTTTGTCTGTTGCAGTCTGATTTGGAATCATCCCAGGGTCTTTCAGGTCTTTGCATGAATATACCAAACTTTACTCTTTTACTTACATTCATCCCATATCTTACTGAAGACTCAAGTTTTAGATCCTTCCTCTAATCTTCACTTTAATTTGACTTGAGTCTTGTTGGTGAATTGCAAGTACTTGGAACAAAAGGATTCCCATCCAGTTTCTGCAGTCGTGTGTATGTACTTGAGTGCCTGTATTCCACAGACATTTGTTATTAGGTGCTCCCTACGTAATTTAGGGAATGTTTTTTATATACAAATGAATTAAATATACAAATATATATGTGTGTGTATATGTATCTATATATTTTTGCATTCCTAGTATCTTGGTGTAGACAGCTGAGTTCAAATATCTCAGTGATAAACCTTTAAAATCACTGTGGAACAAAGACTTTCTTCATATAGCTCTGTGTGTGTCTACATCTGCGCGTACATAAAAAATTATCAATGACCCCTGCCTATATTTCAGAAACAAGTTCAGGCCAATGTGTGTGTTAATCTGGACATGGTGAAAGATGCATTGGACCAGCTCCGAGGGGCTGTGATGATTGTGTATCCAATGGGATTGCCTCCGCATGATCCAGTTAGGATGGAGCTGGAAGATAAAGAAGACTTGTCGGGGACTCACGTATGCAGTCATGTCTTTGTGTTGTATGTAGTGTCTGGCTTCCATCTGTGCTATGCTGCTGTTCTCCATTTTATCAGTTAAAGTGACTTTGTTTCCACGTGCATGAGAAATTTTCTTAGGTATTATTGTCTGAAACCTTACATGAAAGCACAACAGCAGCTTAACTATAGAAATAAGATGAGTGAAGTATATTTTGAATGTTACATAAAAGCTGACTTCAGGTAAGCCTGGGACCCAATTTAAACAGCTTGCAGGCTATTTTTAAAGTCAGTATTAAAATTTTGCTTCCCAAAGTGTTTCTGTTAAATCAAAATTGAATGGGATGTGAACCTTTAACATGAAAAGTGCAATAAAAGAGAGATGAAGTGTAAAATCAGGTGGATCACGCTGGTCTTCCTGTTAATTCCAGGTTTATTTTCCAGGGAAAAAAATCTGGTTTTAGGGAAAAATAATAATAATAATCGAAAAAGAAGGGAATGCTGCCACCCCATAAGTTCTCTCATGCACACCCCTCACCTTATTTATTTGCCGCAGGCCGGGCTTGAAGTCATAGAAGAATCTGAAGCACAGTTATGGTGGGCAGGAAAAGAGCTGAAAGAAACAAAGTTGCTTTCTGACTATGTGGGAAGAAATGAGAAAACAACCATCATTGTCAAGATACAGAAAGTGAGTATCACTAGGAGATTTCTTGATCCCTTCTTAGCAGTCCAGTTCTCTATGGTAGAGAACCGTTACTAAGTGTATGAAATGGTTTAGAATTAAGTCCAGTTTAAATATCTTAAAATGACAACTATTTTTAAAGCTTTAAAAGTTTATTATATCCCAATTATTTTTTTAGTAATTTCTTCACCTATCAATTAAATACTGCAATTTTTATTACTTGCTGCAGAGCGCTCAATGAAAGTGCACCAAAGACGTACTTACAACTTGTTTAAACACAGCCTGAAAAGCTTAAAAACACACACGCAAAAACCCAGCTGGCTTTCAGTTCCATCTCAGTGCAGAGCACTAGACAGAATACCCTCATCAACTTTTAAGTCTGTTAATTGAGAGAAAATATCTGCAACTCAGTTCCTTCCTGAATGTGGTATCCCGAGGAGTTTCTTGATGGCGGGTCCTCAAGCTGCCTCAGTTGCATTGTGAACTTGTTTACTTAGAGGACACAGGTTGTGTATTCAGGATTACAGGTTGTATATTTGGGGCCCAAACATAGACTCTCCCAGAGTCATCAGTGAGAATTCACTGACTGCTAGAAGGAAGGACCAGCTGCTGCACCTGCACTGCCCAGCTGTGCCTCTTAAAGCTCACAGCTGAACTTTGTAAAGGAGATCAGACTTAGCGGGCAGATGTGGTGAGATGCATGTAGCTTGTGAACATAGGTCTGAGCTGTCTTCTGGAATAGTGAGCAAAAATGAGGCAAAGATTTCCCACTTCCCCTCAGTTTATAGACCTGACGCTTTAGCAAAAGGCTGTCGTTAAGTGTGTGCTGGCATCTGACCCCACGGTCATGTTCTCACATTATCAGAATTAAGTACCAAGTTGATGGGACTGTTTGCAATTTTCTGGACAAAGTAGTGCAGAACTGTGCAGTTCTGCTCGTCTCAGGTGAGAAAGCCTTACTCAAGGAAAGAACATTTGGATTTTCAGTTCACTTTTGGTGCGTGCCATTCAAAAGATGCATTTATGAATGTCAGATGAGTGACATTTCCTATGGGCAGTACTTGCCCACAGCTCAGAATTATTCTTCAGCTGCATTTCACTTTGAAGGCAGTAAGAGCTTCTCTGCGAGGCAGTGTGGTGTTTTTCTTATCTCGCAGTGGATGCCTGCATTCTTGAGTTACAGAGCTAATTTAAAGCAAGCCAGACCATTTTTATTCCATAGGGGATTTGCCATCTCTATTTAAACTGTTCTGTTTGCTATTGTTGACAGTAGCTATCATCAGCTATTTTCTGCTGCGCGCATCACTTCTTCCATGAAGATAATCGACTGGAAATTTTCTTCTTTTATTTGTAGTAACAAATAATTTTTATTTGTTGTGTTTTGTAGCTGTTTTCCTTTACCAAGTCGTAAGCCATCTTGTGTCTGTGTTAGTGGCCCATTCTGAGACACTGGGAATGGCCTTCAAGCTGAGAGATTTCTAATGTCTTTCAGAGCAGAAGTTAAAGTAAAGCAGACTCAGTAATCCTGTGTTCATTTATTTTCCCGTCCTGAAAATCTTGTTAAATTTGAGAAATCTTAGTGTCTGAAGAAAGGTTTTGCTATCTTTGCTTAGCAGCTTCTACTGTTCTATTTTGTATCATAAATACCATCTGGAAAAAAAAATGTATGCCTTCCCTTTCAGAAAGGACAAGGAGCTCCTGGGCGTGAGCCTCTGATTAGCCATGAAGAACAAAAACAGATGATGCTGTATTACCACAAAAAGCAGGAAGAACTTAAGGTAACGGTGTCTTTTAACTGTCTGTGAGCTGTGGTAGCACAGAGACTAAGCACAGGTTACAGTTATTACTGCTGCCTTAACCTGTTGGTTCTGTTCATAGAAACTTGAAGAGGACGACGACGATTCATTTCTAAATGCTGAGTGGGCAGACAACCATGCTTTGAAAAGACAATTTCATGGTGTGAAAGACATCAAATGGGGGCCAAGATGAAGCTCCACAAGCACTTTTTGCCTCTTTACACTGCTTGGTTTGCAAAGAGGGTTGTTACTGTGTGTTAGATTCTTCTGACAGAAGCTGAAGTTGTCACTTCCTAAGCAGATGCTGTTTCAGCCTTAGGTTTTTGATACCTGTTTACATTTCTATGCAACTTTTGCAGCACTTGTCTCTGCAAAGAACGGAATAAATCCTGTTTAAGTTGATTATTTTATTAGGAACTTGTATTTTGAATGCTGTGATATTAACATATTTCATAGGTAATATAAGTAATAAATGTGTACTAAAACGCTGGGTGTTGTTTTGAGCAGTCTTTACAATCATTTCTACAGAGCTGATTTTTAAACTCATTTTTAAATGACTTGACCACTTAAAAATTATTTAAGGAGAAGTTTTATGTATAACTTGAAGTTTTACATGTTAGATTTCTGCCTGATTGATAGGGATTCTTTACTACTGAGGCAGGTGTGTATCCATGTCAGTAGCTGTGCAGCACAAATCCCAACTGCCCAAAGATCTTACATGAGGATCAGCTGGGTGTTTGAAAGAGAGGTGAGCCATACCTGCCTGTGGGCACTCACAGCCAGCATTTGTATCTTCATTCACGCCCCAAAGCAGTCATCATTTTCAGTTCTTCAGTGAAGAAAGGCAAGCCAGCTAAGGCAGCTGACTTGGTTTTGTAGTTTTTAGCATACTCTATGTGCCAAGTTGCTCCTACAAATGTTTAATTGCCTTCTGCTTGAGCAGACTAGATAATGTTCACAAGTGACATCAATCTTAATAACAGGTGATTGCTCATAGCATATAGTTTATACCAAGTTCTAATCTGAAATATTTTTTGCAGGTGCCACATGTTGGCACTGTGTTGATAGGGCTGCCCAGCAGTTCTAACAGATCGCTTGTGTTTGCCGTCCGAATTTGCACCCACACTTGATATTTTCCATTGCTAGTTTTTTTGGTCTTATTCACACCCTAATCCTCTTGTCACAAGGGCTTAGTGGCAGAGACAAATGTCTGACATATTATCAACTGGAAGCTTCCTACCATGCCAAACCTGTCAGTGCAGCTAGTGGGGAATACTGTGGTCATTGACTGTCCATTAAAAACACCTGCTTGTTCCTCTCTAGATTTGCAGTTCTCTGTGTCCCTGGCTTCAGTCTCCCTGCTTGTTTGAGTCACCGTAGAATAACAAAGCGCTTTGCTAAATATTTTTCCATTACTATGAAGCAGTCGTAATTTTCTTTACGTGTTAGTGTGGTTGAAGAGACATTGATCAAGTTCAACTGAAGTGTTTTGTTCAACTTGTAGCTGAGAGCTACAATATAGAAAACAGAAATAATGTAATTCAGTATGGTATGAGGGGTGGTTTTGCTGCAGTGATTGCAGTTGTCCAGTAGTTTTTCCCAAGCATCAACCTTATAGTATGTTTTCAAGACAAAAAATCGGTACGTCAGTATCTTATCTTCCTATTTTAAACTACATGGAGTTGCACATGGATGTCAATGAGTGTTTGAGGTCCTAAATCCAGCAGTGGTCTAGGAAATCTGTTTTGTTCTGGTAGGCTGAAATAAGGAGGAAGTTTTTCACTCAGAGGGTGGTGACGCCCTGGAACAGGTTGCCCAAGGAGGTTGTGGATGCCCCATCCCTGGAGGCATTCAAGGCCAGGCTGGATGTGGCTCTGGGCAGCCTGGGCTGGTGGCTGACCACCCTGCACATAGCAGGGGGTTGAAAGTGGATGATCATTGTGGTCCTTTGCAATACAGGCCATTCTGTGATTCTGTGATAATGTATCATAGTATCGTGCGAGTTGGAAGGGACCTTAGAGATCATTGAGTCCAACTCCCAGGTTTCGAGGGGATCTACGCTTGTGATGTGACTGTACCCAGTGGTAGTAATTTATTGATGCGCCCTAGAACTAGTAGGGGAGGCACTTACCTGCTCCTCTTCATTTGAAAACAACTTTTTACAGTTACTTTGTCATAACTGCTCTGAGGTCAGTGTCCTTGGCAGGAAGCTTCCCAGATGTTCTGGATCCGTTGGAACGAATCCTTGGAAATACCCACCTGAATCCCTCTTGCAAGCAGAGCTTTCATCTCAGATCAGTGTTATTCTGAGAAGTTTGTTCGGTACACTCCCAGTCTGTAAATAGCTGAAGTCACTGTTGGCTTGTGGCCATTTCATTTAACATCCTCAGTACCAGAAATATTCAATAGCCATGACAACATGAAAAAATATAGAGCTGAGTATCTATATTTCTCTGGATTGCCTACATTAAACACATCCACAACTGTAAGCAGGTGGTTTTCTGTGATGAAACTACACCACGTTGGTAGCGTCCTCTTCCCAGCAGAGCTCTCTGGCACGTGTATCAAAGGAGCCTACGGACTTTTGTTACATTTCCAAGACTCATTGAGAGTTATTGTTTCAGTGAAAAAGAACCTTTTCAGCTACCGTTAGACGGAGGGCTCTGATCTCCGAGGGGGGCGTTCGATTATGTTGTAGTGTTGTCATTTCCTTTCTGAACGTGAGGAAAAGCTAGGCATAGGAAATAATTAACACAGAAGAAACTGCATTTTGTTCTAAATACCTTTGATTGTTGTTCTCCCTTCTCAGTGCTCACGCAATGCTCTCGCAGCACTCACGATAGCACCCATAGAGCCACTACGCTCGTTTGTTACAACTGAAATTGAATGAACTTACTGGAAAAAGATGAAAGAGCACTAGAACAAAGCACAGGACTAGAAGCATTTAAAGATCTGCTCCAAAGAATCGGGATTATGTGATATGAACACGGCTCTTAGGTTTGCGAAAGCATTTTATCTTCCTTCTAAACTGCTAATTTCTGGGAGCTTGATAGCAGACATGCCCTTCTAGAGGGAAAACCAGTTATCCGTCAAAGGCCACATACAGTGCAGCTTGGCTAAAATGTTTGTTTTGTGGCTGTATCGCCGTTCTGATTAGTGGAAATTTATATTGCATATCATGGCAGTCGGTAATGTAACTGTAGTCCTCGGCACAGGCTCCTTGTGAAGGTGCATTTTGGAGCGAGACAGAGCAAGGCCTGCTCTGCCTTGAAAGATGAAGCAGGTCCTCGTGGCCATTTCTTGCCCCTCCACTGAATTGCTATGACTTCTGCAAATGTGTTCTTGTGCTTCATTCTACTGCACGAGAGCCATGGACAGAAGCCACCAAGGAGCTGTGGGTTGGCTGTTGTACTGCAGAGTCAGAGAGTGGCCTGAACCTAACACAGCCAGTGCATTTTAAAATTGATTTTCTGTTTGTTTTCCCTCTCTCCTGCACCTTACATCATGCGCTGCTGTGAGCTTTCCAAGCAGCAGAAGGGGATGGTGGGATGTGTGGTGGTGGGAGAGGCTGCAGAGGGAATCTAGACATCAATCCCCTGCTGGATGCAGGGGCCCAGGAGATGCAGGTAGTTGGACCTGATGCTTTTGGCAGCGTTGACATTTTTGTGCAGCTTTCTTGTGCAGCCTTTGTTCCTGCTCTGTACAACCTCGAGAGGTGGGAGCTGGCCCTGATAGAGCCTCCTCACCAGGCGGCACTTCTGTACTGTGCAGGTGTTGGAGCACTGGCAAAGGTTGCCCAGAGGCTGTGGAATCTCCTCCTTGGGGATCTTCAAAACCCCAGTTGAACATGGCCCTGGGCACCCTCCTTGAGGTGTCCCTGCTGGAGCTTGGGTTGAGCCAGATGGATCCAGATGTTCCTGCTAACCTCAACCAATCTATAACTGCAATGATTCCATAATTGCTGAGTTGAATTGCTTAACTGCAATTGGGAATGGTGCAAGGACTGGATGTGATTAGGAGCCATTGAGAGCAGGAGCTCTGAGCTGCCCTCCACCCAATCCAGGGTACAGCAGGTGATGGCGACAGACTGGTCCCATCTGCCCTGCGCTGGCCACAGTGGCACCTTACCCAAAAGCTACCTGCCTGCAGTGTCAAGGACAGTGTTTGTCCTCACACTGTGTAAGTATGTCTTGTGCAATAACCATTGTGGGATTGCCTTCAAACTGAGGAAGTTTATAGCAAAAATAGGAAATTTGGCACTTCCTTAAGGAAACAAAAAAAAAAGCTAATTATTGTTGTATTTCAAGGATTAGGTCTGAGAGAGCAGCTCTCAATAAAGGTGGAGTAATCCAGCCAGCTATGATTAAATATCTGTAGTGGTGTAGTCAAACCCAGTTGTGAGTTTTTTTTTTCCCCAGTAACCAGCATACAGCTGCACTATCCCCATGCAGGGGCTGCGGGCATGGCTGTGCTGTTCCATAGCACTGCATCTTTGCTTCTTATCATAGCAACAGTTTGTGTAGTTTAGGATCCAGCCCAGAATATTCCACAGTGCCCTGACCAGTCACCATTTTGGAGCTTTGCTTCTTCCCTCATTGGGAAGAAATGGACGTTTCACCAGAGGGATATTCTTAGCAATTCCATCTCGAATTTTTGCTCGGGGTAGTTTGGAGTGGTAGAGACACGCACAGCATTGCAAGGCCAGAAGCTGCAGTCATTGCAACTTCACATGCTGTGGTCAGAGCTGTTGGGAGGTTCACAAAATTGCAGAGGTTGGGAGGAGCCCAGGAGGTCTGCTGGTCCTACCGCCCACTGAGCAGGGCCTCGCTTCAAACACAATCCAGCTCCAAAACCACCACACACTGCTGTGTCCAGAGCATTCAGACGTTAAAAAAGAAAGCCAGAAGAGGCAGCCCTGTTGTCTCTGAGCATAACCGAGTTTCTCAGGCTGACTGACTTGGCTGCCTAACAAAGGTGCAAGCTCTGAATGAAGCTTTCCAGCTGGGATTTTTGCTCTCTCTACATGAGAAGCCACAACTTCTGCTGTCTTCCATGATGTTGGAAAGCTGCCCTTGGCAGCTCAGTGCTGCAGAACCACAGCGTGATGAGCACCAGCTGGGTGGGACATCACAGGTACTGACTGGGGCAGTACATTAGGACTGCACCTAGGCAAAGTCTGCATGTTACTCTTTTGCTCCCAGGTGGCCATTCGGCTTCCTGAGGAAAACCCTGGTGGTGCCTTGCAGGGCTCCAAATCTCTCTGGATGGACTTCTGCTTACTTTAGCAAGGGCTGAAGGTCAGCTTTCCTTTGTGAGCCTAAGGAAACACACCACAGATGACTTCACAACCGATACAAAAATCCCCTGCCTTGGTTTGTGTTTGACTTTTCTGCATGACCGCACACCTTGCACGAACAGGATGATTGCTAAGGTAGGTATCCCTTAGGCTTCCCCATATGCAGGCAGTGCCAATGCAAAGGTTTCCACACCTTCTTTCGGTCCTTCACCCCCTGCTCACCCACGCAGGGCTTTGCTTTCCCAGGCCCTTCATGCTCTCCCTCCTGCCAAGCCCTGCCCACACCACCTCTGCTGCCCTCGGCCTGGCCGCACCCCGGACACCGCTGGGCTCCGCTGATCACAGGCACTGCTGCTGCACTGCCAGGACCCAGCTGGGGAGCTTGGGCTGCAGCCATGTAAGTGTTGAATATGTAGCCCATGGTGACTACTGAGAGAAAGGGAGAGTTTCGGGAAGGGCGAGTTTGATGAGGGTTGATTTACCACTTGCCTCAGCGCAGGGGTTGCTGCTGGTAAGTTCTGAGTTGTTTTGAAAACAGTGGTGGAGAGCTAAAACAGCCTCGCTGCTGTTGCAGTCTTGGGGCTGATGCTGGCTCGTATCACTTTCAGATGCACGTCATTCCCGCAGCCATGTGAGCAGCCTGAGCCTAATAGCTGCTTTCATGCAGAGCCAGCCACAGGGCCTGCAAAGTCTCCCTTGCAGGTAGTCCTGGGCTGCTTTGCTGGGCACTGCAAGAATTTTACTGCTAGAACATTATCTTTTGATGCACTGAAATGCCCTCCTCGCGGTGTTGATGCTGACTTGCAGAACCCTCTTAAATTGTATTCTCGCCCTCAGCCTGGAAGGAAGGCAGATACTGGTTGTGGTATTTCTGCTGCTTGTTTTTCTCAGGTTATACACCTCACTAATAGCTGGGAAAACCTCACTGCTTCTTACCACAGACCTCTCACTGAAAGCAGCGTGGGTCACTGTACCACTGCTTGTCTTTAATGGGCATGAAATATTTGATACATATGATGAAACATATGATATATGAATATCATGTTGTCCATGAAATAAAATGTATGGTCAGGTTGAGTGGCCAGACAAGTCGCCCATTATTTTTTGTTCTCCGTGCTGGATGCTTTTTCTGCAGAAGGTGCTATTTCAGAGAGATCAAAGTAGTTTAGTCTGAGTTTTCTTGCTTGCTCTCTGTCTTCCGTACCACCGTGAGCAGTGAACATTTGGGCACAAGACGGAGCACTGATGGATACCTTACCCCATTTTGACTTGGAAAGTTCTCCACAGGCAGGATGAAATAGCAGCCCATGCTCATTGTTCACATCGCTCCTCAGTCCTTCTTCCTTCCGCTAAGAGGATGCCAATCGGCACGGAGATTTTTCCAGTTGAGCACACGATTGCACCTTAGTCATGGAGCGGGTCCCTTCCTCTTGGCGAAGCTTTCCCATGCTTAGGTTTGTCTCAGCACAGGCAGGAAATGACGAGCTGTGTCATTTCTTTCTTTCCACACATTCCGTACGATGTGCTGCCCTAAAGCACGGTGTCAGAGTGGGAAAGCACAATGAGCTCATGAAGTCTTACCAATAGGAAGTGACATTTTTCCTCCTTTTGTTTGCTGAATTCCCAGTGGCCTGAAGCTAAAATATTGGAGACATTTTATTTAAAGGCAGAAAGGTTCTGTTTTCAGCTCAGATACGTTTCTGATTTCATTTTCTGTCCGACAGCACCACACCAAACCCAACTGTACTGAACACGTGAACTTCCGAAGAAGTCCTCAGACTTATAACCTTAAAGTCAAATGTTGGCTCTAAAATATGCTTTAAAATCACCAGAATTAACACAGCATTTCCCTTAAGAAGGAGTGGCCGTAATATGCTGTTATAAGTTTGGGTTCATCAAAATCATCAGTTGAAGGCACTGGGCTTGTTTAGCTTGGAGAAGAGAAGGCTCCAGGGGGACCTCACTGTGATTCCAGTACTTGAAGGGAGTGTATAAACAGGAGGGGGGATGGATGTTTATGAGGGCAGATAGTGATAGGACAAGGGGGAATGGTTTAAAACTGAAATGGGAGGTTTAGGTTAGATATTAGGAGGAAGTTTTTCACTCAGAGGGTGGTGACACACTGGAACAGGTTGCCCAAGGAGGCTGTGGATGCCCCATCCCTGGAGGCATTCAAGGCCAGGCTGGATGTGGCTCTGGGCAGCCTGGGCTGGTGGTTGGCGACCCTGCACATAGCAGGGGGTTGAAAGTGGATGATCATTGCGGTCCTTTTCAACCTGGACCATTGTATGATTCCATGATCAAACATTTCCTTCAGAGGAAAATGCGGTGGCTGCTGGGGACAGCCAGGGCAGGCAAAGAGGTGTTGAGGGGACACAATTTTTTCACACTCCCTGTGTGTTCTAACTGAGGCTTCAGCTTCAAGCTTCAGTCACTTGTGTTTAATTCTGTCCTGTTCTGCTCTTTCTGTTAATAACATGTTTCTCAGCAATAACACATTCTCATGTGATTTATGAGCTGCAACACACCAACTGGTTACAAGTGCCACGTCCTAATGCAGAAGGCTCTTCTCTACATTGCGCTTCTCAACTTTTCTCCTCCTTTTCCTAATATTTCATAAACCACGTGTGGCAATTGATCCCAGATGACACTGAAAAGCCATCTATAACCATAATTCAGAGCTTTCAAAGCTTATGCGCATGTTTTTCCACAGAATGATTTACGGATGGTGGAGGGCTTGAAACTCTCTTTTATTTGTATATATTTCTTCTTACTTTACAAATAATTATAAGCACTGTTACAAATGTTCCTTCACAGAAGGTACATTTCTTTTTTTTTTTTTTAAAAAAAAAAAAAAGAAGAAAAAGAAAAAAAAAAGGGCGGGAGCATCATCTGAAATAAGCCATCATTCCTCATTGATATAAAATGTGTTCATATTTCTGGGCGGTGTCATATCCAAACCGCTGTTCATCCAAATTTCTTGCATGATCTGCTCCCTCCGCTCGATCCGCTCAGCCAGGTCCGCTGCTTCTGCTGAGTTATAACCTGAGTATGAAGGTCTATACAGTTCTGCCAGCTCGTCTGGCAGCTCTGACCCAGAGAAGTCTTCATCCTCCTCCTCCTCGCTCTCACTGCTCTCATCCACTCCATCGTTTCCTGGCACCAAGTGCTCCTTCTTTCCCTGCAGTTTCTGGAAGTCCTTAAAGCAGGACATGCGGATCACCAAGGCACACAGCGTGAGGATTAATCCCACACAAACACTGGACACAAACAACAGAGCGGCTCTTTCCGGGTGATCTGAAATTAGAAATCCAATACATAAACTCCTCTCTAGCTTTGCCAAAGTCTAGCTACAGAGCAGCCAGCTGCCATTTCCAGTGCCCTGCACTACATGGCCATAGTGGCAGTGGGGGTAGGGGAGATTTGCTGCGTCCCACCCCAGAAGCATCCCGCACTTGGAAACTGAACTCTCTATTGTCTCTGCTTCTTCAGCTTGCTGTGCAAAACACAGTTTCTTAAAAACATTATTCCACCACTTTGTTCTCATTCTTAATCATCTACCAGAAAGAGACCATTTCTTCCAGCCATCCTGCCTGAACAGGTGTTACCTTCACAAAGAGGGGACATGAAGGATCTGGGTTTGTTCAGTCTGGAGGAGTCTCAGGGGAGACCTCATTGCTCTCTACCACCACCTGTGGTGAGGTGGGGGTCAGCCTCTTCTCCCAGGTAACAGGGATAGGAGAAAGGGAATGGCCTCAAGTTGGGCCAGGAGAGGTTCAGCTTGGGTATTGTTCTCAGAAAGAGTGGTGAACAGGCTGCCCAGGGGGGTGGTGCAGTCACCATCCCTGGTGGTGTTCAAGGACCACGTGGCTGTGGCACTGAGGGACATGGGCAGTGGGCATGGTGGGGTGGGTTGGACCAGGTGATCTTAGAGACCTTTTCTGACCTTAACGATTCTTTGATTCTATGGGATGAGCAGCTCCATGCTCTGAGAAGTTATGGTAGCATTCCCAGCCCAGGCTAGGTAGGAAACATTTTGGTTTCCAGCATGATCTGAGATAGCATCTCAATACAGCAACGCAAGAGGCAGGGACTCCACAGCAGCATGGCTCTACTATTTCCTAGAGGAGCAGAAATCTTAATTCTGGAGTTGCTTCTTAATGCTTACTTCTGAAATCCATTAGACTTATCCCATGGTGTCAGAGATCTGGTGACCATGAATTTACTGGCCTCAATGAAATTTGCCTTAGTGTTGCTATGTCACAAGACCTGTCATGATCCACACTAGAAATTGCTGCTTTCTTTGTTTGGTTGCTTCTTTATTGCTCTTCAGTGATCCTTACACTCATGTAAACCAACATGTCCAAAAATGGATGTCTCCAACTCTGCTCTCAGATCAGGACCAGATTTTTAAAAGTACCAAACAACCAACAGCCCCCATTGAAAATATTAATTGAAGAAATCTTGGCTGCAGTCCCTGAAAGAGTTTGGATCCTTCAGGATGGAAAATATTCTATAAATGTCAGTTAAGCTGTGATAGTCCCATCCACAGGACTGTAATTATATTGTAATAATGCCGTTACTATAAATATGGGATTACCAGCTGTGACCTTCAGAAGTCATCTTCCCTTTACCCCTTCCTTCCAAAATGCCACCACCTAATGAACCAAGCTGCTTCATTTTCCTACCTCTAATGTATGCAAATGTAGCCAAGGAGTTGCTAACGATGGTGCCGTCTTTCTTCGGAGATCTTGATTCCTTTGGATCGACATCAATACCTGCAGTGAGAGGAGGCAGAACAAATTCAGTTACATCATGGCTGATAAAGCCATCGCGTTGATGTTCCCCTTATCCCTTTTGAACTAACGAGTCTATCCAAAATACAGGCAGGTCAGCACTGTGCCATAGGAACCTCGCAGAATGTGAAACCAAATGTTGGCAAATGAAGTAAATGTTAAAATAAATCTTGAAGTAAAATATAATTCATAAGGTATTGAAAATATTGAATACATGTAAAACAGACACCTTATTTTAACAAAGCAATTATTGCCACGTGAACCCCCTTGCCTGCTTCCCATTAAGCTTTCTGAAGTCATTTACTTCATTAACTTCACAGCCGCCAAATGCACTTCCCAGTCCAGTCACTGCAGTGCTCTCATCAGTGATGACAGCAAATATGCACTGGCCACATCATTCATTTGATTTGCATTTAGGAGGAGCAAGCTCCTCAGAAGCAGCATAAGGTGCACATAGCTGACTGCAAGGCCTCCTGGGAGAGAGGAGAGGCAGACAGAAGCTGTCCCAGAGGCACTCCCACTGTCCCCTCCCTCACACCCACCTCTGCTGCACCACAGTGTCCTACTGCAATCAAAGGAGAGCAGGAAACCTTTTATTATTATGATTATTATTTTTTAATTACCACGTTCACCATCATTCTGCTTCACGGAAGAATTGCTGTGAGTGACCAGGTGGTTGACAGCTGTGAGGATGAATTTAGGAACTGGAAAGAAGAAAGGCAAATGATGCACTGTCAGTTTTGCAAACCAGATCCCCTGTTAATTACCATTCCCCATTACAGGATCGCAGAGCGGCTGAGGCTGCTGGGGCCCTCTGGGTCCACCTGGCCCAACCTCTGTTCCAGCAGGGACACCCACAGCAGGGTGCCCAGGGCCATGTCTGGGTGGCTTTTGGCCATCTCCAAGGAGGAGACACCACAGCCTGTGGGCAGCCTGTGCCAGTGCTCCAACACTTTCACAGCCAAGGAGTGTTTGCTGCCTTCTAAATGAATGGGGTTTCTGATGGTGGTGCCTCAGTCTATGCCCAATGCCCTGGGCAGCCTGTTCTCCCTCACCTGCTGGCAGTGCTGGGCCTGGTGCACTCCTGGGTACAGTTGGCCCTTTGGGCTGCCATGGCACACTGCTGACTCAGATTCAAGTCACTGTCAGAATGGCCCAGAAACATTTAAAGTCTTGTCTGACATTCTCTGCAGAGCCTGTGAGCGGTCCCAGAGAGGGAAGGTGCTCAGGACCAGGTGGCAGGGTGTTGCTCAGGACTTCTCATTTCTTTTTTGTCTCTGGGGATGTTTTCCCACTCTTGTTAAAATACACGAAAGAGCTAAAAGAAAGCACATGGTGTAGATATGGAGAGCTCTCTCAGATTGTGCACGAGATGAATGGGCCCTTCATGGATTCAGATCTTGGCACTCGTTCCCTGTATTGTATGAAGGCAGATAGACTGACTGATTTTCAGACTGATGTGAAGGGGGAAAAAAAAGACAGAAATTCCAAGTATGAAGCCCACCTATACCCTACACACAAACATTTGCCAATAAGTAGCGTTAAAGAAAGTCAAACAGAACAGAGGAGACAGAAGTTTGGGGCTCAGCATAGTTTTTATATTCAAAACAACTAAAAATAGCACTTCTTTCCGAGCAGAACTCTTCTGTGTGTGTGGGCTCCAAGTCATAACTGTTGCCTTTCCTGAGGAAGGATTGTTTTTAGGATTCTTTGCTCCTGTTTGCAATAGAAAGCCAGCAGAGATAGACAGGGGCAAACGAACTAACTTCTATTTTGGCCTGTACATCATTGCTATCCTTAACTGTTCTCCAGCGGCAGAATATTTTTGTTGATGGACAAGGCTGGTTTCCTTTCAGACCATGTGCTGAATTCACACACCTGGCTGTTAAGAGCGGTGTGCTTGAGAGGTGGGAGAGTTTGCTAAGGAAGAAGCAGGAAGGAAGTACATGGAGGGGGATCCACGGTGCTGCTTTGGGAGTGACACACAGCTGGTCCAGCTTTGTCAGGCCGTGGCCTTGTCTCGTCCTGTTGTCCCACCTCCTGCCAAGTCAGCATCCTCTGCTCATGCAAATATCTGTTGCAGGGCGATGTCTGATTTAGAACGTCGCCGGCAACAAAAGCTCTCAGCTGCTTGCAGGCAGACACTAACCAAGCAGCTGACCTCTGAGGTAAGGAAGGATGGTTTTTTCACACTCCTGATGATGCTTTCAAGTGTGGCACAGCCCTCAGAAAACAGGGTCTGCTCTGCTGTGTCCTTGTCACTTCAGAAAAATGCCCATTTCCCTCAGCCTGGGAAGCATCAGGCTAGAAGGGATCTTCTAGTGAGGGGAAAGAATGTAAAATGCCATTCTGGACCACGCCCGGCCTCTTCCCATGTTCCCTAGATGATCTGTAAAATAATTAGACCTGCAAACCATTGGCTAATGTTTCAGACTGCACAGCTCAGTAGGATCTGGCAGAAGAAAAAGTCTTCGACGTGTGCCAGCAAAGCACACAAGCACTATTTATTATCCATGCGTTAGTGCAAAAACAATTCCCTACAAATCTGAATGCAGAACCTCACTGCAAACAAACATACGCTTGTTTTCCAGTATATGGATGCGTAAGAAAGAACAATCTGTTGTAATTATCCTTACTCTAATTAAAGAAAACCGCATTAACACATTCATGAAGTTACTACGGCATGAAGGCAAACACACAATAATGTTGTGTGTTTGTTAGTGCAAAGACAGGCTCCAGCTCTCTTCAACAATGTGAAGAGGAGAGTTGCTGCAGTGCCTCTCGCCTGACAACGTACACATGGAGAGAATGGAAGAGAAATTCTCTCATGCCAGCAAGGGAACAGCTGGGGCTCCCTTTCCTCTGATCCTCAGGTGGGCAGTGATCTGGCAGTCAGTCCTGCACGGCTGTTCCGAAAAGCACTCAGATAACCAGTGCCCTTTGAAGCCAGCAGCTTCCCAGGCCGTGCACAGCAAGCAGAGCAGTAACTTGGTAAAACCAATTGGACACGTCCACCGGCACGTCAGACAGTCACCTCTGGGGGTCACAGTTCATCTCCAAAAGCAGAAGCTGAGGAAATCAGTTCCAGTCCTCAGGCAAAGAAAGACATTCCTAAGAGGACGCAGCACCTATATAAGGCACGGCATTGAAGTCCCGCAATCATTTTTCTCTCATCTTTATTTGTACTACACTTTGCTGTCTCGTGGCTCCGGCTTTTGAGAAAAAGAACTGCAGGGAACTCTGTCTTCCCACAATGCAAATATATTAATCTGTGGTAAAGAAAACTAGAAACATTTCATTCTTGCCTGTGTTGCTTCAGTTCTGTGAGTGATGCTTAACCTCAAGCCCTTATTTCAGCGAGACATTTCTACAGGGAATGAGGTCTTTAAAACTACCACTCATTTGCTCTTACCACATGCATAGCTGACGTTCAGGTGTTTTGCCACTCCAGGTAGGCACGGACTTCCAAAATCTTGGCTACTGACAATAATTTTGCATCTCTGTTTCCTGTAACACCTCTTTGATAAAACTTCTAGCGCCGTGTGAGACAAGCAGTCTGAAAGAAAAACACATCCAACAAATAAACAACTGTGCTGTTGTCTGGAATAATAGCTGCTACGTGCACAAATCTGCTATCAATATCAGACACCTGTACTCGCCTAAGCAAGATTTCGGAATTAGGTATTAACATTTGTGAACGCAAGGAAGTCAGCATCTGATGGAACTGCAGCATATTTGACTCCATCATGATGACTTCTGGTTGTGCAGTAAGATTCATGTCAAACTCCAAATGGGGTGCCTTGCAAACGCCCTCTCTATTCTTTGCAGGGTGACCTGGAAGAACTAAGCATCTTCACACATCTCTCCACCTGCTCCACCTGCTCTGCCTTAGGGTGAGTGTGCCAGTAAAGGGCGATGCAGTGCTGTTTGCAGGTCTCCCTCTCATCTATCTCCCAGGATTACCACCACGGTTTGACTGGATGCCCACTTTCAGTTCAAGTTAGGTGAGATCACTTGCTGTGCACCACAGCTGCTAGGTCTATGGTGAAATCAAGGGTAGCTTATGATTTACTCTGCCTGGTGCTGCTAGGAGCCATTCTGCTACAGCCAAGAGGTCAAAATAGGCTCAATGTTTAACCAGAAAATGCTTTGACTTCTCTCTGCCATACCAAATGCTGCACTGCTCCCATCAAGCTGCCAAATTTGAATGCCTAAGGCAATGTCAAAGGCACCTACAGTGCACTGTACCAATGCTCACAGCTGCACCTGCTGCATTTGCTGGGACGGAGCTTTTTTCACTCTAGCCTTCTAACTTCCACCACGATTTATAAATGAATAAGACACGGTCAGTAGAAATTGCAAGTCTAGGGTAAGCAATGTTTTCCTGAAGCAGTCTGCTTCCAGCCAGTGTTTCCTCACCCTTTTGGTACATCTCTATGGATGGCAGATATTTCTCATTCTAGTCTCCCCGAGCAGCAACATGCTATAGATTTGACAACATATTCTCTGTTCATGAGAACCATCTTTCCTTCTGTAACAGCCCTGAGACAAACATGGCATCTTCACCTTCCAGCTGCTTAAGCTCACTTGTGCCTCTGCAGAGCAAGGAAAAATCATGCTCACAAGGACACTCGCTTTCTCAAATCAGTCTTGTTTGAAAAGAATGGAGAGAGCTGAGACTGAGGTTCTTGGAGAAGAAGATCGACCTCCAACATGCGTACATGGGGTAGGTCTGTGAGTTTTAGAGTTAATCCCTTGACACCAGCACTGTCATGTATGTTAACAGAACATCAGGAGATACTGGGCTGATCTGTCTGGCAAAGGGCCCAGGGATCAGCACTGAAGATAGATTTTAGGGGAGAGCAACTTTCTTATTCTGGGGACCTAAGAACCTAATAGCTGGAAAGCGATGGGGAGAGGAAGGAAAACTGTCTTGAGACACTGGATAGCTCTGCTTAAATAACTCAGTTGTTTTAAGTCTCTCTGGCCACCTCAGCTAACTAAGAATGCATTCAGGTGGACATTTTAGGCTGCTAAGCAGCATCTTTTGGCAAGCATGAAAACAACTGGAGAATATCAGGAGGAACTATCAGATGATTCATAAATCACAGAATCATCTAGATTGGAAGTGAGCTTCAGGATCATCACATCCAACCGATGGATAGATTGGGCACACAACAGCAATCTGGCAAAGTTAATTATATGTTCTACAAACCCTCCTGCCCTTTGAGTTGCACACAGTGTCTTAAGGAAGAGCCAGCTGTTGCACTGATGGTTCTCTACAAATCCAGTGATACAGCGAGTACATGCTTCATTTTGCCTCTGGCAGATGTTTGCTCTTGTTTCTCTGAGAGTTAATAGCTCCTTATCGCCTACATTCATGTTGGCTTTGGCTCCTCTACCGTCACGTGCCTGTAGGCTCCTGGCAGGCCTGTTTTTGGAGAGCTTTGCAAGGCTTGGCTGGTGTCACAGGTGTGTGAACAGAAACTAAGGCTGGCTTGCTTCTGCAGGACAGCACAGACGTTAACCAAAAAGACCCATAACAAAAAATGAAACAAAACAAAACAAAACAAGCACTACTTAACAGCTATCTGTGGTATAGTAAGATTGTAGCATTTAGTACAGTCAAAACCTTTTCAGTTTCCTTCTTGCAGTTCTGTGTGTGTCCTTGCTGCCTCTCCAAGCTGCCCTGGCAGCTCCAGTGCAGGCTGAACCATGAGTTCAGCTCAGAGGAATTCTGTGTACTCAGTACCAAAGGCCACTTTTTCATCGGCTGCAGCTTCATCTGTACTATCTCCCACAAGCAGACGTTACAGAAGTGTATCTGCAGTGAAGTCAGAGGAGTTGGTGTGTGCTGAAGAGACACCTAAGCTATTTTCAAACTAGCTTGGGGGTCTAATAACAAACCAGATGCAGCAACACAGAGCTGATGCTGGGGATGACTTCTTCTTAGAATCACAGAATGGCCTGGGTTGCAAAGGACCACAGTGATCATCCAGTTTCAACCCCGCTGCTATGTGCAGGGTCGCCAACCACCAGATCAGGCTGCCCAGAGCCACATCCAGCCTGGCCTTGAATGCCTCCAGGGATGGGGCATCCATGGCCTCCTTGGGCAACCTGTTTCCTTCAGGCCATACATTTCACTGCAGTGACTGAAATAGGAGGAGGTTCAGTCCATGCTTAAATTTGAGTAAATGAGTGGGTAGTCCCACTCAGCAGTCCTGAAGAAATCACAGATTAGAAGAATATAAACATGTCTTGTGTCTTCTTCCTGAATGTCTAAGTACTGTTTGAACTAAACTTACATTTTATGGGGCTTGCTAAATTGGTACCAGATGTTTAAAATAAACTGCCTCTTGAAAAGCACTTTCTCAGAATGCCAGAAGGTTGGTGACACCCCTAGAAGTGGCAGAAAGGTCAGCTCAGGATGGCTGGGAAAACACTCATTTTTCATTCCCTTTGGTCAGGGCTGCCTGTTACACATTATGAGCGCTGGTGAGTCCCTTGAAATGCACACTTCTATGGGTGGCACGGAGATCTGGGCATGAAGCAGAGGCTCTTAACACAGTGGTAAACTATCAAACCTGACTGCAGCTATTTAACAGTTAGAGCAGCAAGCCTTGTTTCTGGAGGCAAGGCTCTTTCAGCTCCTTAATTAGCTTTGTTTCGGAAAGTTTTGGCATGCAAATGACATGCCATAAATCACGCAGTCTTTAATGAGCAGCAATTTGTTTTCCGATTCTTCAAAGCTTCTCTCAATTCAGACCATCGGAGCTTTCCCTCCCTTTCTTTGCCTCCTGCCACACAAGAGCTGCAGGTGATGGAACAACCAGAGCTGGCCCAAGAGTTCTGTGCCAAGCGCTGCCAACAGCCTCTACTCACACCCTCTGCAGATATGACTGGCTGCTGTTTTCTCCCACATTGCTTTGCACAGGGCACAAGATGTTTCAGGTAAGTGATGCATCTCAAACATGGATCCATATTACATCAGAAGTAACATGCTGATGAATGATCAGAGCTCCCATAAGGGGAACCCCTTCTCAATTTTTCACTTCAGTGCTAGAGTCCAGCTGCTCGCTGCTTTCATCCCAAACTGATGGCTGGCTGACAGTGCTTTATGTTTGCTGGGCTGTGCCTACCCACAAAAGAACAAGAAGAGTGCTTTTAAAATCAATTGAAAGCAAAGATTTCACACTACCAAATCAACATGGCTTGTGCTTTGTGGAGCCTAGATATCAGCTCTGAGAATAAGAAGTGACAAGGGGAAACTGTGGAGTTCCGGACCAAGCTAGGGCTGCATACACCTAAAGAAAGTGTCCATAATAATATGGTAATTTATGCAAAAGCATGGCACACAGGGTCCTGCCTGTGCATCAGAAAAGGGCCATTTGTGCTGCTGATTCTAGCGAAAACAGTTATGAGAAATGGTGCCGGTACCTTTATATTCCAGGTCCAAGTTCTGCCAGTATGCTATGCTAAAAATACTTACTGTCAGAACAGGCCATTCCTTATGAGTGAATACTATACCGCGGCATTCTGCAAAGCTGCACCATCTCTCTCCCATGCCACGCAGCAGCAGCAGCTCATGTGCCTGTTGCAGGCTCCTTTAGCCTGCAGGAGATTAGCCCATTATTTGGTGTTATTTGCAAGTGGCTTGGAGTTCAGAATTCAGCCTCAAAGCACTTGGTACAGAAACCTACAGTCTTCCTCTCCTCACATGAACATGGAGTGAGGGACAAAAAAAGCACGAAGCAGAGGATACAAGAAGAGGAGGTCCACGCTGCTTGGACGGCAGCAGGAGCTGAGCTCTTCTGCTCAAAAGCCTACAGCTTTGTTTTGCACAGTTTGGTTTGCTACCTTATTTTAAACTTGAGTGTCAAATAAAGTTTTCCACCTGTTTAAAAATCTAAGCTAGACAAACCTAGGTACAAGGAAACCCTGTAACTGCTAGTGAAGAAAACACTGATGGATGAAGTGCTCTCTCCCACACAGGACAAGGCAGCAGTGGCAGAAGCTGCAAAGGGAGATGCTGATCTTCTTCATGTCCCTGAACCTTGGCACTGCTACAGAACCATGCCCCTGCATCTATTCCGCTCACAGCATCCTGCTGCCTTGTCCCCTGCAGCACAGCTGGGACATGTTTGTTCTTTCACCACAAGCCTCTGTTAGAGGTCCTGCACTATGTTACCAAAATAACTGTTCTGAAGTGTTAGATTTCTTCTGCTGTGGAGCCTGCCACTTGTATGACTGTCCACAGGATTTGTGTCTGTAATCAACTTCTAATTAGCTAGCAATATAAACTATGCAGGTGAGGCATGGGAGTAGCAGAGTATACCCAGGCCTAGAGCCGATGGTACTTGCAGTCTAGAAAGGAGTCAGTCACATTGTCTTCAGCAGCTTTCAGCTAGAAGTCCTCATTCCTTCCTCCAGCAGAGCACTGGACTCAGAGTTTCTGCTAATCTACTAATTGTCCCTTCAAGTGTCAGTATTTCAGCGCCCAGCATTTCCCAAATTCCAGCCAATTTACACGGTTTGTGATTTACGGCACCTAGAAATATACAGCTAGCATGAACCTAGTAAATATGGTGTGTGTGTTTCCAGGTCTGCCTGAATCTGTTGGTACTTTCACTTCATTTGCAGCTGCTCTGCAGAGACTTACACATGGAACTGCCTCATAGCAGGAAGAGCATACATCTCCTGATATGAGAAGGAGCCGAAAGCTTTTCAGTCACTCTTGCTAAGAGATACAGATAAATTGTCCACAATATTGATACCAATAAATTAATAAATAAATAAAAATTATATGTACATACATAACAAATAAAAGGAACGATGTCATCACAAAATACCCTTATATAACTTAATACCTTGCTAGCTAGAAGGCATCTACAGGATTCTGGAAGACTTTGTTTCCTGCTAATACCCCTTTTTCTTGCCTGAATATTATTTCAATTCCAAGAGGGGATTAGACAAAATCTAGCCCCAGGGTACATTATGCCATGGTGAAAGCTATGGCATGCGAGTACCTGAATTTGTCACACACACACACACTCCTTCAACCTCCACAAAATGGGAAGAGGTTAAAACAAGGGCTGTGCCAGGAAGGACCCCACCTTTTGCTAATGCAGGTAGGCAATTCTGGGTTCTGCTTGTCATTAGTGCTTGAGGAAGCACACTTCTGTCCAGACAATGTACGTCCAGGTAACACTTCTGGTAAGCACATTTTACTGTTCTGGCTTGCAAGCTGCAGTGAGAGGCTACCTAATACCAAGTCTTCTTTCAAGTACTTTCATGTATTAACAAGACTAATCTATGATTTGAGAAGTGTTTGTTGATCTGAATCTTCCTCATACTCTCTATTGTAACCTGTCCTGGCACAACTCTGACTTCATTTAGCCAATAAATTTTGCCTTTCCTCATGCACATGTTAGTACAAATGTAGAAGACAGAGTACGTCAGAAAAAACTTAGAGAGGAACCAAATGCTTACAGGCTCCTACTTTGATGGAGATCTACTGAGCACAACAGATTCGGCTAAGCAGAACTGCATCCAAACAAAGCTTATCTTTCTTGTAAAGTTTTTGATGCTGGATGCTGAGCTGGGGCTCAGGGTCCCACAAATGCTCTGAGGTCACACAGATGTTGTCAATAAAGCGATGGATTTATATACTATTTACCATATAGAGAAGAACCTTTACGATAAAGAAATTTTACATCTTCCTGTGTTTCATTTCAAGCCTGGTCGTGTAAATCTGACAGCTGATTTGATACACTGTTCACAGAAAACTAAACTGATAATTCAGAATACGTCTGCCTCAGTTCAGTGCTGCTGCCTCCCAGTAATGGCTTATCAGCTACAATGCACATAAAGTGAGGTGACCAAAACCTAGAGAAATATCTCATTAATTCAACATCTAGTACTTCTAGTAGGAACATACCCAGTATGAATAAAAGCAAAACTCTGAGCTCAACTGAGACTTGTCGTCATCAGAAACTACAGACAACTTCTTATTTGCACAGTACTAAAAAATGTCACACAACTTTCCTGTGATGCAGTGAAAGAAATGGTACGGCTTGACTACTGTCTTTAGGCCAAGATGTACAAATGTGAGTTTGAGCTGGAGCTCTGATTCTGGAATAAAGAAAGGCTGCACTACGCTTTCTAAATTGCCTCAAATCACTGAAATGATGTTGACATTCAAACCACCACCGCTTTCTCAGAGAAAAAGTATACTGGCATTTAAATAGTTCTAACTATGCATGCACTGACATCTGTATGTGCTTGAATAATCATATAAGTAAGATTTAAGTTCCAGGTGGATAGAACTGGACTCAATTTGGTTCTTAAGTGCTAAAGTCCCTTGGGATAACTGAATGCATACTCCCAAGCACATAAGTGCTTTGGAAAACTATACTCACTGTAGGTTGTTACTGGCACCATGCAGGAAGAGGCCAACTACTTCATTAACTAATGGGAAACCTATATCAGGGTCTACCTTCTGCGTCTCTACCTTGTGTTTGTCTCAGGTTTACGTTCTCTCCTATTACCAGTTTTAGGTTGCTTCGCAGAACACAAGAATTGCAATAACCAAGAAGTGTTTTTATGCAGGCGGTCACAGCATACATTTTGTTTTCTTGCAAATTCCTTATCTGTTTACACTGGGAAACTTTATCCGGAAAGAAGAGTTTGCACTATTATGGTCTGTGGAAAGTAAGCACTACAGGACACTATAGGAAAGTAAGCAATTTCCAGAGGTGAATGAAATACAAGAAGTAAGCAAGTATGAAGGCCTTTCTCAACCAACTGAGTTCTTTCTGCTCTGCTTGGAGTCATACACTAAGGCCATCATAACAGAGAATGTATGGGTCCTTCAGAAAACCAACAAAATATTTCCTTTGTAGAACAAATACACATAGCTAAAGTTTGTGTTGGAATAGCCAGTGTGAAATACAGACCTGGCAGTTTTAAATAGATTCTTGCAAAAGAACAGAATACATTTTTCAGCCGATACATTTTTAATACTTATAAAACTAAATAGAAATATTGGCTCACAGACAAATGGCTTTTAAGAGTAGTTATTCATCTCTATTGCCATTCAGAGATGCTCCTTATAGATTTCACTTGCAGCAGTTTCTCAGAAGTGAGTAAAGTTCAGGCTTTGAACGGAACTGGTGTCAGCCATCCAAGTCCTTCCCTGTGTGGTGTGAAGGGAGGTAAGCAGCACACAGATCCTGCACTGGACTTCTCAACAGCACAAAAACATACGGCCATGTTTTTGGTGTCTGGCATTGAATCATACAAACATCCTTGCAAACACATGAAGTATATAATTAAGTACCTAATGATAAAAATTGAGACTTTGAAGTCAATGATTGGTAATTGATGTTGACCATAAACTACTGATGATATTTTGGGTTCTTCTACCTGTTTGAAGGGGAACAGTATGAGTTTGATGGTGCTCACATTCTGAGACCAAGCTGCTAATACTATAACAACATCTCCCTTGAGATGCACCTGTAGTAAATCAGCAGTGACAGGGAACATTTCTAACACTAACACAGTGCTCTATGCTGATATCTATGGTCCCTGCACTTTTCTGGCCAGTGCCAACAGCTTCTACCACAACTAAGGCTGGTGAGCAGCCCTAGGAGTCAGACTGCATGCAGCCATCCTGCTATGGGGATGAGGACTAGGTGCCACACACACAGGTCATTTCCTACTCTCTGGGCTCCTGCCAGAGGGAAGCCCCACATGGATCTGATTTACTAACACATTACCACAGTCTTGGAGTTGCGTCATACTGTATTCAAAGCAGTGGGTCCTGACCTATGGACCTCATCATGATCATCTGTACTTAAGGCAAGGAGAGATCAGCGCAGAAGTCATCAGAAAGACAAACTGCCATGACACTCATGTTGCCTGGTCTTTCTCAGACACTGGAAGAAGATGAGAGGCCAGCAGCTGATGTTGAATACAGTCACTTAAGTTCAAGAGAGCCAATAGAAAGAATATTTGACGGTAATCATAGCAAAAATTATTAACTACATCAAGGGCTATTACTTTGCTTACACTTCTTACTCATTTCTCCCTTGTGCTAGGCAGTTTGTTTGAGTTTCGGAAATAATCTCTCACGCTTCAACCACAAACACTTCCAAAATGCCACTGCTCTCATGACTGACCTTTTCTCCCTACCTGTGCCCCTATTTCCTGTGCACCCACATGGAGAAGGTTTATTGAGAGCATACTAACTTACCAAACTGAGGGACATGTTCTGCCTTGGCCGAGCAGATGTTGTCCTCATGTGCCCAACTGCCGTAGGTGGCAGAGTAGATGATAAGGAACTTGGACTCTTGACAGTGGAGTTTCAGTTCCTGGTTTTCACAGGCTGATTTGGTTTTGTATTCAGCTGAAATAGAAGCAAAAAACAGTACAGTAGCATGAGGCAAGTTTCTCAGCTGGACTGTTAATAGCAAATAGCAGCATGACAGAGAACAGCTTTTCTGCAAGCTGTGTTTTGAGTGATATGTGGAACAATTGCAACCACAGACAAAGCCAATAGTAAAGTGGAACATTTCCTCCAACTAAATTGTTCCCTTATGACTGTCTGAAGCCTCCAGCTCTTTTTAAAAATGAATTGAAATACTAACTTTTGCCAATCTCCTCTCCCGCTGGAATTTCCACCCCCAGTCCTGCCTGCTTTTCTGGCCTGCTTTCCACTACTGTTAGGGAGGACAAACCTCAGCCTTTCCTTTTGTACCTCCCCAGGACAATGTTGCATTCTGTGCCCCATTCCAACTGCCGAGGCCTCATCAATCACGGAGGCGGCTGGCATCGCTGGTGGTACAGCACGCGGCACCGAGCGAGTGCCGAAGAATGGAGGATGGGCCATGAGCCTCAAGCCAGGCGGTGTTCTGAGTTGTATTAGCATTGCTTCACCAGTCAGTGGGTTTCCCTGGGTGTGACCACCCGGCAAGGCTCCTTTGAAAGTTTAGCTGACAGTGTGGATCAGGAGCCTGAGAAAAACACCGCCCTCTCTCTCTCAGGGGGCACGGGCTGGCTGGCAGAGCTCCCCATGCTGAGAAGGATGACCTATGGGGCAGCATGGCTGATCCCAGCCAGGCACAAACCTAGGCTGGGTTCTGCCATCTGGTCAGATGCAGCCTGAGCACTCATCCGCCTATGGCCTACCACTGCTCAGGTCTCCCCGGCCTGGCTATAGCGCTAAACCATCTCTTCTTGTAGATGAGCCAGGGAGAAGAGTTTGTTCTGCTCCATTTTTTTTTTTTTTTTGTCTTTCAAAAATGTGAAAACAGGAAAGGAGGCTCCTGAACCAAGCAGGAGCAAAGGGAAATCTTATTGTTACTGAAGGAGCAGAGTGCGGGTGTAAGTGCTCGGGGATCCAGAGAGAAAAACTCCTATCTATTCAATAAAGGAAACACTGTTCCATTTAGAATATATATATATATGTATATGTATATAAAGGGCTAATTTTCTTTCTTGTTGCTCTTTAAAGTCCCTCCCAGATGCCATACTGTACTGGCATGGGGGCTGTGCCGACAAAATGGCAGCTCTGACCCCAGGGCTGGCAGCCTGATGTTGGGCTCTGCCTCTATGAGGCTGTGCTGGAGGGGCTGTGGGACAGAGCTCTGGGTGTCATGCGACACAGCAAGGGCTGGCATACAACAGACATCTCTGAAGAGATATAGAGGGGAGGGCAACGTTTCCGAGGAGATGAAAAACTAAGGAACTCAGGTAATCAGTGCTCAACTGAAGGCAAGGAGTTTGCAACATACACTTAAAATTATACCCAAGCAGTTTCCTGAATAGGGATGCTTTCCCAGCCAAGTCTAACAATATTGGTATCTCATCTACAAATATAAATTTCCTGTTGATGAAATAATGTAATTTGCACTGGAACTGGACTCTCTTCTATTATGAAAGCTAAATACACTTTTGACCAGCTTTTGTAATATTCGTGCCACAGTCAGTATTATGTGTTCAAAGTAAGTTCCTTCCAGCAGGAAAAATATTTAAAATATTTAAAATAATCATTAAAAATTAAAAAGAGGATCCACTTTTCTTTAGTAGAAGGAGATTTCTAATGAAAACAGTCACAGCTGTGATATTCAGTTGTATTTACTCCTAGTAATGCAGTAATCGTAGTATATGAAAAAAACACAAACTGTAAGGTAATAAAACAGATCACAGAAATGATACATTCAAGACATAGTCTTAGACAATTGGCCCAGTAAATCTCTCTGGCAGTTCTTTTGTCAGTGTTTTGCCAATAGTGAGAACCATCTATTCCTTTCCATCTTTGCTCCTCAGTTCTCTGCTGCATACCTTGTACACAGTTTGCTGTGCCACACCTATTCCTATTCCACCAATGAAGCCTATCCTGATGTCGTGATTAAAGAAAATCTCTTTCGTGCTTCCTCCTTTAGCTGCAAGAAGGTATCCTGTGTTGGCTGGTGAACCTACGCATAAATCATTCCTCAAGTATTTTCTTTGGGATGCATTTCAGCCACACTGAAAATTAGCTGACAGAAAAAGCTGAGCCCTTGGGCAAACTTGGCTAGTTCTCATACATTATAGCAACAAGAAAAACAATTGAAAGAAAAGAAAACAAAACAATCAATTAAACCTCATCATGGCTCACTTTTCTGATGCTTTTCTCATGTTTGCAAAGATGGTTCTCTTTGGGGCAGGATTTGTCCCCCTTCCATGCCAACGTCAATTACCTGCTTAGGATACAGGTAACTGTATAACAAGTTCAGCCATGCACGTGTATCCTCCAGTCATCAGTCTATAAACGGTAGCTCGTAACAGAGATCTTTGAAAACTTTGGTCCTACTTCCTAAGCATTTTTGCATACTTCTTCCTACAATATCTTCTTCATCATTTGGATCCAAACATCTGTTTTTGCTGTTCAGCTCTGTATTTCTAATAAGACATTATCATTGTCATCGCTTTAAAAATAACTTCCAAAACATTCTTCCTTTAGAGTCTGACGTCTGACATCTGATTCTGACAAACTACTTTGGTCACTAAATTGGCAGCAAGCACAGTGAAGTTGTAAGCGCAGCAGAGAGCCAAGGCAGGGTAGAAAAAAAAAGCAACTTGGTATTAATCTGAGAGTCTCAAAACTCAACATGGATTTATGTACAGCTTTGTGCAGCGGCATTCTAACCAAAGCAAAAAGAAAGAAACAACCAAAAACAGACAAAAGCACATTTTTCTCTCGTGGTTTACTTACTAGGTTTGCATTTAAAGGAGACAAGGAGGAATTTAGTGGTCCCTGGACATAGATCAGGTCCAAAAACCCGACTATTGACAAGAAGTTGGCAGGATCTCAGGTTTTGGCATTCATCCAGTACTTTCTAGAACAACAGGCAAAAGGGATAGTCTTGAAAACAAGGTATGAAGCTATACAGCAATGACAACATTTAGCTGTACTATGTTCTATACTGGAGACAAACTATTCCTTCACAGCTTTCTGGCCGTAAACATGTAATACATCTGTATCCCTGGATTTAGGCCACATCTCCTATGACCTTTGAGACACAGCCAAGTTTATGGTAACACATTCATAGCAGCAATATTGGTGGCAATTGAGGATGCTATCAATTCACTGTTGCTAGTCACTCTTCTCTCTGACCCCAGCCAGTCAACAAGACCCTGCTGCATACCACCACAGCCTAATGATGCTTGGAACTATGCACAGAGCCAAGAACACATGTAAGTCTATCCTTAACTTGTCTTTTTCTTTCTTTTTTTTTCTTCTTATTTTATTTTATTTTATTTTATTTTATTTTATTTTATTTTATTGAATTTTATTGTATTATATTATATTATTTGTTAATGTCATTTTAAGGTCAAACTTATGTTAGATCTTTTGGCATAGCAATAAACCGTAGTTCTTAACTGTACTTTTTCATTGAGAGTGGTAACTGAAAGATGACAACAGGAAGGTCACCACTGCTACACACAGAGTCATGTGGACCTTCTCCAGGCTCAGTTAAAGGACCATGCATTCCTCATACTTTCAGTAATATTCCCGCTAATCAGTGCTTTCAGACCTGTAGCAATGATGGTGAAAGAAAACATGAAGATGCTGTCCAAGATGACTCTGAGACCAGCTTTAACCCAGTCACAACATAATGCATCTAAAAAAATTTAGTTAAAATTTAGTGTACTTATGAAATTCCTACTCACGTCCAGAGCCCAGATCAGAGAAGGCTTTCTACATACTATTTCCCCTACTGGGGGCTTGGAACTAGATAATGTTTAAGGTTCCTTCCAACTCAAGCCGTTCTACGATTCTCTGATTGCTGTCCCCCTGATTCTTGACAGATAAAAGCACAGCGCACTAAGGAAGGCAGGGCATTGTCTTTATGTCACTTGGCTCTAAATAGGAGTAACAGTAATATTTCATAAAATTTATAGGATTTTTGTTTGGTTGTTTTTTGTTGTTTTTTCCCTGTTTCTCATTAGAAGGGCTCTGAGTCATACCAAGAGGCCAAATCACAAATTCACCACTAGATTAGTACAAGCTGCATTCCTGCTTCCAGGCTCAGAGAACTGGCAGTGGCTGAGCCTCTCCTGCCATCCCTGGACGCCTTTCTTTCCAAACAGAAATGATACACATTGGCAGCATATTGCAGTGATCCCGTAACATTCTTGTCTTTTTGTTTCCCTGGGTAGAAGAAGACAATTTGCATCCAATACTTCTTCAGCATTAAGTGCACTCTGAAGAGTTTAAAAGGGAAGGAAAAGCCCAGCAGATTTAATCTTATCACTCAGCTATTCTTTTAAAGAGTCGCAAGTTACACAAACAGCTTCTCCTTAATTAGGATTGTTCTGGAGCTGGACAGTGAAATAGAGTTATGACTTCAGTAAACGAAGATGGCTGTCCCCTACTGAGTCATCTTCTTGCACCCAAGCTGAATCATCTACTGTGCATCTGTTTGTATTTTTGCTTAAGGCAAAGAGCAGTCACATTTTCTATCAAGCTGCTGCACAAAAACATGCAACTATGAAAGCAAACAATGATAATCATAACAAGACAGCCTGGGGTTATTAATATCACGGGACAGATTAAATTTTGCAGTAATCCTTTTAATAGGAGGACACCACATATAATTGCCTGCTACACATCCTCAGGGCTGCAGGGTAGCATCACGCCTGTTTATGCAGACTGCAGATGTAGTTCCAAAGGGAAAGGGAGGAGGGATGAGATCACTGGTGCTTTTTCTCTAAGAAATCAGCATACAGGATATTTCTCTTCTCCTTGACAGAACAGGAACTCTCTGAGATGCAGAGCATTTGTATGTCTCACATTTGTGGCCCTGTCAAAGTGATTTCATGTCTTTGATCAGTGACGGTGCCCAAACAATGATGGCGGTTTATACAACAGTTGTCTCACGCTGTGTTTATTATATACAAGGGAAAAAAAGCCTGCAAAAGGAGACCTCATGAAGATACTCAACATCACAAACCCAAAATAACCATTGGTGTTGCCTCACAGTAATCAGTAAAATGACATCAAGGATGCATCTGGCCTACTCTTTCTAGTGGAGAGTTGTACTTTCACATGGCCCACAGGTCAAGGCTGGAATGTCTTTAGCAGTTGCAGTACAGCACAGGCAAGCCACACCTATAAACCACAGGCCTCATAATGTTTCTGGAGAGAAGATGTTACTGCCAAACAACTCCATAAAACCCTTCAGCTCACTAGTGATAGAAACAGATGTTCCCTGTTGTCAAAGAGTGACACGCTGGCTATAAGCACAAACTGCAAGCTTCATCAAAGCTTCTGTAAAGCACTTACAACAGCTTCACTGACAGAACATGCTTAGATTCCACTGACTACACATTCTTCCAGTGATTTACCGAATTAGGTTTAACACTGCTATTTCCACTATGGTGGAACAAGCCTTAACAGCAGTGTAAGCAAGGACTTCTAAGCCCTGTTATAAGTCTCCATGGCAGAAAGCAATAATTTATAAAATGTAAGTCATTTTAAATTACATTTAAGTGGGCTTGGGAAACAAAATACAGGATATTCTTGATACAAATTATGTCTTTTTTGAAATGTAGATAGCCGTGTAAGTGCTTAGAACCTCATGCTTAGCTGCCACAGAACCTTTCAATGACAAGCATGGAACAAGCCAAACTCCTGCCAAGATGCTATCCAATTCAGTGGGTTTCTAACCCAACTGTGTTAAAAATTTGCATCCTCTGCTGGGGATAGGAATGCCCATGTGATAGATTAAAGCTGGTCTACTGAGCCATGAAAGATACTTGATTAGAAGGGAACTGGGTATTTTAGAGAACACTTAGAACACTTAGAATGTGCCAAAATGGAAGGAAATCTACACAGCTTTCACATCCCTATGGTAATATCTTGCTGGCCAGATGAATTCTTTCAGGTGCAACACTATTTGTGACAAACTGACAAAAACACGGTGACGTTTCATTCAACATGGTGAACACTTGCAGATTTTATACAGCATAGCTCACTGCATGGACATCTACAGGCATGCTGTGCACGGTGAACCTTTACAAGATGCAATACCTGCAAGGAGGTGGGTGCCACACAGTTTGTGGGTTCTGTCATTCTGGCTTCAGGCTGTTGTGTGCCACACATTTGGTAGTCTTGCCCATAAAATGCTGACTGAATACTTATTGTCGAATGCCGAGGACAGTGCAGACTCAAACGTTCCCCATCGCAGGCATAAGCAGTATGATTTTGAAGAAGTTTGGTTAGGTAACCTAAAAAATATTCAGCTGTGTTACAACTAGTACAGGAAATGACAAGCTTGTTAGATAATATGAAAACCACAATCAGTCTCTGGAAAAGGGCATTGTAGTCAAGGTTAAACATATGGCCCGCTGCCACAACGCATTGCTTGGGTCAGTCCTTACATGCCAGTAACACCCATGTCTGGAGAACAGCAGGTCGCTGTGGCACTGCCTCAGTGCTGCATCGGTACCCCAGCAGTGGCACAGCAATTGGAGATGTCACTTCACAGACAACAAAATAGGCTCAAGCCTTCCTTGGTCATGACTGCTATAAATTGGCTTAAGCCAGAATTCTGCACCTTGAGGCTTCCTAGCAATTGTGTTATGCACAGGTGACAAGGGAGGTGACCCCCTGTGGGCCAATGAGCCAGGTGGTAGGACAACTGAGAGGAAAGGTGCTTCACAAATGCTGGACATGGAAGTTGCTGGACAGAAACCCAGAAGCACTATATGCAGAATTTTGTATTTACTAGAGAGCATCAGTGTTACCAGGAGAGGGAGAAGTAGGGTCTGCATGCAGCTGTACCATCTGTTTGCATCTTCTAATAAGTAATCCCATGAGCAACTAATGAAAAAGCTAATGAAAGCTGTTCTCCTGATTTGTATTTCATCGTGTGGGCTTTGTAAGCCAAGATTTCTCTTATCATCACAAGTATTTATAAAATTCATGTCCTGGTGCCCTTCTCTCTGTTCTTGAGCAGAAAACCTCCATGGAAACACGCAGGCTGCTACCTTTGACCATTATAAATTAGCCATTGTGATGTGAAACTACTGTGGTAACTCAATTCAAAGACTTTCCGCACCTATACTTATGAAATTTTGATAAGCACGTATATATAAATATACATAATGAACTCAACTGAAGTCTGTCTGTACACAGAGAATATTTGTGGGTGATAGGAAGGAAGAGGTGAGGGACAAGGGGGAGAAAGGACACAAAATACCAGTCTCCATGTGAAGCATTATCTTTCCCACTCCTCGTCAATAAACACATGGAAATTAGACCTAATACCCAACTTCTCAATATATGGAACATATAGCACCAAGTTCATCCACATTTAGGGCAAAAAACCAAGGCCAAACAACACAATAAAACAAAACAGCAAACAAAATTCCCCAAACCCAATCTATTAAGTAATGAGAAAGTACTAAAAGCTTCTGATTTGTTATGAGAAAGGTTTGCAGGAATTTTAAGATTGTGACTGTGATTACATAAACATCATTTTAATTGTATTTTTCCCATCTTTATCTCTTTTCCAAACATGTGGTTGGTTGACTGAAAGGCAAAACAAGCATTATCTCCTCAGAAATCCTGCTTATCCCACTGTGATGATGGTAATATTATTACTATTGAGTACAATGGAGAAAAACGATGTCTATTTTCTTTCTTTCTTTTTTTGTGGCTGAATCAGAAAGAGAACCACGATTATATTGAATGATATAAAAATAAAATCAGTTTTCTGGAAGAAATAAGAGTTTGTTCATGCCATTGAATTTTCATATTTCCTGTCCTTATAAAATATATTAAAAAAGAACTAATAATAATAAAGATGCTCTGAAATAGAAATCCAGGTATTCCAAGTGAACGATGAAATGACAAGAAAAAGATATTCCAGTTCTCTGGTGTTTTTACCACCTGCTGCAGCTGGATGAAATTTCAGCCCCCCTATCAGTTGTTAAGTTTAAAGAATGAGGCCTGCTCCACTATTGCCTTTGCCATGTCCCCTCTATAGCCCTAGAGAGGATAGGAGTCACTGGATGCACCTGCTACTGCAGCAAACAAGTAGGTGAGCTCTGCACCTCACTGGCCTCAGAGTGCTGGCATTGCCATCAGGATGGAGAACATTCAATGACCTGTATTTACAGCCTAGACCTGAAGGAGACCAGCCCTGTGGCTTCTCACAGGTTAAAAAGTAAAGAAAGAAAGCAGAATCAATCCATCCCCTACATTTTCCTGTGTAATTGAGATCACAAATAGTTGAGCTTTCCTGCCAGAACCACTCCCGTGTCAGCCTGCTCCTGAGAGGTGCTGAGTACCTCCAAGAAAATGGGCCCAATGCCCGGCTGCACCCAAGCTACTTCGCTACGGTCTGATACCGCAAAGGGGCCTCCTGTGGCATTTGCTGCCGCCAAGGGCCTTTCGCATTGCCTCTGTAGCATAAAGGGCCACAGTGTAAAAGAGTATTCAGCCCAGTGTGAGTAGTGGGCACTCAACACCTTGAAAGATTTCGCCCGATATTTGTAATCATTTCGATTCTTCAGGTTTTAAGTTACAGGGAGCCAAGAATACCGTATACAAAACAGCCCAGTATTCCCTGAAGAATATCAGCTATGTTGTGATTTGGATGAGTTCCCTGGCATCTTAACTGCTACTTTGATCTTGCAAATTCCTAATCCAGTATCTAAGCACCTTTCTTCAACAACTGCAACTATTCAATTCTTAAAAAAAAAATTAAAAAATATTTTTTAAAAAATGCCTTTAAAAAAAATCCTGCTCTCATTCTGAATAAGCAATATGGCTCACTTGTAAAATTAGTGTTAGTTGGACTGATGAAAATAAGACATCACGCTCTCTGGCCTTCCAAGTGGCATTTAAAGTGACAGTCACACAATGAAGGATATTATTTGCTCACAATAAAGGATAAATATAGCAATGGAAATTGGCTGCTAACCTCTGATAAGAGAAGCGGTGACGTAGTACTATCTGAACCACTTGTCTCACATGGCAGACCATGCAAATCTCTCTCTTTTTTTTTTATTACTATACACACAAACTACGTAGCTGCAGGTCAAGAGATTAGCCCTTTTTCAAGAGTGGTATAGACTAGGCAGCCCACACTGGGCAGGGCTTTGACCCCAATCACAGTCTGCTGTTGTTTCTTCCCTGCAAGTCTCAAGCTTTTTTCCACTCCTGATGCTGGCCCTCCTCCATGTCCCAGGGCTCTGCCTTCCCTGTGCCCACCTGGAAGGCTGGACTGAACAAAACACAGTGCTTTCTTGGAGGCTGCTACCTACACAGAAGGCAGCAGTTTCCAGTCTCTGGGCAGTGTGGCCTAAAAGCCACTGTGATGCACAACTTTCAGGCCATATATTAGGAACAATTTCTTCTCAGTAAGAGCAGTGACGCAGTGGCACAGGCTGCCCAGGGAGGTGGTGCAGTCACCATCCCTGGAGGTCCCCAAGAGCTGTGTGGATGTGGCACTGAGGGACGTGGGCAGTGGGCATGGTGGGGGTGGGATGATGGTTGAACTTGGTGGTCCTAGAGGTCCTTCTAACCTTAATGATACTATAATTCATCTTCTCCAGACCATGAGTATCCTTACATTGTTTACCAGAAATTGGACAGAAATGCACTGCCCTCAAGGCAACACATTCTGCTGAATGACAATGTAAGGTCAGGCAAAAAATATGTTCTTATCTCTACAATTAATAGCAGCTCTGATTATCAGGAGAGAGGGCATTGTAACAGTTGAATGGCTCTGTCACTCTTTCTGAAGCATGCTTCCTTTTCTGCATTTCTCTCTGCTGGCGCAGTTAAATCAGGTCATCCAAAATAGGCAGCAGGGTTGTGTCACCATACAAACCAGACTGCAGGACTGTGTCACTTTCAGGCACCGGCCCAACACATTGTCTGGGCTGCAGGCACTTGGGGGCACGTTTTGTTGCTCAGAATCCCCCATTTTGTGTTTAATTAATCAAAGTCTGTTACTTGTAGATTCTGAGAAAACCTTTTTGTTTGGTCGGTCGGTTGGTTGGTTTTGTTCTCATCTCATCTTTCTTTTTCTTTTTTTTTTTTTTTTCCTTCCAAAATAATAAACACGACTTCTTTAAAACAATATGATACTTTTGAGAAAATGTCAACTGTCGTGAGATTTGGCTAAACCAGAAAAGCTTGGCAATACTACAGTGTCCTAATAGCATCTGTATGCCGCTGTGTGAAAGCCCCACTAGTCGCTTTCCCATTTATCCAAGGCACATTCATGAGCATTGTATGGAGTGCTCCGCATGCAAAATCATCTCAAAGACACTACAGACTGGCTCAGAAGTTAGGCCTGAATCATACATCTCATTGATTTGAAGGCCAGAAGGTACCATCCCACCCAACTGTCTGCATAACCCAGACTGCTCATTCATTGTAACTTCTTACAAAATACCAATGCAAAACCCAAGCGTAATCCTTTCTCCCAGAATTAGCCAAATTAGTCACAGCATCAACTGTGTTGACAAAGAACTCCAACAAAAAACAACACAGCACCAGAAAAACACACGGAAAACTGAGACCAAGCAGCTAAACAAAAATTTAAGCCGCATGGATCAGTTCTTGTTGCAAAGGAGGACAGTAATGACAGTGACAGGCTAAAATAACTGGCCTGTGAGAGTTAACATTGTAAATAGGCACCTCTTTGTGTAAAGCACAGCTCTTAAAGTACTGTAGTTTTATACTCAGTGCTTTCTCCTGGTACTGTTGCCTTGGATAACAATAATAATGGCAGTAATTGCCACAAACATGAAGGTAAGAAAATCTACAAAAAAACTTTTTTTTTTTTTCCCTGCACTTCAGGCAATTGAAAAACTGGGAACTTATGTCTCATTAAATAAATAAATAAATAAATAAATAGAACTACCCCAAATCCTGGAAGTGGGCAGCTGGAAGAGGTTTTCCACCTCCAATGCGTGGCAAAAGACAGTGCAGAATACTCAGATACACTGTCTTCATTCCTCGTGGTGGGGGACACAGGCACAGTGCCTTAAGGCCCCTTTTCAGCTGTCAGCATTAGGCTATAGAGATGTGTATATTCTGCCTGTCATGCATCTCACCACATGAAACATCAAGGAGAACAGCATTCTGAGCTGTGAGTCTATTGCCTAGCACATATTAAATGCAATCTCGGTGTTGACTGATGCAATGTCTTTTTGGCAAGACGGCAGCTCCGTCATATTTTTACAGCCTGAAGCTGAGTAGTATGCAGCCTACAAGGATTCTCAGAATCAGAATATGCAGATAAAGGAATACTGATTACTGTGCATAGTCCTATCGAGCTTAATTAGCACAGCGATTTGCTAGCATGTTGTAAAGATACACAAATCCATTTTAGTTCAAAATAGATCAAAATAGAACTCACATTGTTGTGGGAGTCCCGGAAGGCTAATCATTTCAGTACATCTAAATAGTCTCCCGCAGCTTTTTGAAGAATTGTGCCAACAGGCATTAAAAATACACAAGCAAGACTGATGAGTTTCAAGGAAGAGATTTCATGCAGTGATAACAGCATCATTGATAAACTCTACTGCAAACACCACCAGGGGCATCAATCTGACATTTATTGGTATTTATCAACTAGTTACAGTCCTCGTCCAGTGGTATTTTCTCCATCAGTTTGTGAAGGAAGTACTGAAGAAAAACAAACCCCCATGTTTCCTCTCCCTTCCCTCTGCCACATTCTCTGTTGGTCTTCAGAGTTGATGCTGCTCAGAGCTACTTGCCCTACTGCTGTACTCCTTTTCATCCACCAAGCGCATCGTAAGCATATTGCCTGTCTTTCTAGAAAGATGTGGTCTTACCATCTTTCATAAGTGAGAAATATCCTTGGGCAGAAGCACTGATTATTCTACCTACCATGCTAAATTGAGCGTAACAGCTTAATTCAGCAGATGCACATAAAAACCTATCCTACTTAATGTATGCCTTCTTGTACAGACACTAATTTGACTCAATCACCCTCACCTGCTTGTTCTTTCAGTGAAGATTTTTTCACTATTCCTCTCTCCAACCCGCTGCTAATGGGGCAACCTGTTTTCATTGGACTTCATGACAGACAGAGGATTAAGCCTTCAGTAAGAAAGCACTTTCATTAAAAATGAGAACGCTTTTGGGAAAGTCTGGCAATCATAGCAGTTATTAGTGGTGGAGAATTCAGGTTTTCTGTGAACTGCTTTAGCAACTCATGTTCTTTTTGAAGGAAATTGTTTTGTTCATTTGCTCATTATCAAAACCTATGGACATAATCATCTTATTGATCATAACTCCCTCCTGTCTGCTAAGTCTGAGGATCAAATTAAGCAATGGCTTTGTTCCACTTGAGCCAGAGAAGGGACTCAGGTAATAAGAAGATAATTCATCCTAAGAGCTCATTCAGACCCAAATACGTGAACGAGGTTTGTTCAGTGAGTAAAAGCACATGCACACAAAACAAACCATGAGCTTTTTGATAGAAAACAAACAAACAACAACAAAGTATCACAAAGGAGGAATAGACCACATGCAACTTTTTGGTTATGCCAAATGGGATTGCTTCTATAGCTACCAAACACATCAACTCATTGTACCCAGGCCACACAATACAGGCTTGCAGCTATGTGTAAGAAATGTTTGCAGAGTGGGGAAACCCATGAATCTTGCACTGTCAGGCCAGAAGACCACTCTCTCTGTCATGTCCTCCCACAGCTATTCTCTTTCATTCAGATTGATGGTTTCATGTTCCCTTGCATTGTCACTTTGGAGTGATGCTTATTTTTCTTCTACACCAATGGCTCTCTAAGGAAACTGGAAATCCCTGCACACTTCTTTTCTCACACTTCCTCTTTTTCTTTATTTCTTTCTCTCCTTCCTTCTCTCTCTCCCAGTGTACATACATGCCCCAATGACTCTACTGCAAATCGTTAGGAAGAGTAGCATACAACACTTGGTAGACTTGGGTAAAAGTTCCTTAGTAAGCAGTATATGTGCTACAAAAGCCTGATGATTAGGAGCTGTTAGACTCTGTGCTATAGTCAGTTATTCTTCTCCCAGCTATTCATGAAGGCGAAGAGGCAAATATTTGTCCTGTGACTTACGATGCTGACAAGAGATAAAATATTTCTAAGAAAGACTGTGATTTTCCTTTCTGCCCTTACCAAAACAAACTTCTTCTGACAGGAGACAGAGTAGCTTCCTCTAGAGCTATTAACAAGAAGTAACAAGAGAAAGGCTCAGCAGGTGGCAATTTCATCTTGGAGACAGAATGAATGAATCACCATGCCCCAGAGACAGCAAAGGTATGATCTTCCCAAAGACTGCGAGTAGGAGGACCCTGGAGTCTAGAAGAAATATTTACTTGAAAACTTGGATTTATGAGTTTAAATTTCCATGCAATCTTGAGAAAGGGTGAGTGGGTGGGAGCTCAATTCATTACCAGCCCCTCAGGAAGCAAAATACAGGTTTTATTTTGCAATGAGAACCTTAAGTCAAACACTGAATTTAATGTTATCTCATTTATATTTGACACTTGAAAAATCAAATGACAAGGAATAAGATAAATTAAAGATCAGGGAATTTCCTTATTGACTCACTAAATCCATCCTCTGACAGCTCTTATCTACAGTGTTAGGAAAGCTTATAGTTGAGCAGTCCAAGCCAGAAAAGCAAAACCCCACAGCCCTCTATTCTCAAAGCTCAATGATTTTCTTTAGGTTTCTTCTTCCCCAGCTCAGTTTTATCCTGAAGAAATGAAAAGTCCAAAACTGTAAAATGACTCTGAATAATGAATGCTTGTCTTCTCATTCAAGAATATATAAAATGAGGAAAAATAAGCAGATATTTGGGGGTTGAGACCCCAAAGCCTATTGAAATTGTTGGTAATCCTTCCAGTGACCTCCATAGACTTAGTCAAGTCTTACATTATGAGTGATGTTTTTAAAGTAATTCTAAATTAAGACCCAAACAGCGCCGGTATTTAATTGGTTGCCAGCAACCACACAATAGACCTTTGAAACAAACTCTTAAAATGCATAGAAATTCAGATGAAATGACTCACCAATGCTGAACAAATAGGGCACAACCACACCTTCTGCTCTTCAGCTCTCTTTAGGATGCTATTTTGTCCATGTTTGGTTACATACCAAAATATTTTAATTGTAGATTATAATTGGAAGTTGACAGACTTCTGATAACTGGTGACTGGTCAGACAGTGCCTTCTCTGTCTGGAGACACTTCCATCAGAGCAAGTGTATTTATTTGGAACAGGTTTGTAATCATTTTCCCTAATGAAGCCGAGACTGTCTGGAAGTTCTGTCTAATTGACAGGGTATCCGTATTAGACAGAATGGGAAGACAGGAGGAGCTAACCCCTGCTATTTGTTTTGAAGAAAAATAATATGATGTGTTAGGTACCAACCTAACTGCATAGTGATGAATGAAGAGAGTTCCTGCCCCAAAGCTGTGTAATCTGAAAGACAGGCTCAAAGGCATTGATCTCCATACAGAGGCGCTTAGGAAGTCAGGTTTCTTATAGCTTTGTATCTCACATCTAAATTTCCCAGTGTCTGTTGGGAGTGGTGGTGGGGATGTGGAGACTGTCAAACTAAGCTTTAACTCACTCACAGAGAACTACTGGAGCAACATCCTCCCTCCAGGAAGTTAGTATAGCTGCTTAAGCTACAAAAATAAGTAGGAATTTAATAGCGCCAAAGCCTCAACAACGTTTATTAAAATCAGTGGATTTAACAACAAAAAAAGTACTAGGCAAAATCCATGCATAAAATTGGATTTCTCAAGTTACATTCCCTCAGGAAAGCAACTAGAACTGCAGAGATCAGCCTGAAGCAAAACCTTGGTTCTCACTTCTGACACACACCTCTGATTCACAGAATTGATTTCCAAATCCAAGCCCACCCCACTCCACTTTAAGAAACTTTAAACCAGATTTGAGGTTTGACTCCCATATTACTGAAATGAAACACGTTTCTAAAATGAAATGATCCACTTTAAGCAACCAAAACTTGCATTTGACATTTACAAGCCAATATCAAGAGGATGCATCACTGACATCACTCCTTTTAGCACCTCATTAAGTATGTTGGTGGAAGGACAAGCTCCACTTGCCACAGTGAATCAACAAAACTGACTCCAGAAAATTAATACAGGATTTTATCTGTCGAATGCAAAGCCAACAAAATAAAACCCCTTTCTGCATCATTGTGGTTGGCTTTGATTGATCCTGCCACATTATTACAAACAAAGCCTTTGCTCAAAGTATTTGTTTGCTTTCCTTTTGCCTGGGGGAATCTGGGAATCAGAAAATGCCACAGAACTTAATGGAAACTTTTAATGCAGACAAGCCACAAGATGAGATTATGTTTCTTGGGTGAACTGGTTTGCTTTTTCATTAGATCCATTTTCTCTATTATTAGGCCAGAAGATCAAGTCTATGGAGTTAAAGTAATGCCTCGTTCTGTCTGAACCTTCTGGAAGACAAAAGAAAAGTTGTCACCAGTGCACAGAGGTTAAAAGGTTCTACCTACAAAGCAGGCCACTTTCTCTGTTCACATCCACAAAGTCTTTCTTCAGCCCAGTTATGCAATCACACTGTTACTTCATTTCTGATCTTGGGTTACAGACACATTTCTTGAAAGCTACCCAGAAAACCTGGCTGGGACTAAGGTAAAGAAAGGACAACTGAGTGATGAATTGAGCAACGGAAGCCCATTCAAGCAGAAGGTCTATGCTCAATGTAGCTCGTAGAGGAGGAAGAGCAGAAAGAAATGAAGTTAAATACTCATTCCTCTTGTTCATATTTTCTTGTGGGTGTGCTGCTGGTGGGGAGTTTGTTCTTAGAAGAGTTCACTTTTGCCACAGAGCAGGAAAAGGTGGGAGAAGAAGCTGAGCTAGGGCAGAGAGCCAAGGGAAGAGCCCAGTGCTTTTTCCATAGCCAACCTAGAGGGCAGGGGGTTGAGACAAGGAAGCAGTGACTCCTGCTGTTCAGAAGGGTATGTGCTTCTCAACAACTGCACCATCCCCACTGCACCAGCCTAGAGACATCTACCAGCACAATATCAGTGGTAACAGGCAGTTGGGCTTCCTATATAACCAGGATGAGTTGTATATTAAATGCAGCATGCAAGCTTGCTGGTCTTGCCAGCTCTTTATTTAGACTGCTTTGAGAACCAGTCCAGGAGCACAGAGGAGCGGTGGGGAAATGGCTGTCATGTAGCCATCACTTGTTGAAAAAAGTGTCCTTTTTCACTGCTGAGAGTCTCCTGGAAGCCCAGACCACTCGGGCTTTTGGCTCCCTGAGATGGGAGAATTAGCAAAATTCACAGCAGCCTTCAGTCTCCTGGACTGAAGTCCAGTCTGAAATGTGAAAGTTGCAAGTGAGCCCTGAGAAAAACAACATGAGGGCAGAGCTTTGCCAAGTAGGAATGAAACTGTGGGCACAATTAAAAATGCTGGTGAAACAAGCTTTTAGGTGCCTTTTGGAAAGCAGACGTAAGAGGAAGAAAATTCTCTACCTCAAACCAATATGCACAAAGATCTAAGGAAAAAAAAACTGTGGGTTCTCTCTCTCTCTCCCCCCTCCCTCCCCTAACCTTCAGCTTTCATTTTCAAACTTAGGCATACATGTTTGGATTTCACTTTAAGAAAGGAATCATTCCAGAAGACTGCAGACTTGAGGGCAAACCTCTAATTTCAGTAGCCAATAGAACCAATAAGTATGTTCTTTGTTGCTGCCGAACTGCTAGAGGGGAATAGTCTACACTGATCTTTAAGTATCCTGCTTATCAACATGACTTTACCTCAGATATCTCCTGTTACTAAGGAGCCACTAATTTTGCTTACTGAGTCCTCCACACGCAGCTGATTTACAACTCAGCTGCCAGATTCTTGTTTCAGAATATTCTTCTGTCCAGAAAATACCAATTCACATACCGATTCATAGAACATTAGTGCACACACGGTGAACAAATGTCTCCAAGCAAACAAAACAAAACACTTCCACATTAAAAGCTAGACTAAGAAATACAAGAACAAGAATCAGCAGCTATATATCCTAGGAGAGCAAGTGTGATAACAAGGCCACAATGACAACTGACTTGCAATAGCCAAACGAAGAGATTCTACTCACAGCCAGCACTGTGACCCTGTCTCTTATGAAAAGGGAGGGACAAACACTGTGAAATTTTCACTGTTTCTGTTCTGTGAAGTGATCCATATAAAATGGCCACAGTTTACTAAATGGGGAAATAAATACAAGTCAAATATTAAAAAAACAAACACAAATCAACCACAAACTTTCACTACCCGCGTATATTACTGTTTGCTCTTACCCTCCCGCTTTCCAATCCATCTGACAAATCCAAAGAGGGGTCATCTTTGTATTGTTACAAGCAGCAGGTAGGTCTTGTGATTAACAACCGGACTGGGGCAGGTGAGAATTGCTAACACAAAGTAATGCGTGCAGAAGAGAACGACAGAGGTTACACATACAGTTGGTGCAATCTGACAGTAGGCTGGGGATTAGAGAAAGCTGTCAGAGAGAGAGAATGAGGAGAAAGAGAGAGAGAAAAAGAAGAAAGAAACAGAGTTTGGGCTGCCGAGGTAGAGATCTGATGCTGGAAACACACAGAGCGGAAAAAGGCAATGACCCAAGAAAGTATGCACCTGATGATTTGAGTATAAAAGGCTCTAATCTGTGAAGAAGAAGAAAAGTTGAAGCAACTTTCCCTCCCATTCTCAGTGCACTCCTAAATCTCCAATTTGAGATCAGAACGTGCAGAATGCATTCATGCTCCTGAACTCAGTTCCTTCTGCAATGACATGATCTTCACGCAGAAGCATGCAACCTGCCACCTGGAAGCTTTACCCTCAGAAGGGGTAAGGGAGAGAGTTGGACCTGCCTGCTTACGGATTAGTGAAAGCATAGGAAGGCTGCAAAGCAGGGATACCCAGCTCCCCTCCTGTCACCTCCGGGATAATCCCCAAGGAGCAACTGGCATCTGGCAGCTGTAGGGTGCTGGCCCTTTAAACAGAGCAGATTTGTTTCCACACGCATCTAGCAGAGCTTGTGAAAATCAAGTCACTGTTCCTACTGAGGGAGAGAGCAAATAAGGAAATCCAGCAGTTCTGGAAGCTCAGCTTGAAGCTGCTGTTACAGAGCTTGTTGTAACCGTGCAGCAGGTATGAAGCAGGCTCAGGATGGCATTACAGGGTGTTGTCTTACATCTGACAGCTCCTGGCCTGCAGCACCTGTCATGCATTTCCCTACCTTTGAAGTAGCTAAAAACTTCCCGGTGTGTTCCGGATGCCCTTATTTTAAAGGGATAAAGTAACATTTCTGTCTTTTCTGGATTGTGTCTCTATTAAAAGTAAAAAGGAGCCTGGAATTCTTTTTCAGGCCTGGAAACGCCCCCAGTCTGGATTGGCAAGAACTTTGGAATCTAATCTTTGCTACATTTTATTTATTTACTGAACTGTCCACACGACATTTTTAATGCTGATTTCTGGGCTGACTTGGAGAATTATCTTTGGTCTCTCTACTTATTTAGAAAGCGCACAATGAAATACTGACTACAGCTGTACTTCTGAAATGTATCTTGGATAACCTTATCTGAATAACTTCATTTCAAATGTGAATGGACTTTTGTAAGGGGAACTTTCCTAGATAAACTTTAGGGATATTTTATAACTCAGTGGTTGTTTGGAAGGGAAAATCTGAACTTCTGTTTCCTTGTGAAGAACTACATGCAACTCCAAAGCTAACATCTAAAACCCAGCAGCAAAACAAGCAGACCAAACAACCAGCAAGCACCTAAGGTATGGGAAAGCCTTTTATTTGTGAAGGAATCTAATAGGAGAAATGTAGTTAATCCTAGCATAGGGTTCTGTTTTGTTTGTCTCTTTTTAAACATCATTTGGTGGTTGCTTCCTTAGAAATGTTCAGATTTAAGGAGTTCGACACAACGACAAAATCCCTGGTCCTGCTGCTGAGAAAATGCATCTGGTTCCTGCAGAACCCCAGCTGGCCTTTTGAACCACATCAATATGAGTTACATTAATCTGCGTAATGCCACATTGGTGTTATTAATCATATACTAACTTAGGTCCAGTGCAGCTGACTGGCTTTGGGAAGTTCTGCTTCGTTCATAAAGGGTAAGCTTTGCCTTTTGCCTTAGGGGCAGTTCCTTAAGCTCGCAGCTGCCAGGAATAGGCTGTGCTTACTGCGAAACGCAGAGAGGAAAAGACTGTTCCTGTAAAAATAACTTCGCAACAGCAGCGAGATGCCTCGGAACACAAGGAGACCACAGGAGTGTGCTGCAGTCGCAGACAGAACGGAGATCGCTTCCTTTCTCTGCCGGACCGAGGACACCCTCCCAGCTGGCACGGGCGCCTTATTTAACACGGTGATCGAGGACCCTACTCCCTTCAGGGCCACCCCCGTCAGCACCACCGAGGGCTCTCTCCCAAAGAGAGCTGCTGTGCCCGCAGGGCGCGACTCCAAGCCTACGGGAGAAAGTGGGAACCTTTCCAAGAACTTCCACGCACTCGGAATCGGGTCCCGGACGATCCGCACGCCGCTTTCCCAGCGCGCGGTGCTGGAAACCGACGGCGGCCAACAGGCGAAACCCTCCCGCCCGACCCCTCGGGTTCCCCTTAACCCTGTCGTCCCCTCCTCGGCGGGACATGCGAATGGTGAGCTGCGTGGGAGCACTCCGTCCCTCCCTCCCTCCACGCGCTCCGTGCCGCCCCGTACCTGAGAAGTCCCGGAGCGCCGCCACCTCGGCGCAGCACGCGAGGATGGCGCAGGAGAGGAGGGGCAGCAGCCGCCCGCGCTCTACCTGCCGCCGGCTTGGGTGCTGCCCCGCGTCCCCTCCCCTCATGGTGCGGGAGAGGGCAGCGGGGGGGCGGAGCAGCCCTGCCCGGTGCCGAGGCCGCAGCGCGGCCGCCCCCCCGCCGCGAGAGGGGGTCCCGGCCGCGGGTCGCCGCCGCGGGGGAGGGAAGAGGCTCCTCGGCGGCGCCGCGCCTGGCACTGCCCTCGGTGCGCATCGTGCGGGCCGGGCTGACTCAGTCCCGGTGCACCTCGCCCGCCCTCCCCCGGCTCTCTCCACCCCTCTCCGGGCAGTTCTCGGGCCCGGCGCCTCCCTCTTGGCTAAATGGCAGCGTTCCGCCTTCGCACCCCGCGTTTACGGCTTCGCTTTCAACTTATTTTCCTCCCGTCATTTCTGTTTGGCAGTGGTCGGAGGGCCGCCCTCAGCCTTGCGCACACTCCTTGGCTCATGTGACAGCATTTTCCCTCTGTGTTCTCTATATTCTCTATGCCCTCCTCCCTGCCCCCCCCCCTTCTTTTTTTTCCCCAAGACAAACGCAAGGTGCTCCGCATCGCTCCCTCTCCCTACAGCATAACCTTCCTACATTCCCTCTCTCACACTGCCTTGGCCCACTTGCCCGCTCCAGCCCCACTCCCAGTGCTGCTGCCTGGCAGGTGTGGGTGAAACCCAGCTAGCAGGACAAAGCTCCCAGGATGACTGATGCTCCTCATAGAATCATCATATAATCTTTTGAGTTAGAAACGATCTTTAAAAGTCATCTAGTCGAACTCCCCTGCGGTGATCAGGGACGCCTACAGCTGGATCAAGCTGCTCAGAGCACTGTCCAGCCTGACCCTGATTATCTCCATGGGCAGAGCATCCACCACCTCTCTGGGCAACCTGTTCATTCATCTGCTTCCTCCAGAAATGATACAAGTGAGTAGATAAGAAATGATTACACCAAACAGATTCTGTTAAAACCATTCCTCCCCTCCTGGTCCAACTGAAGCTGGATCACATCCAGATTTCAATTATTTCCTAACTTTGGCATCACCTTCTGGAAGTCGTGCTGAACTTTGACCATGTTTACATCTGAATTCACTTTCTTTCCTCAGCCTCTCCCTCTTCACACACAGAATAACAACTAGATAACTTGCATAGTATGCTCATCCTTCTTTTGTCAGATAAGAGCAAATCAGGTTTCAGATAAACCCGGCTGAGGTCAGGAACGTCCCATCAAGTTTTACTAAACTCATAGAAATGGGATAAATGATGCTGAAAAACAGGAGAAAATGGAATAGTTTTAGAGAATCTGCATCTGCAAGCAGATGGGAAGACAGGACTAGCTCTGTTGGGAGTATGGAGCTCTTCCTTTCAGCTGCTTCAGACGAGGACTGTACTTGCCTCTGAGCTGAAGCACCTTCCCAGTGTCTTGTAACCACTATACTAGATAAAAAAACATGGGACTCCCTTGTATACTTCCCTCTATTTTTTTTTCCCTTTGATCTTGCTATGCCAAGTCATTTAATCAGACACTTCACACACCTGCTGTCACAAGTCAGTTCCAGTGAAGGCAGAAATGAATGCCAAGGAAACGTTAAAAGTAGTATTTATATCCCTTAGTAAGAGGGAGCACTTGGGAACCGTGCTCTGATTTTCTAAATAATAGGTCTAGGTGACTGAGGTGGGCTGGTCTACCCGAACCTTGGCTCTGCCACATCAACCATAACAACATATCTGCTGTATCTTCAAGTGTGTGAGGTCAGATGACCTTTGGCTTTAGACCCTCACAGTCAAAAGACACCTCATATGAGACATAGCTGTTCATGATGGTAATTTGCTCCACTGTGTATGACTTGGAGAGGTTCTGCGACAAGCAGAACCAGTGCAGAAGAACACACAAAACATCAAAAATCACTGAGAAATACCATCCTGTACTCACGCTTGAAAGGCTTTGAGTCAGAAGATCCTGTGGAATTGTTTTCTTAATGAGAACTTCAGTCTTTATCCTTTTAATGAGATAACACTACCTTTTCTAGCCCTGTGGTGCTGTAAGTAAAAGGCCATCAATGGTGCAGGAATGAGCCCGGTATGTTTTTGGCACTGCTCAGATATGACCCAAAGGCAAAGTCAGTTTTCAAGTGGAATGACTGAACTGGGAGAGGTTCAAAACATTGTAGGTAACCTCCCGGGAGGTGAGGCAGTGAGGGCTGAACAACAACAAAAGAGGCAGTCGGGTGCTGCTGTATGTAGTTGCCTGCCATTTGGGGAAGTCTTCCTATGGAAAAGAATGTCTTATGGATATTGCTGCCCACAGGAATTGCAAATGTGTTTCAAGTAAAATGGCATTGGCAATTCTTTTCTTCTCTCTTCTTTCTCTCTCTCTCTGGGAATACTTTGTTATTCAGTAGTCAACTCTAATCTGTAATTATTATTTTTGCTGTTGTTGCAATCCTTTCTACTCCTTTCTGTGGTAAGGCTTAAATAGTAAAGTTAGAGACAACACCAAAAAACACCAAGGTACAGAGACAGAACTTATTATTTATCTTGATGTGCAGAATGTATTTCTATGCCATAACCATTAAAACAGTTTCTACAAGCTGGCAAAGCTCAGCAGTCAGGAGACAATATAACTAATCCAGACATGTTCAGCATGTAGAATTACAGAATTTCTCAGCCTTGGCCTTTCCTTATGAGCAACTGGAGTGAGATCCATTTTTCACCAAAGACAAAATGAAAGCTTGTAGGTGTGAATCCATACCAGATAGCAAGCCTTCTTCAAACAGTTTCTCTCTTTTGAACTCAGGGAGGAAAGAGATCATTTCAGAGTGTCAAAAGTGCAGGAGCTGTGTTGTTGCATCGCAGTTTTGCAAGGGCGAAGCAAGAATCTGAGTTCTTTTTTCTCTATATTAATCATTTTTTTTTCTCTGAACTTCAGCCAAACTACCAATTTAAAAATCATGTCATGGCTTAGTGCTAGGAAATTCAAAGTACATTCATGCTGCCAGTTAGGAAATAAACTTACAGTGTGGGATTGTAGAAGGCTGAGTTAGATGGCCTAAAAATTCCCATCAGGAAAAAAAAAAGTCACAACTAAATATACAACACAGTAGCAAAACTATGGCACTTGTTGGATTAGAACTACCTTCTATGAAACTTCTATGAGACACTTCCTTTGTATACATGACTATTTTCCTACCATATCTCCTTACCTCTTTTTCTCCCTCCTCACTCTCCTGTCAATTTAAGAACTTAAATATCTCATTTTTATTCTCTTCACCCGGAATAAAGCGTCCATGAAATCCACTAATGGTCTCTTCAGCGTTTTTGGAAGAAAAAGAAAAAGAAAAAAGCTAAGAACAAAACCCAGAGGGTTTTCCCACATTTTAAAATGCTTTATAAGCTTGCATTCTGACACAGACGAAATCTACAAGACAGTTCAAACAAGTGGGCTGTTACCCTCCCTTTGTTTCTATGGAAATGAACATCCAACCAGTTAAAACAAAGCACATGCTTTACAGTAATCACTATATGGTGATTATTTAGAATAACACAGCACATTTTTTTTTTTCCTTATTCAACCTCTATTTCTACAGATACAAGAAAGAAAATAGTGATAGGGAAGCTCCTCTTGCATATTTCAGCTGCAAGTGTGTTTTGGATGTTGTGAGTTCTCAAAGGGTGTCACTGTTTTTAAGTTCCAACATCTTCAAGTGTGCAGCAATTTGATCTTGAGAGGACCGACTTTGCATGCAATAGTTAGGAAACATTCCCATGGATATCAGTAGAAATTTGAAGGAACACAGAGTACAGTACTTCACCCAGCAGGCTTACAAGCAGAGGAATTATTTGATGTGTTTTGCTGTATGAGTTTTGTGGTCATAAGACTTCCTGCAAAGTCAGCTCTTGACCTAACTAATCACAGCATCACAGAGATCCTGACCACTTCACAAAAGAAGCAATAAGAAGAAACACACAAGGTTTATGAAACTAACACACTTGTGTCTCATTTCACCTGAAGTCCATCTCGAATTTCTCACCACATGCAGAGGAAAGATCACGACCCCTCATCCTCCTCCATGCTGCCAGTCTTACTGGCATCTCTCCTGTACACAGATTAATTTTTCTAGCAGTACACCCAGTGCACTTGTACAGACATGAATTAAGAGGCATGCCCCTTCCCACTGAGTTTACTGCTGGAAAAAAACAAAGAAAGATCTAAACAAGAGGAGGAATAAATGCACCAAGAAAAAGGTCTTGGCTTTGTTGATCATGCCCCCTTTAAAGCACAGAAATCATTCTTGGTAGTGTTCCAGAAAGGATCTTAAAAGGGTGGACTAAAGGATGCCATATGCCTTCCCTCTCTGTTTAAGAAGGACATCAGGACAGAGTAGCTGGGTGGACCTTATTATTGGAAAACAGCCTGTTTGCTTGTGAAAGTGACTTATTATGGGTTTATAAGACTGCCTTTTGGCTGGTGTTGTCACTGTTTCTCCTTTAATACGGATTTAGGCTAAGATTTTCCAAAATGACTAATGACTCTGTGTCCCTGAAATTCAAGACAGCGGTTTTTACAGCCACAGAATCAATGTCAAAGCAATGAAAAAATCTGTGGCTTTTCCAAAAGCTTTTGAAAATCTGTCCTCAAGGTCACTCAAGTTAGGCATGCAAAGGCATGCTAAACTGGGAACACTTCTGAAAATACGAGCCCTTCTCAGTATCTAATCAGTGAGAATTAACAGTTTTGAGATCAAGACCTCACAGTAGTTCAGCTTGAGCCACCCCCAAATTAGAAATGAATACAGAAATTTGAAAATAGCATTGGGGAGTTCAGAATTGTTTGCTTTTCCTCTCAGTACTATAAGGGTCCAATGGTAAATTCTGAAGAGATTCTCCATGCTTATGGTTACGATAACTCAGGGTAATGATAGCTGAATATTGTTCCATGAATGGAAGGTGGTAAAGATGTCAGTATTTGTGGAAGCTATCCATTTTGTGCCTCTGGTTGTAGCTAGCCTGCAGTGCCAAAGGTCCTGTTCTATATCTTGAACTAAATAAAGGATTTCTTCAGTTATGTATGAGTAGATACCCATAGCTGCTTTCAACTCTGGTAGCTTACCCCAGCCTGCTCACTGTCCTTCCCCTTCTTCTATCTTCCTCCTTTCTTGTTCAGTCTTTCCATCCATCTTCAGCATCTGGGAAAACAGCTTGATTCCTGACTCATCCTGTGCCTGGCTCAAAAGCCTGGTGCTAATGCATGTTCATGCTGCTGACGCTGCAGGCAAGTTGGGTCCTTTGATATCGATAGGGCTCTAGTGTAACAGTAGGGAAGATAAGCTGTCATTAGTCAGGTTTTAAGAAGCACTCCTTCAGCTATTCAGAAAAGTGCTGCTGTGGTTGAAATAACTAAGAGACTGGAGGAAGAGAGAACATTTTGCTTTTCAGCTTCAGGATCAAAAGTCGTTTTACTAAACTGCTGCAACTGCTTATGACAGAGAGACATTGGCTCTGTGAAGCAGTTTCATGAGAGTTCTTACCTCAGATCAGCCTATCCATGCAGCTCCTGAATCCAAACCTGATTCTAGTGTACCACCCAGGACACTTGTTTCTAAACTACTGTAGTTCGAGCTCTGCAATCTCTCTGTCTCCATACATGTGAATCAGTCCTGAGCTGATCAGTGCAAGGGTGGCAGGGAAGAAGTGATGGCATTGGGCTGTGTTGGGAATATCCTCTTCATGCAGAAGTATTAAAGAAGGGAGCATGATGCTTAACCAACCTCTTAGCAGCATTCGTTGCTTCTCCCTCTGTGATCCTAAGCCACAGATTTAACCAGCTGGAAAGCGGAAAGATATGTTAAATAGCCGTATCTTTCACTTCAGGTTTGCAGGAACTTGAAGTTTTAGAGGGGGAAGAAAAGTGTATTTTTAATGAAATAGTTCTCTAAACCATGACAGAGCACTGAGAGCAGCAATTTTTTATACGTAATATCTGCTGAAGTTCTGTTCCTCAGAAAGGTTTCTGAAATTAATTTATGCATAAAATGGATCCCATTTATTGATTTTTTAAAATAAGAGGAGGTGGTGGGTGGATGAGCAGCACAGGAGTTTGTGGCTGTAACCTCAAGATAGACCTTCACGAAGCTAGTAGTGAGAACCTAACAAAATACATTTTCTCTTTGAGATTGCATGGAAAAGGATCCTAAGCCAGGAGTAACATTCAAATTTGAGAAGAAGAGGCAAGCCGAGCAGGACTGTAGAGCAGGTGCAGTTCAAGCCAGCAAACGCTTCTTAAATTGAATTATGGATGAGGCAAGAGAGGGTCACTTGGCTCGATTAATTCTGTATCTGGAGTTCATTGATCTTGAGCATAGAGCTAAGGTTCTCGTGAGGGATTGGGAATTATTTTTCAGACTAGCAAATGCCAAAGGGGCAATGTGTATCCTGGATATGATTACATGTTCATTTGGCAAGAATCAAAGGAATATATTTCAATTTACTGAAAACTGAGCAGCTCAGAAATTAATACTTGAGTCATTTACTGCTTCCATCTCCTGAAAATGCAGGCATAACAGGGCAGATGAATGTTGTCTGAGCCTGATGTCTCATTCACTGATCAGGCATCTATGATTGGTGCTTGCCAAAAAGCAGGCTCTGGGGTGGAAAACTGTCATAATTGTGGCAGAGAAAGGAAGGGGAAGCATGATGGAAGTAGACTGGTTTGAAGTGAAATTAACAATCTTCCTCACCATCTTCAATAAATGCTGCAGCAGCTACTCAGGCTGTGAGAGGAGAGAATGATTTAATTTACATTGTGGCCTTCCAGTACTTGGAGGGAGTGTATGAACAGGAGTGGGAATGGCTGTTTACAAGGGTGGGTAGCAACAGGACAAGGGGGAATGGTCTTAAACTGAGACGGGAGGTTTAGGTTAGATATTAGGAAGTTTTTCACTCATAGGGTGGTGACACACTGGAACAGGTTGCCCATGGAGGCTGTGGATGCCCCATCCCTGGAGGCATTCAAGGCCAGGATGGATGTGGCTCTGGGCAGCCTGGGCTGGTGGTTGGTGACTCTACAGATAGCAGTGGGGTTGAAACTGGATGATCATTGTGGTCCTTTTCAACCCAGGCCATCCTATGATTCTATGAAAATAATACATTCTTTGCTGGTATCTTGCAGCAATACTTCTTTATGGTGTATTCCTAGTAATATGGTATTATTATTGTATATTATATATACAATATATAATATTGTAATTTTGTAATATTGTATAATATACTGTATAATAATTGTATAATATTGTAATATATATATATTATAATAATTATATATACAATATATTATATATTGTAAATCCAAAAAACTGAATTACTCGGAAGGCATTACCAACATCTTTCATGCTACGTAGCTATCAGCACACTTTTAAACAGTCCTCGTGACTCGTCCCTAGCAATTCACATTTTCTTTCATGTTCTCCTTTTCCCCAGCTCCGTGCATCATTTTATCCTTCTAACTTCACCTTCTCTCTCTGATTCATCTCCACCACCCCTCACTACCGACGTACCCTTCCCGCACTAACACACTCAGCCCTCCCCCCTCAGCGCTGAGGAGAAGCCCACCACTTCCTGCCGGGCTGCGGCGCTGCGCGGCCGCCATCGCGTCTTCCGGGGCGGTGACAGCAGCATGGCGGCCAAGCGGCGCGGTGCGCCCGGTGCCGGCCCGCCTGCGGCCAAACGAGCTCGCAGCGAGGAGGGAGAGTTTAACGGCGCCCGCTTCAAGACGCTGCTACGGGACCCTGCCACTGCCGGGAAGGGTGAGGAGGGGCCGGGCGGTGGGCTTCGTGGGGTAAAGGCGTGCTCTGCCTGCCCGGCTGCTGTGCGGCGGGGCTGAGGGTGATCGCCGCTCGGGGCACGTGTTGCTGCCCACGCTTCGGACCGCGTGTCCCCCGTCCTTCGTGGCGCCCTCCAGGTGGAACTCTCTTCTTGCAGGTCTGGAGACCTTCATCTCCACGGCGAAGGCGCTGCCATCTGACGAAATATATGATGTCGTGGAGGGGTACATAAAGATTTCAGTGGAGTGTGCTGAAATTTTCAAGCTGCTGGATGGGGAGAAGAAGCCTGAAAGTGAAGTACGTCGTCCGTGGGTTTTATGTCTTGGTGTGGTACGGTCTGAGCTGGCTGGGAATAGAACTGCCAAAGAAGTGCTTGGCAGTATGAATAAGTGATAATAACCACGTTATTGGAAATCACAGTGACAGAAGGATTGATCGAGTAGGAGAAGCTCTTTCCAATGCAAAGATGTTGCTATAGTTAATGATCATAGAATCATAGAATGAATCACAGAATGGTTTGAGTTGAAAGGGACCTCAACCCCACCCCCTGCCATGGGCAAGGCTGCCCCCCACCAGCTCAGGCTGCCCAGGGCCCCATCCAACCTGGCTGTGAGTGCCTTCAGGGACGGGACACCACAGCTTCTCTGGGCAGCTGTGCCAGCGCCTCACTGCCCTCTGATGTGGTGATATGCACAGCCAGTAGTCCAGCCAAAATCAGGTTGATACAGCTCTTTAAATGTTACCAAGTGACCGTCTGTGAAATCACAACAATTACACAAACAAAAAAAGTCATCTGATGGAAATAGTTGTTTTTATTTAACTAGATATCTCCCTGATACGTGAATATTCTCAAGAAGCTGCTGCTGAAGTTGACACCATTTTTTCTTATCTGAGCTTAAAACAGTTTTTCTTCCACAAAATAGGTTGAAAAACCCAAGAATTGAAAAGCTCTTTTTACAGTGAGCCTGCTCTCAACATAAAATAGAGTTCATTTTAGTAGCCATGCACTTGCCTTTGCATTAGATTGTTGTTTCTGTTACTTCTCTGTAATGACAGCCTCTGTCATGGCAATCGTGTTCAGTTAAATACTGTTTTCAAGATCCTTTTACTAATGGAGGCTAATACTGAATAAAAATAATGATAATGAATACAGTGAACTAACAATGAATGCAGTCCCTGTGCAGCATGGACTCTGGTTTCATAGCATGTTTAGCAACAGTTCTCTTTCACAGTATTGGTTCATTAGACCTCAGCCTTGGCCTCCAGCTTAAAAAGGACCTTTGAGATTCATCAGCCTGTGCTAAGATTTACGCTGCAGTAAGTTTCTGAGTTCCCAGAAGTGGCAGTTGTGTACACTGACAAATCAGGTGTATCCGTGTAGGTCTCCATTCACATCTGAGGAGAGGCCCTATTTTCAGTCAGCACACTCACCCAGCTTTCCAGTTGAATTTCATCAGTCTAACAGCTGTTTAAAAATAACAACAAAGTTTGCTGCCCTTCTGTGGCACTTTAGTCTTTCACGTAATACCTCTATAGAGATTGCCTTGAAGATTAATGCCCTCGGAGTTAGTCCTTTAGGAAAGGAAGCATTGATTTGGGACAGAATTCAGAAGTTAATTTTGCCTTCATATTTGCAAGTTTTTCTCTTATGATAGGATTTGTTTTTTATTTTTTTTTAATTGCATTTTTTACTATTTGCTCAGCTAATAGTTTCAAGCCCTACCTGTTATTGGCAAATATTAACACATTTCTCATTTTTACAGATGTTATTAATCTTCCAAGCCCTGGAAGCTATTTTACTGAGGACAGCCAGTGACCTTTCCCATTTTTCTGTTGTGGGAACGAACATAGTCAAAAGGTTGATTCACAGCTACATGAGAGTGGTCTATGCTGCACTGTATTCTGAAAATCACAGGTGAGTCTTCTCTAGGGAATCTGTCAATTGCTCTGAGTTGATCCCAAGGGGCTGTCCACAGCTCAACTGAACTTACTGTTAGCAATCTACCTTTATTGAATGATACTGTTCAGCACTTTGTAAAACAGGTTGTCCTTTCAATCTGAGGCTGATTTGCGCACTTTTTGTATATGGTCCAATCTAAACAACTATTCCAGGTGTTCTTTGCCTGTGTGGCAGATAGAATGTAACTAGTATATTTTACTCCTTACCCCTGGACAGAAGGCAGTTGTCCAAGGCCACCCTTTTGGATTTTGTACAGGCCAGCATTAAGAAAAGTCTTTTCTGCCTTCTAGTTCATGGTCATAACCACACTTCTTAGACCACTGAGATGATGTTACTGCAACAAGCACTTTTAACCGTAGATAAAATCCCAAATATGTGAGGGTAGGTGTACTGTAAAATAAACTTTGAAACGGCGCGGGATCTGTATTTCTTGTTAATAATTTAAAGACTACAGCTTTTGGAGAAATCCTTCTAGAACCCGCACGGGGCAGACTGCAGACTTATGGTGGTATCATTTGCTCAGTAATGAAACTGCCTATACTGAAAATGATATAAATAGACATTCCCTTTTCCCTTCTTTCCTCTCCCCATCTAACCAGTTGCTATTATCGCTGCCCAAGCAATGCTTTTGGTTGTTTTTTACTTCTCTTCTAGCTTTCCAGGCAATTTTATCCCATTGCTCAGTGAGCAACAATCACAACAGAGTGTAAATCTAGGAATTTAGTTGAAGGGCAAGAACGTGGTTTTTGTGCTGCAAATTTAAATACAAGAAAACTGCTGTCATTCTGCTGAAGTTAAAAATAAGTATTTGGCTTCTGCAATGCAGGTCCTTCACCTTATTATCAGGTGTAATTTCTGCGAACCTGCTTGTGGCGGAAAAGTGCATAAGCATTTGTAGGACCAAAAATATATGCTTGGAAAAATTAGCTGTTTATAAAAAAGCAGCAAAATTCTTTGTAGGTAGTGCAATAATGTGTGATTTGCCTGAATATGTATTGTGATGGTCATTTATGTAATCATTTACTTATTCAGTTAAAGCTTCCATTGACTGCAGCAAGGGCTTTGCATGAGTGGGAATACCTTGCTAATGGCTTATCTTGATTGCTTACGTTGAGGATGACTCTGATGACTGCTTCATGCCTGAAAATTCTGAAGGTTTTGATGGTTGTTGGAGGTGGAATGGGATAATTTATTTGAAGATCATCTTTCTTTACGTTTAAACTCTTCATTTTGGTGGTTTGCATAACTGTTATCCTGAAAATAACGTGCATGTTTTCCTCTTTTCTTTTAGGATGAGCCGAGTGTGCCTTACCCTGTTGTCAGCAATGGTGGCTCAGGGGCCAGATACTGCAAGGGATGTGTTTAGTCATTTTGATTTCAATAATAAGTTTCTGCATGGATTAGTGAAAAGAAGAGATAAGAAGGTAAATTAAACAGCTGTCCATGGGTGCACCGTGAAATGCTATACATTGCCTTTATTAAATTTCTTCTGCCAAGTATTTAAACTGTTGACAAAGTCTCTCTTGCCATACTTTCATCTGCAAAAACTTACCCCTTCCTTCTTATGCTGCGTCGGGCTGAAGTGCTACTTGGTTGTTTCACATTGGCAGCAGAGCTGACCCACAGGGCATGAGTTTCCAATCTGCTTAGGTGAGAAAACCCCAGGGCATGTGTTTGAGTATCTGCAGTTGAGGAGCTGGCTTGCACCCTGAGGTATTCGATGACAAGCTTAGGTGAAAAGCGTTTTTCCCATTAGAAGATTCCTGTTTGATCCCAGTGAAATAAGTGGAGGTTCTGTGGGTTGTTTTAATGATGAGGGGATTTTGCCCAGTAACCAGAGTAATAAAGTTTGAAATACAGCCAGGAATTTAAGACAGTCTCTTGGAAATCCCAGTGAAGGACATGTGAATAAGTAGAAATCAGTCCTCTTTTCCAAAAGGAACTCTGATTCTCATTTCTTCTGTAATCGGCATTGGCCTGAAACAACTTTTAGAACAAGAGTATTTATATTTCTTTCTCAACATAAGTCTATATGAGTATCGTTTTCAACACCAGTTTAGTATAAATGTCTACATTTTTGTTGAGTTTTTGTTATTTGGTGATAAATGAGCCTGCAGAAGGTGATTTCTGGGAGAAAGGTGTGTTGATTTTGTATTTTATTTTTCATTTTTCTTTTAGGATTTGATTGATGGGTTTGTCTATTACTTGTGGGATTGTCTATTACTTGATTTCTTTTTATACAAACATATTTGAGAATGGCAGATCTCATGGTTTTTGACCTCATTGTAGAAGTTGCCTTTGGGAGTGCCATCACCCCTTAAATTGTAATGCTTGTCTCAGCTGTATGACCCAGCTAGCAGCTGCTGTAGCTGAGGAGTGTGTATAATGCGCCCAAAGGTGTCAGTGAGTGGCAGAAGCCTCCAAGATTAGCACAGCTCTGGAAGCAGTAGCACTGCTCTCATTGGTATTCACTGATGTTTGCCTGTGTACTAAGCAGTGCAGAAGTGGGTGTTCAGTGATATGTGAATACAAGGATTTGGCTTAAAAATACTGTTTTCTTCTTTTCAATTTATAGCCCATCTTGTCTATTGAGAAGTGAAACAGATGCTTTCTTATTTGATTTTAAATGGAATGAACTGTGATCTGTTTAATGCAAAAAGTTTTTAAAATTTACATGTACTGTAGATGTGTTGCATATAAATGCATGTGCATGGCTGTACGTAATCTGCCTGTGGAAGCTGCTTAATTTATCCATTTATGGTACTTATAGTGATAATCGGTTGTTGCAGTTGTGTACGGTTTCTGTCAACACTGCATTTTATCTTTCTTACAGGGAAGACCTGATGTCCGTATGGCCTATGTTCAGTTTGCTCTCTCCTTTTTAATAGCTGGTGACACTGCAGTCTTGATACAAGTGCTGGAATTAAAAGGTACTAAATAAATGCTTGTGTACATATATATCATAGAATCAACAAATCATAGAACAACCTGGGTTGCAAAGGACCACAATGATCATCCAGTTTCTACCCCCTGCTATGTGCAGGGTCGCCAGCCAGCAGCCCAGGCTGCCCAGAGCCACATCCAGCCTGGCCTTGAATGCCTCCAGGGATGGGGCATCCACAACCTCCTTGGGCAACTTGTTCCAGTGCGTCACCACGCTATGAGTGAAAAACTTCCTCCTAATATCTAACCTAAACCTCCCGTCTCACCCTATCATCTTGTGGATATACCCTTGTGTATATTTTTTTAAGACAGATTCTTTCAAAGATGGTAATAAGAGCTAATTCAAAGTATGAGCAAGATAAACACAAGATACAAAACGTATTTTTAATTTCTTTCCTGAAAAACTATGAACTTCTTCAGTATTGTAGAGAATGCCTCTTCTATTTGAGAATGGTGTTTTCTATCTGTGGAAGCTTTACAAAAATAGAAAGCCTTTGACGGAACAGATCTAAAAAAGAGAACATGTAGTACAAATTCCAGAGAATTGGTAAGCAGAAAAAGCTCTGTGGCCTCTGGGCTTGCTCCTAACACATTGGTAGGCTTTTTGAAAAGCACTGAAGGTAAGGACTGCATATACTTAGTGTCTTTCTGTTGTTACGCAGGACAACTTGTTTGTCCTTAGACTCCCTTAGACTGCTTTTTGTCAGTGATTCAGGAGACCAGTGTAATGTCCTTTGCATCCTTTATGAAGGCGTTACGTGGGAGTTCAACCCCTGTCGCTCAGAGAAGGTCAGGTTCACCAGACAAAGAGCAGGATCCTGGAAGTCAAATCCTATTGACACTTTAATGAAGACTTGATCCCTTATGTACTAAAGTTGAATGTAGAACTTCTGTTGACTTCAGTGGCTTGTGATATTCCTCAGTTGCGGCCTTTGGTGCAATTATGAAAGAATTCAGGAAGGATTGAGAAGTATTCATTAGTTGGCAGCAGTTCCCTCCACGAGTGCATGAAACTAGGCCATAATTATTGACTTCCATTGTTTCCACTACCCCATGAGCCCCATTATTCACTCAAGTTTAAACACTGCATATCATGTTGGGATCTGAAATATATTTGAAGTTGACGGGTGCTGTTGCAGAAATTGTTAATAACCGAGTTGGCAGTTTAGCTGGTTATGCTGAGATGGGTTTGGCAGCATTACTTGCTCGTCGCTGGTTCCAGACACATCATCCTTTTGAACTCTTGTTGCAATTTTTTGTGTCAATCTTAAAAGGAAAGTCTATAGTATGTCTTAGAAGAGAAATGGATATGAATTCCCTGATGCGTTTTAGTATAAAAATAGCTTTCACGTCTCCACTAAACATTTGAAATGTCTTCTTAGATTTCATTCCAGATATTTTTCGTTCTGGAATAAAGGAAGACAAAGTTTCTACTGTCAATCTTCTTCTCTCCACACTGAAAACTAAGGTAAGGTATAGCCATGAAACTGCGTTGTCTCGTTTTTTGTTTTCTTTGCTCATGGAAACAGCTTTGCAGCCATTTTGTATAAAATATACAGCTCCTGAAGATGTTGTCACCTTGCTGCTGCAGGTTTGTCAGTCTTTCCATTGTTGATGACATGTTGGAGGTTGATAGCTTGGCAACAGATTGTTTCAGCACTGAAGCTTATGTCTTCCTAATGTGCTCTTCAAAAGGAATTAATTCCATAACTACTACTTAGATGCTCATTTCAGCTCATCTGTAGTGTGTAGTATCCACCAGATTCCTACTTTTTTGGTTTGCAATTGCAGCAATGCCAAGTCTGAAGGTCAAAAATCCTGTAATCTTAATGCTTCCAGTGACAATGGGATTGGTTCTTCCACGGATGCATCTCATGCTGAAACGAGGAGGTCTTAGATTTGTTGGATATGAGCTAGGTTACAGCATACAATCTTATTTCCAGGAGAGAAAGGATTTTGTGAAGTTTGTTGCTACATTGCCCTATTTTTGTTAACTTAAAATAAATAGAATTGATGGTATTTTGTTTTTCATATTTTTTCTCACTTGTTTTCAGGTGGTTCAAAATAGAAATATTACCAAGACCCAGAAGGTGCGCTTTTTTACTGCAGAAGTGTTGAATCATGTGGCTTCACTTTACCGATGGAATGGGATTACTGATGTCAGCTCTAAGGATTTCAAGGTCTGGTAACTTAAATGGGTTATATTTTTATTTTGTTAATGTTTTAATTTTAGGTGTTTTATTTTTTACCTTTTTGTTCTGGGACTGTCTAAGGCATGGCTGTAAGCCTGATGGAAAGCAGGAGGAAAACTTTCTTTGCTTCCACTGAGTTGTGCTTGCAGTCTTTTCATCTGTCTTCATTATCATTTGGTCTTTAGAAATCTTTCTTCATCAAATCTTACAGCACTGAACAACTACCTTCTTGTACGTCCTCTACTGGATGTTTATACCTATGCCATTCCAATACTGATATGTTGTTAACAACTTTTTTGGAATAATTATAATTTTTTTGGAGTACTTATAATTATCAGCTACAATTATCAACAACAGTTCCCAACTGCAATTGTCAAAGGTTCATTTATGGAAATATTTAATTGTCTTAAATGTAAAAGATGAAGGGAATAGGGGTTCACTTCCCCCCCCCCCCCCATCTCTGTGGTTGATGTGGTTATTTGATCAGTTCTTCCATTTTTGTGTGATGATTGTACCTTTGTACCCTACCTCCTCTTCCTGTAATATTGACAAGTTCAGTGCAGTGTTAGCTTCCCATCTTTCTTGTCCCGTATTAAAGCTGTTCCATCTTGTGCCAGATTGGCCCAAAGAACATACGTGTGCTTTATACTGAAGGCTTTGGTGCCTTTTGTTTTAGTCTTTTGGAACTTCTTCAGACAGAAGCTGCACCGTCAGCCTGAAGGTTGTTCTTTCAGATTAATGTTTAGTTCCTATTCTTCAGAATCCCAGGATAGCCTCACCCCAGTTTATGTAAATCGTGTACTTTTCTTTAGCTTCACTTTTCTGTCTTTTTTTTGTCTGGCTTCTTTCCTAGGTCAGCAATGCCTTGCACGTAGTACATATACACATGAGTTGGGATGTTTTCCATAAAACCTAGGGAGAAATTGCTGTAAGATGTTCTTCTCTAAAAATCATGTCATTTTCTACCCCCTTTTGATTTTTATAGGTAACTCAAGGTTCTGAAGAGGTGGGAAAGGCAATGGTGCGAGAACTTGTTCATAATTTCTTAAAGGAGCTCTGCTGCTCTCTGAAACATGGCATTACTTTCTATGATCCAAGTCTTGGAACTTCTGGCAGGTAGGTCACCAGTGACCTGAAACCATGTGTGTGCTTCACGCTACAGCAAGACAGGTCTCACTAGTTATCTTGTCTGCATTTCCAGGCCTTTGCAAGTTAAGTTTGCTGAATTCTGCTTCTCTCTCAGTAACTTATGGCAGAAGAGAGAAATTCATTGCTGTTTTTTTTGTTTTAATTTCCCAATATCAAACTGCTGGATTTTCTTAGACCTCTACCTACTGGAGAATGCTCTGCTATACTCGTAGGGACCTGGTGGAAGTGCTTCTGTTATTCTGAGCCATTTCCATGAATAACTAAATACCTTGTCTGTTACTGCAAGATATGATTTTTGGATGTGAGAATTAAATACCAAACTTGTGCTGTATACCAGATGATGGTAAAATAATTTACTGCTGGTAGAACCAGATGAGGTTTATCCCAGATTTTGGCAAAAGGTCACTGTTGATTTCAGTAATGCCAGAATTTGGTCTGCAACACCATCTGGAAACATTTCTTTACCTTACTGTTTCCATTGATTAACTAGTTAAAATAAACGTATGCTGAGGTTATGACTGATGAGGAAAACAATCTCAACTCTTGTAATTCCATGGAGGAGCTGTCATAGGATGAGCCTGTGCATTGTCATGTTAGCTGGGCAATGAAGATTGCAGATCGTAGTGGCAGGTACTAATACTAAGTGATGCTACAGCAGGATGTTTCTTGCTGTGATCAGAATTTGAACTGGTGTTATTATGGCATCTGCAGCATTCTCTCTTTGTTTAGGGATGTGCAGAAGTAAACTTAAAAGAAGGGGAAAAAAAAAAAACAGGGGTGGGCAGACTGAAAGACTGTCTCACCTTCCAAGTTTAATATTAAGCTATAATTGTGTATCTTCAGCTTTGTGAAGTTTGATTAGAGTGTCCTGAAAGATTCTGATTTTAATTAAAAGTAATTATTGTTAACACACACACATACACACAAAAAAAAGCAGTAATTTCAGTTCTTACTTTTCTCAATATGTCTCGTCTTGGATTTTCCCTAGTGGCAGAGGAAATGTAACTTTTTGCACTGCAGTATTAGTTTGGAGCTGCAGAGTGAATTACTGAAGTAGGGATTTATTTTTTTTAATGCTTTATTTTTTTCTTCAATAGGGGAGGAAATATAGTGCTTCTGCGCTTTCTGCTTGGTTTAAAAACTGCAACAGAGGATGAATTGGTTGCTGATCTCGTGGTGAATATTCTTAAAGTATGTCCAGATCTATTGAATAGATACTTCAAGGAGACCCAGTATTCCTTTGTTCCTAGAGTGAAGTCAGCTTGGATGGACAATATGAAGTTACTCAAAAAGGTAAAAAGTATGAATCTTGCACGCTGCTTCTACACAGAAAGATGCAATTCCAATATTTGTTGCTGTTACATAGGAAGATTATAATTAATGCTTTACATGTTCTGCCATTGTTTTGTAACATTTATTACAGTATGGGTGCTGCTGCAGTACAGGATTCAGTCAGCTTGTAGTGTGGTTGTGTTGGATATAAACTGATTTTGAACTTAGACAAAATCTTCCTAGTAAGAAATAATAAGATTTCATCGAAATGAGTCAGGAAATAAATGGAAGATCAGGGAGTGGAGTTCTTTGTTATACAGACAGCTGTTCTGTATTGGAAGGAGCTCACATGTCTGCAGATAAATTTTGTTCACAGCTGTAAATGGCAGCATTTTAAGAGGGTTTATTAAAATCACTAAAAGGCAGACAGACACAGTCAGACACAATAACAGTTTTAAACCAGCAGTGAGGAGGTAAGGTGACAAGGTTTAAGTGACTTAAGCAGGAAGGACTTAATTGCTCTGAAATAACACCGTCAATTAGGTATGTTAGGGAAGAAGCAACAGGATGCTGTTAAATGTTGAAGTTAGTAAATGGAGAGGGGGAAATGGCATTCTATTTTCTGTGGGTGCTGAGGAAAATGAAATGACTCAGAGCCTCAGTTGTTTTAAAAAGTGTAGACGGAGTTGGAAGGTCACTTGCTAAAAAGTCATTCTTAGAGCAGGAAGCTGTATAAACATTTAGCTAAACCAGGAAAGAGGGAATTGGTGTACGAAGTTGTAGGAAACATCATGTTGATTATACAGTTTTTGAGATACAGCATTTCAGAAGCTCAGCTAGAAAAACCTTTTGTCCTTTCTAAGTCTTCCTTGGCCTCTCTGCTTTTGCTTAAAGTCAGCAAGAAGCTGATATAATCTCTTGAAAAGTAGCGGCTTTTAGCAGGGCTGTAGGTTACGTACAGGTGTTTCATTTAGTTGGAGTCTGGGGGATGCTCTGTAGCATTTCTATGTAAAATTTGACATTGAGTGCTGTCATTGCTTTTGAAAAGTTAAAGCTCTTGCGTAAATTGTTCCTCAGAAGAAGCTGCTGACTCCCTGACTGTCAGTTTTGATTAAATTGTTATTTTTATTTCAGATCTACGAGGCTCAGCCAGAGATTTCCAATTCTTTTAAGACTCCTGAGTTTATTCCTCTTCCAAGGTTGCTTTCTATGGTGATGGTAACAACAGTCCCTGCAGTGTGCAATAAAGCAATGTTCACCCAAGGGCTAAATGTAAGAGCAGCTTATTTTTCAGTGGATTTTTTTGTCCTAGTTAATGCTATTTTGTTAAAGTGTGTGATCACCCAAGAAGTTTCTTAAGTGGGTTATATGTTTTCTGTTGTCCATTCCAGCATAAAGCTGGTGTGGGGAAGCATGGAAACATCAGTTCAAACCTGTTGGTACAGCTTCCAGTAGGTAATTGCAAGCACCGGTTTTTCCAATGTTTATTAACAGTTTGGGCTGGGAATCTGAAAACCTACAGGTTCTCTTCTGCAGTGTCAAATTTGAAAATTAATTCATTTGTTAGCAACTGTTTATACATATATTCGGAGTGCAGAGAATGTTTAGAGCAATGAGGAAGCACTGAAATGTCATTAATGCAGTCATTAATGCCGTTTTGCCCTTTTAGTTACCCAGCAAAGCAGTGAAGCACAGCATACTATCACTTGTGTCAAGCATCCTGAAAAGAGCCTTGAAGAATATTGAGTACTGCTTGAATGAAGAGACGTGGCGAAAGTCAGAAATCTACTCACTGTCAGTGATGCAGGAATTTGTACAGCTGTACAGAGAAGCCGTCAGCAAGGTACGAAGTGAAAAAACAATTGAGGTCTAATTTGAGTTATCATGTGGCAAGTAACTACTCCTGTGCATTTCTCCCTAAGTGGTTATGGCTTGGAAATGAGGAGATAGTGTCTTTCAGCAGGGGAGGAAGCTGTGCTTTGAAAGGTCTTAACAACTGATGCCATAGTAGACTACATTTTCTAACAAAACTGGCTGATGGAAATACAAATAACGCTTTATTGTCAAACATATGCAACACTGGCAGTTATTGTGCAACAAACACATTTCAAGAGCAGCTGGACTCAGTCAGGAATCAGATTCCCTTGGTTTGAGTAAACTGAAGCCAGTGATGCTCGTTCAGAGTTAGACGTTACTAGACAAAGTAGCATTTGAGTTGATAATTGACTATTAGGAAGAAAGAACGAACCTACATTTTTTTATAGGAATCTTTTTCAATAAAATGTCATCTCACATATTTACGTTCTGTAAATTTGAAAGCAGACTACTTGATTTGAGATCTTTTTTGGATTGCATGGTAGATCAGTCGTAAACTTTATGAAGAGCAGCGTTTTGTCCTGTTGGTTGATTTTGAATATTTGCTTTAGAATGGCTTTATCTCATACAGGAGAGCTAATGCAATTTACAACTTTTGCTTCTAGCTTTTACCAGACATGAACAACATAGTAGCTGTTTGGCAGTCTCTTCTGAAGCAAGGGAAGGAAAACCAAGATGGACAAGAGGAAAAGAATGAAACTGTTGTGTCCACTGTAGAGGAAGTGTCTGAGACTGCAGAAGTTGCTGAACAACATGGTAGGCAAAGCAGGTGAAGTCATCCAAACTTCATGTATGGATATTGTGAAATCCTCATGTAATATAATGTAAGGTAGTTAAGTTCATCAAAGTCCCAGTATTACTCATGCATTTGCTACTGAGCTTTACTTTGTCAGTTCTTCAGGCACTTTAATTCTGACTGTTGTAAGAGCTGCCTGGAACACAATCTGACCTAAAGGCTGGCATTGTTATTAGGATGTTAAGCAGCGTCTCTCCGTGCTGCTGCAGCATCACAGAATGTTTGAGGTTTAGAGGTACCTCTGGAGATCATTTGGTCTAACCCTCCTGGTCGAGCAGGGACACCCAGAGCTGGGTGCCTGGGCCCGTGTGCAGTCAGCTTTTGAAGATCTGCAAGGAGGAGACTCAACAACCTCTGGGCATCCTGTGCTGGTGCTTCATCACCCTCATGGAAAGTTTGTTTCCTGAGGTTGAGACAGAGCCTGCTCTGTTTCAGTTTGCATCCTTTGTGTCTTGCCCTGCCACTTAGCACCACTGGAAGGAGCCTGGCTTCATCTCTTTTGCATCCTCCCTTTGGCTATTTATGTATATTGATGAGAATAACCTGAGAGAATACTTCTCTTCAGTAGGCTAAACAGTCCCAGCTGTCCTAGCCTTTTGTTATGAGAGAGATGTTGACATGTGGCTCTTCCTTGGGCTGTTTCCAGTAGCTCTGTGTCTGTTTTGCCCTGGGGAGCCCAGCACTGGACAAAGTGTTCCAGGTGTGGCCTCACCAGTGCTGAACAGACAAGGAGTTCCTCAGCCTGCTGGCAACACCTTGCCTAAAGTATACCTTCTTTGTGGCGAGAACACAGCACTGACCCATGTTGAGCCAGTATCTACCAGCAGTACCCACAAAGTCCTTTTCTGGAAAGCTTTCCAGCTGGGTGGCCGTCAGTGTTCTCCTGGTACTTGGGATTGTTCTTCCCCAGATGCAGGACTGTGTAGCTCATCTTACTGAACAGAACCTTCCTGTCCTTAAACATTCTGTGTTTTGCTGTGACACAATAAAACAGGCAGGAAAACTGTTCTGCTTGGAAAAATAACTTTGAGTGATTTCAGTTTAGCCATGTTATCTAGCCATGAGAACATCTTTGTGAAGCAGCTGGTTACTGTGGCTGTGCAAGAGCTTGTGTTGCTGTAGCAGAGGAGTGGAAATACTTAAGTGCCAGAAGAAGGACAGAGTGCTGGAGTTGGAGGCTTCAGTTTTATTGTCACAAAAACATTGTCCTTACCAAGGGACTTGCTTTCATAATCCCATTCCAGGAAACTGAAATTTTTAGTGCTCTTCTGTAGCTTGGCTAGCAGCCTGCAATGGTTTACTGAGCCTGAAAATAAATCTACAGACAGCTTTATGCCCTTGACTGGGCATGTTCCACACTGAGACCTTCTGTAGCGGAGAATTTGTCAGTGTCTGTCCTTCTGTCTGTGATTTTGGCAGTCAATTATTCCTCAGTACTGACACCAGAAGGTTACTTACTGGTAGAGTGCTTGCTAGAACTGCGGAGCAACTGTTTTTTAAAGAACTATAGCTTTAGTTTCTCTTCCTGCTAGAATGATAATACCCTCAGCTCACCATTTGCAGCTTTATTTGCACTGTGGTAAGTTTTTCTGAGTGTTGAGACTTGGGCAAACAGTGACAACATTTATGCATGGCATCCCTCCAGCTCTCCATGACTCCCTGAGGGAGAGACAGTTAGCAGGAAAAAAGAATTGTTTTAAAAAATGTGGCTACCATTTATTTATTTTGCTTCCTTTCATTAGTGACTGAATAGCAAATAGCTTTTATGCATCCTCACATTATGAACTAAGGGAATGCTTAGCTACTGAAAGAACTTCTCTCAAGATGTAAATGGCTGCTTTGCTAGGGGTTGGCCTTTCTCTCATACAAGTGTTTGCTGTTGTCCTTTTGTTGAGAGGCCACTTTGAGAAAGCATTATTTTGAAAAGGAAGGAACCTCTAATTGAACTAATAAATTAGCATATGGCTTGTCAGTAAGAAGGTAACTGATCAGTTTGTAGGCAGATCTATTAAGAATAGTTATCAGTAATGATATTTATAATTAGTAAACAATTACCATCATAATGGATAACGTAGGTGCTACACTGTGCTTTCTTGCTGTGAAGGAAGGAGAAACTAATGATTGTCACAACTCTTGGTTTAGGTTCAGATGATGCTGAGACACTGTTTCTGAAAGCTGCATTGCTTCAGGTCATTTGCCTTTATCAGAAGGTTGTGCCCCACTTGGTAGCACGGAGCAACTTTGATTTTAGCAAACTGCTGAAAGGTATGTAATGTCTATCTCTTTTACCTTGTTGCTTTCTATGGCTACTTGTAAAGTCTACAGCAGAAGTAAATATTTGCTTTGTGAGCAGAAGAAAGGTTTCTCTAAGAAACTCATTTCAATTTCCTCATTGCATTGACATTTGTTTTTTCTGTTTCTGCTACTCTCAGTTCTTTAAAGAGGTAGGTTGCACTACAGTCTTCCTCTTTGTGTGTGTTTGTGTGTTTATGGGATTTGCACACAAGGGCTGCGTGCAAAGTCTTCCAGTCCTGCTTGTAGTACAGTGAATACAGCCATTTAAAACTGAGGTTGGAGGAGAGAGTAAATTGATGTTTAGGCATTGTTACTGTCTGTGGGCCAGCAAAGCTAATAGGCCACCAAACTAGAACAACTGTCCAAGTTCTGGAATGCAGAAGAATGGAAGTTACCTAAAACCTATAATTAAAGTGTGTTAGGATAAAAGAGTTTAAGTAAACAACAAAACAACATCCGCTCAAATCAGCTGTCAGTGTAGGAAGGGGCATGAATATATGATTCTGTGACCTGTAATGAACATTGTAATTAAGATTTAATTGGCTTAAATTCTGTATTTTGCTGTTTGTTTCTTTCATTGTTTTGATGTCCCATAGGACACAGATTTTCAGAGTAGCTGAGACTGCTAGAAGAGTTTATGTATTCCCATGCAACAGCAATAGATTGTGCTGGAAGCAGGAGAAGGCAGGCAGGCAATCCCTCCTGGGTTTCAGCTTTAGATAGACTAAACACTTTGTGTTTGCGTGCATGTGTGTATGTAACTCTCACGGTCTGGAAATTTATAAATTGCCTGTTTATTGCAGAGGGATGTTTTGAAGCCCTAGATGATGAGTGTTCCTGATGATCTCAGTAAGATACTCCAAATAAAGGTTAATTATATTGTTTTCAAACCTCAGGTATTGTCACTGAACAGGGTCTCCGAGAGGAGGTCCCCCATGTTCTGCAGTACCACGTACTGAAAGTTGCTTTGGAGCTTCCTGCAAATAAATTTGCCTGGTTCAGAGTACAGGTAAGAAACTTTAATGCAGATTTATGCACCTTTAGCCCACTGTCTTCAAATCTATCACTGCTTGCTTTTAAATTAGTCCCACTCCGGATTTTTTATATGGTGATGCTTTTATAAAACAAATAAAAATTGCAGTCTAGTCATTAGTAAAGAATTCTTTCTGAGCTGAAAAGGTTTTATGCAATTACAGTAATTCTTGTCTCCTTGAAGTGGGCTGGACAGGGTTTCTTCAGCTCTTGCTGAGTGCAAGAGAATTTTCTTGTTTCTACTTGTTCAGAAAGCCTCAGAATTCTGATCAAGAAAATCAACCACTGTGGGGAGACATTCTGCTTATTCCCAGTGGTGATCCTGACATTTAATAAGGCTGTCTTCCTCCTCTGTAATTACTAGAGTATTTCAGGGCTCCTGTTCTCTTCTTTACTGTAGACCTGTAAAATTGGAGAGCTTCAGAGAGCCTGCTTTAGATGTATGGAGAAAGAAGCGAGCCTAGCTTTGAGAGGAAGCAGAGGAACCTTTGAATATTGTGATTCTGCCTTGCTAGAGATTTTCTGTCCTTATCCAACTGGTCATAATGGAGAAACAAAACGAGTGAAGAACAAGCTGTGAAAAACTATAGGAACAGTGAAAAAGCTGAAGTATTTTCCTCTGGCTTTGGCATTATAATATACGTAGATTTCAACAGAATAGATAAAAGCCAAATAGATAAAAGCCAAAGTGTTGTGGAGGGTAACAGTTCTTATGTATCAAATGTAAGTCAATAAGAAAAATGGGAAATAAGTGGGGGATTGTCATTTGATGTTTGATATCCCTTTAAATCGCATAGTTTTCCTTTCTTTGGGAATCAAATTCAGTCTCTTAAATGATTACGTTTCTTACTCAGACAGTACTTGTAGGAAATCTGAGTTCTTGGAGACAACAGAAATACAGAGTAAATGATTGCAGAGGAGGGGAAGGTATTTTTATCTGGGACCCTTGTATTAGCCAGTGTTTCTGTTACTTCTCTTTTGGTTTACAAAAAAACACTATCGTACTTATCATCTTTGTTCACTGAATGCTGTCATCCCATTAATTTCTGGCCTTGGTATTTTTGGGCATGTCTGTAAAATAGTATACTTCTTTAGCATATCTGTTTCAGTGCAATTTAATCTGGTACAGTGTTGCTGAGGAGTTTTAATTTTTTCTCTCTTAGGATGTCTCTGAAACAGAGAAGGCAACTGGTGAAAAATCAGTGTTTTATTTACTGATGAAAATGTTTGTTACGAGTAACCATTCTCATCTGAAAATTTCAACAAAAAAACTGATCGTCAAGGTAAGTATTTGATCTGAGATATCAAGGTGTTACTGTATTCCATTGGTCTGAAATCTCAGGATTCTAAAAACTCTTTCTTAAACCTTCACTGCCTACTTATCTGGCTAACAGAGACTTCTTTCTGTTTCATGTGCCTGTCGGAAATTGCTGTAAGCTAACTACCTGTTAGCTAAATAATTGGTGAGACTATCAATGCTATCAACTGAATTTGCAGCAATTGATAAAATGGTAGGAAACATGTCTTCAGTGTTTGCTCATCCCCTAGGCTCAGTTAAGTGTTCTGCTTTAATGAGATCATGTAGTCTGTGTCTGCGATGGTCATTTGATCAAACAAAGATCGCTTTTGATCTTACTTTTTTATCCTGATTTATTTGATCTGTACTTTGTTCTTCTTCCTAAAGCCTTATATGTAGCTAGTTCAACCTGCCCTTGGATAATCACCTGTGTTGCATTTAGGCAGAAGCTTTGATTCAAGTAATACTTTTGTCTTAATTTGAAGTAAAATCTTTGGTGCGTTTAAGAAGGGTCTGACTTCTTAGAAATGCTTATCAACTTCAGATTTCAACAAGGCAGCAGCAGCCATTGTTTTCAGTATACTTATTAAACTGAACATCTTTTAGTTATCTAAATAGAGACAGAAACCTACATTAAAAATAAATCTAACCTAACAACCCTCCTTTCCCCCCAAGGACAGTCCTAAAAAAGTGTTCTAGGCTCTGATTAGGGCTCCTTGTGCAGTATTCTGTAGCTCTAATGGCGTACAAGTTTATGTAGACAACTTTGTGCATTTAAATTTGATACTCAGCTTCAATCTCAAGGTGCAATTGTTACATTCCATCCACTAACCCAGAGTTACACTGATTGAATTAGGTTTATAGTTGCCCTTGAACGCTGCAGGGGATTAAAGGCAGGTTGACTCTGTCTCACGGTAATGAATATCTCAATCAAAATCTACCCAGTGCAGTTTTTCTAGTGTATTTGGGTTCTTCTGCCAAGTGGAGACGTGGGTTGCCTGACTCATTCTTGTTTCCTCTTTTACTTTCAGTCCATTTCATTTTCTCTGAAGAGAAGACAGAAGCAGTGAAGTTAGGGCAGTTATATCAGCAGAAAGGCTGCTAAGAATAGATGCTAATGAGTGTGTTTTGCTTATTTTTCAACACTGTGCTCTACAATCAGAAGGCATATTTTTGGATTTCACATTCTGTTCTTGCCTGTTTTCATGAAGGCTGCAAGTGTATTTCTATTTTGGGACTGCCAAAAATAGTGAATTATTTAGAAATGAACCTTTTTTTCTTCATTAAATGAATTATCCTGACAGTTTCAAGTAAGCAGTAGTGTTATTTTTATAGCTGCTGGTGGCGTACACAGAGTAAATATTGAGCAAATGAGCTGTGATAGCTTTCTTTGTGTTTTGGGTGAGGGGAGGAACAAAGGCATAAATTCATCCCAGGTAAATTCAGGCATTCAGTGTAGGTGCTGGAGTTAGGAAACTGGCCAAGGTTTTGTCTGTTGCTGAGGGTGAGGGACAGGCAAGTGACACCACTGCCCCGTGCAAATGGCCTGCCATCTGGGTTGTTCTTTGGACTGCCATTCCTCTTCTTTCTCTCACAGAGTGAGTGTAGGGTCACCAAGTTCCTAATTTAGGTGTCTCAGATAAGAGCCTCAATTAGGTACGATAAAAGTGAGCACAGTTTTCTAACTATTGGGGTAAAATTATGTCTACCTCCCCATCCATACCACCTGTGAATATGTTTACTCTTCTGTGTAAACAGCAGGCATGGCCTGCAGTTCATTTTCCTTCTGTTTTCTTATCTGTGCGACTCTGTGAAGCATGCGTGGGCTGATTTTTGGTTTAAGTTAGCGGTGATTTTCATTTAATTACATCAGTGGTTTTCAAACGCCCCTCAACAGGCTGTTTTAATGGGTCAGCCCATTTCTTTTTTAAATTTTTTTGTTTTTAACTTGCTGTAATGCCACTGTGTGACCTTGGGGAAGTAGAACTCACTTAAAACTGACTCCTGAAATAGCAAGAATAAGAGTTACTAAGGTGGAGGCAACGAATGCTCTGTGTCCAGACAGCCTTGACTTTAGTTGGTTTTATGTGTGAAGAAACCATGAAGTTGGTATACAAAAGGATCTGTGGTTATTCTTTTTTTTTTTTTTAACTCCCTTCTGTTTTTCTGGACAGGTTTTACATGACAGCGGAGTGTTCGAGTACACATGGAAGGAACTTTCAATTTGGCTGGAACACTTAGATAATACAAAAGAAGACAAAAAGGAAGCAGTGATTCAGTTTTTGGAAAGGGTAACCACTGTTCAAATTAGCTGGATAAACAACACTGAGAATAGCATTGATGGAAATAAGTTATTTTGCTGCTGTTGTTGAAAAATCTCTCAGAGATGGGTGAACGAATTCTGAGAAAGGTGGTGGTTGTGATTCTTTGTGCAGAGCTGGTGTATTTATTGGCTTAGGTTGGGAGGGGGCTGAAAATGTTCGGAGGAAAGTTAAATTGAGAAAAATAAGTTGTTATTACAGCACTGTTGATAGGAAAGTACCAACAATGATTGATGGGGGGGAATAACTCTTTTCTGTGTAATGCTATCTGCCAAAATTATCAGACCTAAGTAAATTGTAATCTTTTATAAGAAAAGTCGATGTTTCCTGTTTACTTTTCAGGATGTTAAATGCCCAGAGCTTCCTTTTCATTACAGTTTCCCCAGGGACTCAGACTGTGGTACTTTGATTGCAAAATTGCAGTGGACATTTCTTTTTTCCATCAGGCACAGTGTCCCATGTACAGTGGTAATCACAGGCAGATTCCTGAAGAAGCACATGGGAGTTGACCTTTCAAGCACTTTTAACCCATAGTTTTTCATAGACATAGACATTGTTTCTGTGTACTTAGCCTGTATGCTTACATCTCTCTCTCTCTATTAACAGATCCTGTTGAAACTGGTGACAAATCCCTATCCATATACAGATAAAGCAGCAGACCTTGTACAGGAGGCGAGTATGCTCCAAGTGAACATGTTTAAACAGGACTCTGACAATGTCAGCATCCCCATTTCTCACATTGATGGTATGTAGCGATTCTTGCGATTACAGAGTACTCCAAGACTTTGGTCTAGATCTTCTAGCCTTAATCAGGCAAACTAAAGACTGATAACTGCAGAAGTCCTGGGTAAATAATGATCTGCAGGATTCAACCTTCCAGCTGTGGCTAGTATTAAAAGTAGAACTTTGTAATTACTAAAGTTACCTCTTTGCCCAATGAAACAATTTCTGATGCATTTAAGCTGTTTCAGCGGTATTTAAAGTCTCCCATCAGGATCTCGCACTAGCATTTTCTAACTGAGTGTATTAATATTTCGTCCCATGGGGCTGCTCATCTCCGTTCATCCATGAGCTAAGGAGTTGGGCTGTGCAGGGAACTTTACTAACAAGATTGTGCCTGGAATTTTGCTGCTCCTGCTTTCTGGGACCAGTCACAGTCCTATTGCTGGTACCGTGAAAATTCTGTGGATGGACACTAGATGACATGTCATGTGCTAGCTATTCTGCTGTAGTAGTCTGTGTGTAGGAATTTGCAGTACTTAAGTGTAAGATAATTGAAGTCCTTCAGCCCTCAGCACCAGATTGATATGATGCCTAGAGCTGGCTGCATTACAGAGACTTAATACCAATTTCTGTACACCATGACACTATTCTTCATATGTTGAAGCTGCCTTTTGAGTCTTTCGTGATGAAAATACTATATCTATACAAAACTGAAAAGCTCTTCAAGGGCTACCAGTGCTGCTCTTCTGATGAGTCAGTAGCTTCTTCCCTTCTGCTTTCCTCTGTGTTACCTGTCACTGTGGTGGTCATGCCATCATGGTAGCAACAGGTGATGCATCTCTTCTCTTTTCTTACTTCTGTCAGCTGTGTTGAAAGACAGAACTGTGAAACTGAGTGCACTGTAAGAGCAGTTTTTTGCTGGACAGCTGTGTTTTCATCCCTTTTTCTGCTATGGGAATTCAGAAACTGCCTCGTACTCTTGGAGTGTTGAATTCAACCTCCTTTGGTTTCTGGTTAGTGTGAATCTTAATTATACTTTTTCTGCTCCCAACAGATGTCCTTGATATGGTAGATGTCCTAGTTGAGGGCAGTGATGGCTTAGATGAAGAAATTGGGTTCGCTTTAAATGAAGACACTGTTATTCAGACATTTCCATTCAGTGCTGTTGTTCCCGCTGCATTAGAAGCCAGGAATAAACTGCTGCTTCAGACTGAAAATGAAACAGGTACGGATTTTTTTTGTTTGTTTTTATATGGAGAATGGAATTCTTACTTAGGGAGCTCTACAGGACATTTTATTATGGTTGCGAGCAGGAAGCGGTACCTCCATGGTGTTCCTCACTCAAGAGAGACATTAAAGCTTATGTGAGATAATTCTGTCCTCTCCTAACCGTGGAGGGGTTGCCTCACTGTGTGTGCTTATGCAGGTTCTATCAGCAAAAGTGTCAATTTTTAATTCTGGTTTTCTAGGAGCACCCATCGTAGAGTATCTTGTTGGTGTTTTCACCGATCTTCTACACTCTCAGAGAGACGCCCTTGCCCTCTGCTTGATGTTCCAGCTCTATGATAAAGATCTGCAGTCACTGAAAGTTTCTAAGTATCCTCAGCTCTACCAATTTAACCAGTATTATAATCTCTGGATACCTCAGCAAGCTCAGGAGCCTGTGGTATGCTATACCTGAATTCACTTCAATGCTTGAATCATTGTTACTAAAAAGCTGACAGTGTATGAAAGTTAGGTTTCCTTCAGAAAGTAGATTTACATTCAGCTTACATCTTCCTTCTTGATCTCATCAAGGGACACAAATGTTTTAAGGGCATTTCTCCAACATTAAGAGAGGTTTCTGCTATGGTTGGGTAATGAAGCCGGAGCACATGGGTGCTACCCAGTTACCAAAGACTTTAATTCCTCATCAGACACAGTGTTGCATTATGTTAGTGATGCAGGTCAGAGGAGCCATTATAACACTGTCTGGAGTTCGTTCAGGTATTGGTTTGGAATGCATGGACCAGCCATGCGGGGGGATGCTGTGTTTTTGTTAGCCAAGCAGTGAGCATGTGCAGGTACCCCATGGGAAATCCTTTAACTAGGTGTGTGACAGCAGGGCTGCAGAGTTGTGTCCCTGGGAGGTCAGTCCAGGATACAACATGTAGGTAGCTAAAGAAACTTTGATCTTTCATTTTCTCTTATGTGGTTGTTGTGTTTGTTTTGTTTTTATTTTAAACAGTTTAAAAAACGCAAAGAGAAATGCAAAGAACCTGTTGTGGCCCTGGATTCTGTGTTTACAACTTTGCTAAAGAATGCCTATGCAAGAGGAAGCAGTACCTTACTGGAAGATGATATCCAGACGAAACTGAGAGACCTGGCTTGCCAGCTCCCATCAGAACAACTTCTCTTAGGAGTCAAGCATGTATTGCTGTACCTGAAATCCACAGTGGAGAACTTTGGCAATGTAAGAGCAATGTTGTGATGGCACTGTGGGTTCGCTTTATTTTCGTGCTGCAGATACAAATAACTTGGCTGTTAAACCTTTAGGATCCAGTTCTGCACCTTTTTCACACACACAGCTTTCACTGGAGCTGAGAGCACCAGACAGACTTGCAGATAATTTGTAAAGAAATCCTAACCTTCAAATTGCTGGGGGGGGCTTTCATTTGTTCTGCATGGGTTGCCTTGCTGACCTGCGTGCAGAGCAAATAAACTCCAGATTTTAAGCTGGCTTGCGGGTCTCTCTGAGAAGCCTTTCTGGAGAGTGAAATTCATTGACATGTGCTGCATTAGAAATCACAACGTAGATGAAAATCTAAAAGTATTTGGCACCTTGAGGCTTTTGTTTGAACCAGATTTCTACAGCAAGGAGTGATTCCTTCTCCTAGAAAGGTTGTAATCCAGGAAGTTCCTAACTTACTCTGTTACTGTTGGATAATTATCTTTCTGTCCCCATCCTCCTCTTTTCTCAGCTTTCAAAGTGTCTGTGTTTTCACAGCTTAGTAAAACTGAAGGTCCTCGCCTTGTTGACCTCTTTGTGGACCTGCTGAACAGCTTGTTGTGCCGGGGAAATCAGATAGAGTTGGATAATCGGCAGAAACAAGAAAAGCATCAGACTGAATCGGATCTCTTTATGGATGAAGAGTCTCTGATTACAGAGGAGTATTTAAATGACAAGGTACAGAATCCTCTGATACACAGGCTAGAAGTTTACCTGATAACAAACTTTGTTTTGGGTTATTCTAAAGAATAGGGGAATATCTGTAAGTTTTTTGTTGAACCCCTTAGTAAAGGAATTTGTCTGAGAAGTGAATGATTGTTGAGCACAGATTTTGTTGACATGTTATCAGCAATTCACCAAAGCATGGAATTGGTTAATTATGACAGAGCACAGGGAAAATAGCCAGCATCAGGCTTTGTGAGCACTGTTATTTTGGAAGTCAGGAGGATTTCTGGGACTGCACTTAGGATTAAAGTGTGCTACATGGCAGCAGGTTGATGCAGAGAGATGCTGCTTGCATCTGGAAGAAGACACTGAGTATGTAGTTCAGTAGTTTTGAAACTGCTATCTGGAGATGAACACAAGCTGCAGCATCCACACTCCCAGCCCTGAGCTGGAATGTGGTGAGGAGAGGTCATGACAGGGATCAGTCAGCTTTGCAGAGGCAATTCTGTTTTCCAAAGCTGTGTGTTAAGGCTGGTTATCAAGATTAGATTCTCAGAGGAGTGAATTTCCTCTCTCCTTTGATTTGTTCTGTGGATTATTGGAGATTAGAATGGAATTACATTGAAGAATCCAAGAATATACAGTTTCCCCTTGAAAATGTGCTGTGTTGTGGAAAATGCTCAGTGTCTCCCACATGATAGATGTTGAAATAAAGGTAATAATATGCTTGTAACCTGTTAATTTTTTTGTTCTCTGATAGGTTAATAGCCAGTTTCATGTCCAGTAATTGTAATAAACATTTTCTGGAAGATAATTTTTTTTTCCTGCCTATAATTATCCATGCAGTGATATCGTTACAACTATTTGTTACAGACCCTAGAAGATATGTTTATGTTGATTTTCAAACATCCGACGCTGGAGAGTTGGTTCCTGGCTCTAGAGCAACGTTCTCTTCCCCAGCACAGTTTGAACCCTGTCACTGTGAAGATTCTGTCAGCTCATGTCAATTCCGGTGTGCTCCAGCTGCTGAAGACAAGTGCCCCAGTGTTGCAGAGCATGAATCATATGCATGTGTTATTGAAGTATTTTGAAGCTATCATAAAAAGTGTCTTGAAAGATCTACAGGCTGTTGGAAAAGGAGGAAGTCAGGTCACTCCCAAGAGGTCTCACCAGCTAGATGCTCTTCAGGAGCTGCATGCATACATGTCTGCAGCTCAGCTGAAGGAGATCACTTTAACCATGCTGCGACTTCCTGAGATGAGCTTGACTACTCAAAAATCTGAAAAATCCCCTAAAACAGGGAAACAGTTGAGCTTGTATGGACAAATTTTGGTGCAGCTCCTCACAGACAGCTATCAAAGACTGCCCCAACAAGGAGAACTACTGCTGTCCACAGAGCACATGAAAGCTTTGGGGATGTTGATGTCAGCATCAGCCAGTGAAGATTTGGAGAAAGTTTTCCTTCAGGCTCTCCGAAGTGAGCCAGTATTTGCACATGCGGTCAGTGTGGAGGTGCAAGTTTACTGCCTTAACCAGGGAACAGAGACCTCCCTTGCCATTGTGAGCATGCTGATAAAGCTCTGTAGGACTCACCTGCTGCAGTTTGAGCTGTGGTGTCTAAGCTGTTCTGTTGAAAAGTGCCTCAGAAAAAACACAGAGAGATTTCTTCCGCTCATTAATGTGTATTTGCAATGCAGAGACCAGCATGACTTCACCCGACCTTCCACAGGTAAAGCCACAACTGATCTCTGTTTTGATTCAGAAGGCCAGATTCTATGGTCTAAAAGTCTTGGATGCTTTGCTCAATAAGTAGAGCTCACAGAAGTTCTCTTATTAACTTCTAAGGAGTCTTTTTTTTTAAGTTCCTTTGCAATATAAAAGGTAAAGGACTGTAGTGAAGTTTGGATGGTAGACTGAAGTCTTTATGAAGTACTTTTATGGTGGCTAATGCCTGATGTTCTCTTCTGAAACCCTTACTACTTAGCATGCTTGAAAATCTGTCCTCGTGCTTATCTAGTATAGGATTAACCTCCTATATGGGAGGTTATATATATATAATATAATATATATATATAGGAGAGATATATATTATATATATATGTATCTCCTATAATGGGAATGCCATTGCCATATGGTTTTCTGGAAGCTAATCTTCTGTTTCTATAGATGTAAGAGTTGAAAACGTTGTGCTAAAATAAATCTCTAATTTGCTGTCTTCCTAAACTGGCATAGAGTCCAAAACTTTCCAAACCAGCAGCAGTGTTAAATTGACAAGATTTTTTTTCAACCAGCAAAACTGACTTAGGATTCGGACTGGTAGGATCATGTTAGATTAGTTTCTCTTATTGTGTAGAAATGTGAATAACAACAGAATCTGGCTGACTGTAGCTGTTGGTTGGGAAAGCTAGTTCTGCGTAGGGGAAGTTCAAGTAGTGGAAAGACCTCATCAGTACAGGATGGTAAAAGAACTAAGCCTTCTCCTGGCACCTAATTCAACTGATGACTTTGTGCTTGAACGCTAGAATAGGAAACTGCTGGCAAGCTGACTTGATTTATAAGGTAGCGTGCTAACTGTCTGCTGATGTGAGAGTAAATTCCCTTGAGTTCATGGTCAGAGAACTGGTAAGGATTTCCTTCTTCCTCATAATCAAGGACATGGTTTTTTATCACATAGTTGTCCCTCTTTTGAATGTCTGCGTTATTTTCCCATGTCTAATTATTTCAGCTGCATAGCAAATGGTTTTCTGCTATATTGGCTATCCTAATGATGTTAAAGGAGCAATACAAAGTGAGCTCTTCAGAAGCAGTTTAGCAGCAACTACAGCATAACGGTTAGAAACTAAGCTAGGGCTTAATTAGAATTGGAATTTTTCTAATTACATCAGTTGTTTCTTAACACTTTTGGTGAAGCTGATGCCCCCTGCTCTCTCCCTGCAGTTGTCTCAGCTGTTCTACCTGTCCTGAGAAAGGCTCTGTGGAAAGAGCTCTTCAGTGTACTTCAAGACACAGAAGCATCGCATGAGATCACTGTGAAATTGCAAGTTCTTTCGAAGTTATTGCCTTCTTTACAAAGCAAAGGGCTGCGAAAGCTTATGGACCAGCTCCCTGCTGCTCTTGAGAAAGCAGGAAATAATGAGAGGTAGGCAGATCCAATTCCCTGTTCTATGACAAAGTTTTATTCATAAAGCATTGTGATAGACACACATGAATGGAAACATTATGAGCAAAATGCCATCTTCAGAGAATCTGTCGTTTTAAGTTTGGCAGCCACAGAGCTTTAGGCTACACATAAAGCTTGACGTAAGATTTTTAATATATATTTCTGCAGTTGGACGGTAGCAGATGCCGTCTCTAGAGTGCTTGAAAACTCTGAAGAGCTGCATTCCTGGAGGAGAAGCCTGTTATCAGCCTGCATGAAGGGATTAGTTGTCATGTACAACAGCAGTAAAGATGAAAGCAAGCAAGATGTGGAGAGACCGGTGCTACTGAGGCTAGAAGAATTACTGGTGAGACTTTTTTTTAATGCCTGTTGCCAGCATCCAGGATTGTGACTGTACGGATTTGTGTTGTGCTTTTATATTTGTGTCTTGGGTAAATGAAGGTTGGAATTCTTTTTGTAACTTATGGCTTCTGAGGGCTTTTAGTTGCTTTTTCAAAGTTAATTTAGACCATCCACTCCTTCATGAGGGATGGAGCACAAGCTCCAAGTGAGGGGTCTGGAGCACAAGCCTTATGAGGAGCGGCTGAGGGAACTGGGATTGTTCAGCCTGGAGAAGAGGAGGCTCAGGGGAGACCTTATAGCTCTCTATAACTTCCTGAAGGGAGGTTGTGGTGAGCTGGGGGTTGGCCTCTTCTCTCGTGTAGACAGTGATAGAACTAGAGGGAATGGTTTCAAGCTGCGACAGGGGAGGTTCAGACTGGACATTAGGAAGTATTTCTTCTCAGAAAGGGTAGTCAGGCATTGGAATGCACTGCCCAGGGAGGTGGTAGAGTCACCGACCATGGGGGTGTTCAAGAAACGTTTGGATGTTGCGTTGAGGAATATGGTTTAGCTGGGAAGTATTGGTAATGGTTGGACGATGATCTAGATGATCTTCTAGGTCTTTTCCAACCTGAAAAATTCTGTGATTCTGTGATTCTGTGATTCATAAGGACCAGTTTTGAGTCGATATTGATGACAGCTTTCTGTTAACAATGTTCTTTGAAAACCAGCGTTCGAGGTGTTCAAGATTGAAAAATCAGAAGTTGCTGATGGATGTTTTTACTTAAAAAACAAAAGTGACAACATAGAGACACTTCTGGCAAGGCCCACCTGCCACATCCTCAGAATTAGGTGGCAGAAATCCAGTTGAATTTGGTCGCAAAAGACGCCTGCTGGATCGTTCCTTCTCTGTTTTGCTTTTGTTCTTTTTTTTTTTTACTTTTGTAGGGTAAGCAAATTCATATAGGACACACAAAAATATAGGAAGTCTCTTCAGGTATGCATTTGACCTTTTGCTGGCTTTTCATGAGATTCTATCTTTAGGACCTCATCATGCAGAACTGGAGTCTTGCGGGACCTGAGGGTCATACCATTAATCTTGATTGTGCAGGCCTCACAAGGTTAACACTTAGCATTGCCAGGACCTCTGGCATATGCAGTTCTGAGCCTTCTGAAAACGGATTGTTTATATTGTGGTGTACAGTACTCTAGGGAAGCTGAATTTTATTAAAGAGCATACTGTACACCCAGCTCATCCTGCTGTCATTCCAGTTTGTCGTGTCCAGTTGTTAGTTAAGTACCCTATAAGTACACGAAGATCTTCTAGTGCCTGAGTAACAATCTCTTTGACTTGCCAACATTGCTATCCTTGCAAACTCAGGAAGCCTCATGAATTTAAAGATAGTTGTTGGTTGTTTTGTTTTTGGTTATTTCTTCTTTGGATGCCTAGAGACCAGCTGGATTTTTAATTGCATACAGCCCACATGTTTCCTCATTCCCAGACCCAACAAAACCTTGCAGTTTCATTTGAAGCGGGAGGTAGGATTATTGTGTCTAAGAGTTTTCTTTCCTGTTATCCTTTAATTGTCTCACATGTTTGGTTCGTGTGTTTTTAATGTGTCTATGGAACAGAAATTGCTGGTTGTAGTCTGTAGAAATTTTATATGCTAAACATAAACATCTCTTTCTGTTTGCTACATGCACAGGGCTTAGTTGAAGAAGTGGACCCAGATGACTGGTACAACCTTGTGAAGACGGGACTAAAGTAAGTAACTCTGAGATGACCAAAGACGCTGTTCAGTTCACACGGCCTTGTCCTGTACCCTGAAAACATCCTGTCTCTCTTCAGCTCACTCAGATTTGAAGGTGCTCTTTGCTTGAGCTGTTTTCATTGAAGTCTGAACACTGGGGTTTTGTGCTCTAGTCTGCATAACTAACATGGCTAACTAGCTAGTTGGCCCAGCTGTTTCTTGACTGGCATAAAGAAGTCTTGTGCTTATTTATGCTCCTTTTTATTTAAGGCATTTCTTAAATAATATTAGTATGAAAATAAATCAGACCGTGACACACCATTAATGTGAACCACTCATAGAAAAGAAGTCAAAGGAAGTTGGTAGTTCAGGCTAATCGCAGTTTCTGTGGAGGTAAAAGCATATATATGAAGGGCTGCTGTCTGAAGTGTTAGTAGTAGGAGAAATTATCATCCTTTGTTAAGTTCATTGCATCTACAATTGTAACTGTGTCCCAGTCCTTTTTCCTTGTGGTCATTTAAAGCAGTTAATTGCATAAAAGGCATTAAAACAAAATGGCTGAGGGATAGACGTTCTGTGACTGTTTTGTGATCTTTACTTCCAAAGGTACCGCTACAGAGATGAAGCATTTCTGAAGGTCCTGAACACTGCTATTCAGCTATTATACAAGAAAGAATCCTCAATTAGTCAGAGATTAGTCAGGCTCTCCAAACTTCACATGATGGTCACGCACCACTCTCTATTTTTGTCAGCCATGCTGAGGTCAAGAGAAGAAGATGGCACGAACATCCAGACAAGAGGTATATTTTCTTCTTCCTTCCATTTAACTATTTTTAGTAATCTTGTGTTTCTCCCATTGTATTCCATCCATCCAGGAGCCTATCCACCCACATACATTTGCAGAGCTATTAAACAATTCCAGAATATTAGCATTTAGTTTTAAATTCTACCTCTGGGTTCAGATGTTCGCATTCATTTTGTGGTTGCCAGTTTTAAGTACTCACCTTTTCTGAAACTCTGTTAAGGAAGGTTCGTGCCTTTTTTCTTTTTAAATCTTGAAGTCTTGAATTGATCCTTTTGGTTTCTGTGAAGTTGTGAGTAAGATCGCTGAAGGTTCTGTTAGAGATACGTGACAGAGGCCCTCATTTTAGAATTGGTTAGTACAGAAGATTTTAAGTTGATTTTGCAAACTCTATCTCAAGTGTTAATTTACTCCATGTATATCTGATATTCCTCATGAAAGCTTGCACTGTCCTTCCATCAATAATACAAACTGGGTCCTAACAAGTAATAGATTTTGTATGTATGTTGCCATCTGAATGTATTTCTGCAAAGCAGCAAGATGGATTGTTTGGAGCTAACTTTGTGTCTAAAGTGCATTCATGTAGACCGATGTCTTTGTAATCTGTATTGTTTTGGAATATATCCTGTAGATCCTCAGGGAAATAACCTGTGTGTTTTCAGGTACTGGGAGCAGAGAGATCTGGATTCAGAATGTGCTACAGATTAACTTATTTAACTTTGAGTAACCTAGTTACTTACTCATCTGTTTCTCAGCTAGTCATAAGATAAAGGTGAATAACTTTTGTACATCTCAGGACAGAGTTATTGTGGCTTGCTAAATGGCTCTGCAGTGAAGGCAGCTCTTTAAGTGTACTCTATAGAAGCATTTTGATAAGTTACTGCAGCTAGAGCATATTCTGGAGTGCCTTGGGAAGGTTGTTGCGATGTGTGTCTTTACTCCTTGCAACTCCTGTTACCTTAATCTTTCCTGAGAGAGTATGGAAGTGGCAGGGCAGAGAAGAGCATGGCATTTTTTTCCCTGAGGTAACAAATGTATTGTCCTTTATGTAATCACGAAACTGTTTAAACCCGCATGCATCTATTTCAGAGGCATTGGTGGATATCCTGCTGACAGTTGTGAAACTCGACCCTTCAGTGTGTGAGAGCAGTCACCTTGCTGTGCTGCTGGGTGCCTATGGGGCTACGCTGAGTACTGTAGGTATGTCAGCCTGGGAAAGGTAGTTCCTACTAGATCTGTTTCTCATCTTCATAGATCACTGACTTTAGCTTTCATTTTTGTTGGGTTCTTTAGATCAGAAGATACTGCTGCTGCTTCAGTTATATGAGAAGAATAATCAAAGTCTTATAAATTCCAGGTAAGTTGACCTCCTTCCTTTATTTGACCTATTATATGCAAGTAAGCAGTCTCACAACTGGGATTTTTAGAGGTGAATGTTGCTTCTGGAAACATTTTTCATGTGAAAATGGAAAAATGGATAAAAGGTAAAATTTGTATTTCCCAGACTTTTGGACAAAGGGATCAGAATGTGGGTATCTGCAGCATCAGTGTTTAGCTTTCTCATTTAATGAGTGCCCCACTCAACCAGAAGGCCAATAATCTAGTTGCTAGTGTAGGATTCCTTCCTGTTCTCTTGGGATACATCATTTGCTGCTTAGCATAACCCTTGCCGTTTGCAGTACTCTTGCCCCTGTATACATGACATTCTGTTAGGGCTCTTTTCTGTAGAGGACAGGAAGATGCCAGTGAAGAAGTGATGTGTAACCTCTTGTATTAATGTACATATAGCTAGAGGACAGATTGGATGGGACTCTGAGCATATGCTCTAGCTGTGGGTTTTCTTGATTGTGGAAGAAGGGTTTGGACTAGATGGCCTTTAAAGATTCTTTCCAACTCAAGTGATTCTAAGAGTACCAGTTCAGGCAGGAGGAGAGGGACTGGACTCTTAATTAGAAACCTATTTTCCTTCCATGAGCTTTGTCTGAGACTGTAAATAATCTTTGCAGCCTATAATGTGGGACCGTAAATGGAAGTTCTTACTAGAAGGCAATTGAAGTGGCTTGCAGAAGTAAGGGCTGTGGCAGTAGCTGCGTGCTGCATAAACCTTCACCAAAAGCGTTTGCAAATGGGAGGGTGTTAAGTGGACGAGTCCATTCTTAGAGGCAATTAGGATCCCAAACATTTATATAGTCTTTTTAAAGGAGAAAGAATTTCATACTGTACCGTGAAGTGGATTGGTGGCCAGACACTGGCTACTCATGATCCCACCACTGAAGAGTTTGAGTGAATATAGAGCACGTTCAGGAAAACTGAATACCTGGCAGATCCCAGCTTGTGTTACAGGACATTCAGGTTCTGGGTGGTAAGGAGCCCAATGCCATCTCACCAATTGCTTCACTGTCAGAGAGGCATGCTGGTGGCAGTACCCACATAGTAAATGACAATATCAGTAGCGCTTTAAGCACAGTAAGTGGGATTTGAGGGGCAACTCAGGGGAGGAATGTAGGAATGTTGTTTCATTGAAGCACTGTGATGCTGGTTTGAAATGTCACTTGCAGTTGGGACAGCCTTCACTGACTAGATCTTGGTCGCTCCCTTCATGCAGTTGCTATCATTTTTACCTGTATTTATAGCTTAAAAGAAGAAACCTCTCTTGTGAGAATGTAAGCCCTGGCTTGAATTACCTTTTTCCTTGAATTAGGAAATAGTTAATGAGACACCTTCAGACTGAATTTGAAAAGCTTTTGGATGGATGAGAAAGGTGTTGCCAGGGAAACGAGATCTAGTTTCAAGTTCCCACAGGATAACAAGTAGAAATGAAGGGAAAATTTAAATACTAATTTATAGCATCTGTAATTACTTTTTGCTCGGTGCCATCAGCCTGTTGACTAACACCTTTACTTTTAACAATGTTTAAGAATCCTGCTGTGGGGCCCAGCTGCTGTGGAGCATCACAAGGCTTGCAAGAGTCTAGGGAAGTCACTGTGGCAGCAGCCAAGCATGGAAGAGATTCTGTGTCTGCTCGATCGAGAAAAGATGATGAAGACAGTTCTGTCTTTCCCTCAGCATCGCCATCTTTTGCCATCCGAGGTGCTGTGGTTTAGACTGCTGAATTATCCTCCTTGTGATTTGGAAAAAGAGCTTCTCACTTTGGTCTTTGTTTGTTTTGCATTCGTGTAATATATTGCAGTTTGTTTACATCAGGATAAACGTTTACATTCATAAGAGGGACTTAATTAGTTAGGAGCACTTTGTTGAAATGAACTGCTTCTTGAATGATTTGCAATAGGACCACATCTTGTCTGTAGGTGTGATTATATATACTGCCACGTGTAACTGTCAGCAGAATTTGACTTTTAAAGCTGTTAAATTTGGCTGTCCAAGCATCCACTGACAGTGGGCTTTTTATTTTTTTGTCTTTGATAGCTTGCTAACGTGCTTCTGTATCTTTTTCTGATAGCTTTTGGAAACGTGTTAGTGAAAGCTAAGTGTAAACTGAAGCATGACTTGGCCCAAGTTGTATTAGGTTTCACAAGATTTAGGATTGCTGCTGTGTAGTGGAATGAAGTGGTTGGGACAGTTTGAAACCAAGCTGGAAATTGGTGTTATTCCTTACATCATCTTGGTTTGGATTTGGTTTCAGGAGGTACAAGAGTCACTGTATAGAGATGAAAGCGTCAAGAATCTCGATGATTTCTATGATCCGTGTTTTCTACTTCAGCTCTTCAGTGAATTGACCAGACCAGGTAAAATTGAATGTTCCCACTTTGACATTTTGTCTCATTTTACTCTGCTGTGGGAGCTGCACGGCTCCATCTGTAGTGCTGTTATTTAAAGTCTGAGGGTTAATACTTCAAAGAAATCACATGGCTTGCTTTGGAAAGGAGAAAGATATACGTGGTTTAACCACCTACTGAACTGCAGTGTAATTTCAGAGTGGCTTAAAAGGTAACCAGGCATAATTGCTGTTAAAGTCTTTTTAAAGCACTTTTCCAAATAGCGCAGTATTCCTGATGGGATTTAGGTACTTATAACTATGTAGCAGCATAGGCACCAAGCTGTTCCCTCATAACATTTTCAATTGCAGCTGTTTAACCCTGTGTAGAGGGGCTGATCTGCTTAAAATGATGAGAGGTTTTTAAACTGGAACTAAAAACAGCTTAGGAGAGTTAAAAATTAGATACGGATTTATATTACCTTACCTTTTGTACTTTATTCCATATAGCAGAGAAAAAAGGGCAGAGCAGTTACAAAACAAGCATAAAAGAGATCAGTAGAGATATTCCCCACTGGAAGGTTGTATATTTTCTGGTGAAAAAGGAGAGCTGTATCCTGCAGAACAGGCAATGGAGAGGTAGTACCTTCTGTGCTACACACAGTACCCCGCCTGCAGTCCATCAGAGAGAGATGTGTGGGGCCATTGTGGATGTGGCTGTGCCTGTGTTCAGTATCTTTGGCAAGTTGACTAAGGTCTACATAGTGCTTGGAAGCTGCTTGCTTAGCCTCACTTAGATCTTTTGATGTGACTGCTTCGCATATGCACATCCCTGCTGTTACTCACCTGCACACTTGCCTATTTCAAGGGCAATTAAAGGCCAAAGCAGCAAATAGATCATAAGGAATTTCCTAACCAGCTCCCTCCCAATGCTGATTGTGGTTAACCACTGTGTGGTTAATGGGTTTTGTTTTCCACAACAACAGCATCACAAGCAATTAGCAGGTTGATAATTGTCTGTCATCGAAATCACACTCGGTCTTTGTTCACTTAAACTCTTATAGCGGGGTTTCTATTTTGTATGTCCTCATCCTTTATTTAGGTATAGTTACAAACTGCTCTGTGTAATTTCGTCAGTCTGTTCCCAAAGAAGCATTTTAAAGGGCACAAGTGATTTGCGCATTTGAGTCTCATGGCACTCCTAAACCATGTCAGCTGCTTTTGGAATTCCTCATTCTTTATTTGTTTGCTCTTTGTACCGGCTGCACACTGCCCTATGCACGGATGTTATATAACTGCTGGATTTATAAACACAGACTTACTGCACAGTGTTTAATGCTCACTGGGTAAAAAGTGAGTCTGGAGCTGGGCAGATAGCAAGTTCTGTCTAAGTTTAGCTCTGATAAGCATCTTGTAGAAAGCTTTTCCATCATGATTCTCAAGGTACTTTAAACAAACTATATGTCAGACGGAGACAGAACTTTTTTTTTTCTCCTTATAATAATATCTTGTTATTTGATGTTACTTATTGAATGCATTCTCCAGGGTCAGCTGGATGGAAAATGTTGCTATCGCATGTTTTCAGTGAGAGATGGTTTTCCTAATTGATATCTTTGTGACTGTTAAATACAAACAGCGCAGGAGATAGTCTGGAGGTTTTACATCAAGTCATTGCCAGCCATCAGAGAGTAGAAATGGCACAAGCCAAAAACACACAGCCCCTAAAAGAGAAACTAGGCATCCTGATGACAAAATGCAATGGAAGATAAATAATAGGTTCAGGGATGTTTTCTGTTTGGCTGGTTACTGATCATACAGCTTAGCACTTCAGTAGAAACATACCTTACCAGCAGAATCACCCATGCTTGCATGATCACAGTTGCTTTTCTGTTGCAGCTAATGACTTACTTAGATATTATTCTTTTATCCATTGTATAATGAAAACTCTTTAGGTGCAAGTAGGTTTTCTGCTGTCTGGGCTGATCTTGCTTTCATGCATGGACTTCGTAAGCACCCAGACAGTATTGAGGAAGAGAATTTTCCCTCCTCTTCTTTCTTGCACTTAGCTTTCCTGAAGCAGCGGGATATGAGATATCTTAAGAGTTAATTTACTTCTGACTTTGTGTGGTCTGCCAGGCAGACTCGTGTCTGTCTCAAAGAAATGAGTAACCGCCTTAATTTCAGTGCTATGAAAGAATTCTTACTGAGTGATTTGCAGGATGCTTTTGTTAGCTGAAGGAGCCTTCAGCATGTGGCTCTGTGCTGAAACAAGAGCTTGTGGAAGTAGATCTAGAAATCGGTGTTTATGAATGGAAGTTTTAGTAAGGATTGTGGTGCTGTTACATACTGTACAGCATGTGAGTATGATGCACTGGATGTTTTTCTTAATTTTTCTCCTCTGCTCACACAGAATGTTTTGTGGCGTGTCACAAGTTTGTTGAAGTCAATGCCTTGGGCCTTACGGTGGCTGCCCTTAGCAGCTATGATTCCAACATGAGAGCAGCAGCATATTTTGTCCTGGCTTCTTTTCGTTCTCATCTGGAAGGAGCTCGCTTTCGAGAGCAGAAACAGGTACAGTTGAGCTCCATTGATAGTTAGCCAGGTTGGGCATCTCAGGTCATAGATGCTAAGGGGAGAGTTGCTGCCTTACTTATCTTCCTGCCTGCACGTGGAAGGAGAGCCCAGGGCAGCTTTTTATCCTCTGTCCCATTGCCTGTCCTCTGTCACTTTTGTGTTTGTGATTTTATATTTATTGGGAAGAAAAAGAGGGGAAAGCACATTTAGAAAATGGAAACGGTTTTATTTGTAGGAACAGAAATCCCGATGGGGTTGGTATTTGATCATGGCCTTTGTATATCATAAAATCTCACTTCTGTATGTGTACTCTACTGTTGTATTTGTTTGGGTGATAGTTCAAGATTAATCTCCCCTGGGTTCTTGTGCTACAGTTGCTGTACCTCATGGATGCTGTGCAAAATGGAATCAGGCAGCAGAACCTCAGATTTACCTTCTCCCTAACCCTCTACATTGCTCGTGTGGCACAGCAGATGCTGAAGCCAGGTACCGTAATCTATTGCACATGTTGAATTTCCGGCATGTTAGAGGGGAGAGAATGGGTGTGCATGGAGTAATGTCCTTGGTCGATGCTGGAGGCTGAGTTAGCTGTGAGGGTGGCTGCAGCCATGGAAGTATGCTTTCCTGCATTTCTGAGAACAACTCTGAGTGTCTGTCTGGACTGCCTTATTACTGGAAGACTGGGAAGTGACATTTTCTTGTGTATGGAACCAATCTGATCCACTAAAGATGACAGCTCTACCTCCTTGGAATTTTGGGGTGGGGATCATTAAAGGACTATACAAGTTGAAGTCTGAGTGTTCTGTTTAGTAAATCAGAGTCAGTTGGCCTGACTAACCCTTTATCCTTAGACACTGAATCACTTAAGTTGTCTTTGCTAAGGAGAAACAGCATCAGGGTTACAAGGGACCTCACAAAATGTTTAACTAGATGCTCTGCACATGGTAGGGCCAACCTTGAAGACAGATAATTTTGCTCAGGGCTTCACCCTAAGGAAACATCCAGTCTTCTAGACTGAATATAGATTGCCTCCAAGGATGGGAGGCTGCACAACCCCTGTGGGCAATCTGTTCCACTGTCTCGCTGTCCTTAAATGGGAAAAAGTTGTTCCTAACATTTAATCTGATAATGTCAGGTTTAAACTTATAGCACAGGCTCTCCTTGCTGCAGTTCACACACTGTTTTGACAGCTAGCTGAAAAACTGGAAAATATTGCTTCCTTTTATTTTCCTGTGTGTCTGTATATTGGGTACGTTGTCCTCCCCCTTGATAACCAACCATTGTTTCTGTTCACAGAGGAGCACATGTATACAAAGATCAACAGGTTCCTTTTGTCACACCAGTATTTGGACCTGAGGAAAGTACCGGGGTTTTTCCAGCTTTTCTACAGTTTTGACTTTGAGGTAACGTAAGAATCCCTTTATGTTCACTTATTCTTCCCAAAAGAATAGAAAAAAGACATAAAAATGCAATCAGATCTTATTCTTTCAGAGCTAACTAGTTCAAGAGATCATTGCTCTGTGTTATATTTGAATGGGAAGTATTATTTCTGGCTTTCTAGCTTTTTCCCTTTTTTTCTCTAATATGAAATCATGAGTTGTGCTGTGTACTGCATAGCACAACAGGCAGAATGCTCTGCCCCAGCTAATTCAATTCATGTTTGAGTTTAATAATTGAAACTGGAGTTTGATTGAGATGTTTTAGGAATAGGAACTTCATAAGTCCTGTTGTCAGTGCATATTTGGGCTGTAGAGTAACTGTTCTTGATGGATGTTGTTATTGATGAAATGAAGTAGAGAAGTCCAGAAGAAGCTGCTGAGCACTGTGCTGATTTTCCCAGGGGACTGACTTGTTGCGCTAAATGAGCTGCTATTGTTCTGCAATGCCTGATGGTGCTGTTTTTTATGACTTGTAGCACAAAATAGAACGTGATTGGGTTCTCAAACTTCTCGGGGAAGGGCTGCGTGATAAGCACTGCTACCAGCTCTATGATTACCAGAGGATTTTCCATGTCATTCTTTCCTTTTTCAACAGTCCTTTGTGTGATGAAGGCTCTCAGGTAAGAATTTAAAGATAAATAAAGATAAATAAATAAAATGGTGTGGTTCGGGTATCTTAAATACAATGCAGAACAGATCAGTTGACTCTTCCCTTTCTCTCTTGAAAATTTTTTCACTGTTGATTTTGTATGTGTTGAAGAGGGAAATACTTATGTCTAAACCAGTCACATACATGGGCCCTGAAATTAGTAGAGGTCCCTGCCCACGTGGCACAGGCTGCCCAAAGAAGCTAGGAGTGCCCATCCCTGCAGGTATTCAAGGCCAGGTTGGATGGGGCTCTTAACTCACTTTCGTCAGCTGATGGTCTGGCTGCACAGTGTTATTTTTTCTGCTTTGTGGAAAACATTGCAGACTTCAGTTCTGTTGGTACTGTCAGGGTCTTTGTTCTGTTAGGTCTGTTTATTCCCTAACTAGCAGGTTATCCGTACAGCGCATTAAAAAGAAGAAAGCTCAGAAGCCAGCAGCTCTTAGGATTATAATCGTCCACCCTGAGAAATCTGCTCTGTTAAGAGTATCTCATTGAGCCGTGAAAACCTTGGACAGAGCAAAAGCTGTCTTGCTTCCTCAGAGCTTCCTTGAAGATGAGTGTCTCCGTGTATGAAACACTGGAAGGAGAATGTCTTTTGTTCCCTGAACATGTGGTGTTTGGGAATATATTTTAAGTTGATTAGATTCCGGATACCAGATTGCTAATTACATCCTTTGGAAAGATGGACAGTAATTAGATGTTGGCTATATTCTGATTTTGTAAAAGAACAAATTACATTTTCTGTTTCAGAATCACATTCTAGAGGTGCTACAAAGCGCTGCCTGTGTCACCAAAGCTGCTTACGAGCTGATACAAGACCACAGCCTCCTAACCTGGATACTGCACATCTTAGAGAAAAGGTAACAAGGGATGTACTGGTGAAATGAGAACAATTCTACTGTCCCGCATGCAGGAAATAATTATGCAACTGAATATAAAAACAAAGGTGGCAGATATAGAAATGACTCTGGCAGTGGTTGTGATATTTGGCACCTCCAGCCGTACTGGCAGAACTTGCTGAACTCTGAAGTGTTCCCTTGTGTATCTAAAAACAAAATCAAGGCACTTCCAAATTGTAGCATGAGGAGAGTTGCATGTTTTTTGAAAACCTTAGAAAGGAAAAAAAAAAGTTATTTTAGTGCCCTTGAATCTCTTTAATACCCATACCTCACACCCCGGTCCTCTGACAGAGTACTTGCATGACATTGATTCTGAGCTCACTATCATACTCACAATCACAGAATCACAGAATGACCCAGGGGTTGGAAAGGACCTCAAGGATCACGAAGCTCCAACCCTCCTGCTTGGCAGAGCCACCGAACTTCCACATTTACTAGATCAGTTTGCCCAGGGCCCCATCCAACCTGGCCTTAACACCTCCAAGGACGGGGCATCCACAATGTTCCTGGGCAGCCTGTTCCAGGACCTCACCACTCTCATAGTAAAGAACTTCCCCTTAACATCCAACCTAAATCTTCCCTCTTTCAACTTAAAACCATTTCCCTTTGTCCTACTCAGTGACTCCCGGTCACTTCTCCCACATATGTGTTTGTCTGTGTGTACAGTCTTTCTTGCATGGATTGTCCTGGCAGGTTGTTGGCTGTTCCCTAACTGCAGTGTGGCAGGAGGAGGTGCTGGGTGTTTGGCTTGTCTGAGGACCGGCAGCAGTCTGGGTCTCCACTGCTGGGGCTTCATGGGCCTCCCAGCCCTGACAGGTCCTGGCTGTGAGGTTGCTGCTCCCAGTTTGCACCAGAATATAGGCTCCTCTGGGAGACAGAATGGTTTCTGGTTAAGTCTGTCTTTCCTACGAGTATTTATTCTTTTGTTTGCTGGTTGCTTTTTCAGGTTTCTGGAAAACAAGCTGCTAAACAGAATCATTTCCTTAGTCCATACTCTGTGGCTAACAAATGTAGGAAGCAAGAGAGAAAGCAAGAAAAAGCCACAGGAGAACAGGAAGCTTCTTCCTATTCAGCTTGTAAATGAATTTCTGTATGTTTTGATTGCTTTAGTTAAACTCATTCGGTAAGTTGTTGTTGTTTTTGTTTTAAAATCAGTTTGCATATTGTTCTCTGTCCAGTTGGAAATTTATGAAGGCTGAGAGAATGTCTCGGTCTCTGATGATTGTAATGCTCCTCTCCCCTTCAATCTGAATGTTAACTTGTGAACCTCAGTGAGATTTTCAGGGAGATGCCGCTGCTGTTAATGTACTGGGAACAAGATGGCAACTGTTGCATAGTTACCATCAAGTTCTACATCCTTAGTAATTAGCTATTTTTAAGATGCTGTGTTTTAAGCTGCTTTTCACTTCCAGATTAGCACCTGCAGGTAGTGGTGCTGTTTGTTACAGGGGTCTTTCATGCCCTCCAAAGTGTTGGGCTCTTTTTGGTCTGAACCATGCCTGCAGATTATAGAAAGAGAAGTCATGCAAGGTTCTACACAGCAGTGTTATGTCAGTCCCTTCTCTGCAGACTCAGCACGCTCAGTGAGCCCACTCACAGCAGCTGCAGCAGGGATAGCGGTAAGCAAACAGGTAGATAAGCAGTTCTGTTTGGATTCCTAATAGCACCCGCAGCTCTTCATGCAGATAAGTATTGCCGCAACCCGGAGAAGCTCTGCTTATTTTCTCAGAATTCTGCTGATACGTGCAAAATAAAGTGTAGATGAAGTGCCAGACCTCTGGCCTCTTCCTAGTGTGCCATATGCCTTTGGCTCTAACAGCTGGGAGGGCAAAGGCTGCGTTCCATGAGCTGTGGTGTGGTGTGAAGCTCTGGGGATTCAGTGGGAACAAAGTTAATACTGGTACCTTGAGAAACTGAAGTGGAGGAGTGAGAGGAGAGTGGAAGGAGGAAAACCTGTGTTTATTATTACATTTTACTTGTTAGCATGCAGAATAATACATGGAGCTTCTGTTTCTATTTCTATAGGACTAATTTAGATCAAGCCAGGCTGGCGCAGTTTTTCACTACATTCAGTTCTGTGCTGGGATATCGTGCTCTTGTTTTCAAGGCCTTTAAAGAAATGAGTCGATTCACTGTGAATGACAGTGTTCTCTCAAACAAAGACATCCTGCTGTTGTTGCATAAGTGGAGCATCACTGAAAAGGACCAGCAGCTCCAAGAGGATGTACAGAATCTTGCTCAGAAATACCACATCAAAGAATTGCTTAGTGAGTACTAACAGTATTTAAGAAGATTAATATTGCTAGAATTGCTGTATGTTAACCATGCAAGTTAGGCAGCCTTCCTAGAAAGAAGTATTAATAACTGTAGTCAATCAGATGCAGCTTGGGGGAGGAGGAATGGAAATGGAAAGCCAATTTTCAGATCTTTATTGTTGCGTTTTCTAATTTTAATACAATTCTGGAAGCCTTAAAGCAGTCAATTTTCAAAAAGAGCTTTAAAATAAAACTTAGTTGGAGATTTAGTGCACTTGGGGTGTGAAAAATCCATATCCCGTGCTTATCGGCCACATTTGGTCAAGATGCAGCTATGTTGGGGCAGGGCAAGCTTTGCTTCCTTAGCCTATATTGTTAAAAAGAAATGTAACTATGCTGGTGCCTCCTTCTTTGAGCTGGTGTGTGCTGTGACTCCACTAGCCCAGAGTTGTGCTGTGTGAATTTCTCATGATCTCGTTAAATAGTCATAAAATCACAGAATGGTTTGGGCTGGGAGCTCAGAGCCCACCCATCCCAATCCCTGCTGTGAGCAGGGCTGCCCCCCCACCAGCTCAGGCTGCCCAGGACCCCATCCAACCTGGCCTTGAGCACCTCCAGGGATGGGGCGTCACAGCTTCCCTTGGCAAATAATGTAGTATGTTGATGTTGCTTTT